>NC_139080.1:48169093-48676593 GCF_965140915.1 Aythya marila | reverse complement strand
GTTGTTCTGTTTCCATTGTCGCAGCCACCCCCACAGAGCATTTGCCACCATCCATGAGCCAGTGTAGAGATACAGTACTGGCCATTTTTCTCTTTCAGCGATTTCTAGGGTCAGTTGTATAGCTTTCAATTCCACATACTAACTCGACTCACCTTCCCCTTCCATGGCCTCCACAACTCGTTGTGTGGGACTCCACACAGCATCTTTCCATGTCCGATGGCTCCCTACCACATGGCAGGATCCATCAGTGAACAACACATACTGCTTTCTGTCTTCTGGCAACTCATTGTATGGTGGTGCTTCTTCAGCACGAGTTACCTCTTCTGCCGGTACTCTGAAGTCCCTGCCCTCTGGCCAGTCCATAATCTCTTCCAGGATTCCCAGGCAGTTGGGTTTCCCCATTCAAGCCTGCTGCATAATTAATGCTACCCACTTACTCCACGTAGCGTCAGCTGCGTGGTATGTAGTGAGGATTTTCCCTTTGAACATCCAGTGTAACACAGGCAGCCGTGGGGCCAAGAGGAGTTGTGCTTCTGTACCAGCAACTTCTGAAGTGGCTCGAATCCGCTCATATGCTGTTAATATTTCCTTTTCAGTTGGGGTGTAATTGGCTTCTGATCCTCGATAGCCCTTGGCCCCAGAACCCCAGAGGTCGACCTCGAGTTTCTCCTGGGGTCTTCTGCCAGAGGCTCCAGGTGAACCCATGGTCCACAGCTGCAGTATTGTTTTGCACAGCTGGTCTGGTACGGACAGGCCCAAGGGCTACTGCACGAGCTATTTCTTGTTTGAGTTGTTCAAAGGCCTGTTGTTGCTCGGGGCCCCACTTAAAAGAGTTCCTCTTTCGAGTCACTCAATATAGAGGATTCACAAGCTGACTATAGCCTGGCACATACATTCTCCAAAGTCCCACAAGGCCTCGGAAAGCTTGTGTTTCTTTTTTGCTAGTTTGCGGAGACATAACTGTTATTTTGTTGATCACATCCGTCAGAATGTGGTGACATTCATCCTGCCATTTTACCCCCAAGAACTGGATTTCCTGTGCGGGTCCCTTGACCTTATTCTGTTTAATAGCAAAGCCAGCTTTCAGGAGAATCTGAATTATTTTCTTCCATTTCTCAAAAACTTCTTCTGCTGTGTTACCCCATACGATGATATCATCGATGCACTGCAGATGTTCAGGAGCATTCCCCTGTTCCATTGTCATCTGGATCAGTCCATGGCAAATGGTAGGGCTGTGTTTCCACCCCTGGGGCAGTCGATTCCAAGTATACTGAATGCCCCTCCAAGTGAAAGCAAACTGTGGCCTGCATGCTGCTGCCAGAGGGATGGAGAAAAATGCATTAGCGATATTGATTATAGCATACCACTTGGCTGCCTTTGACTCTAGTTCGTACTGGAGTTCTAGCATGTCTGGCACTGCAGCACTCAGTGGTGGTGTGACTTCATTCAGGCCCCGATAGTCCACCATTAGCCTCCACTCACCATTAGACTTTCGCACTGGCCATATAGGACTGTTAAAAGGTGAATGAGTGTCGTGGTTCCGCTTGAGTGGGCAGCCGAGCTCCACCACAGCCACTCTCTCACTCCCCCTCCTCAAA
This sequence comes from Aythya marila, assembly GCF_965140915.1. Taxonomy (NCBI): domain Eukaryota; kingdom Metazoa; phylum Chordata; class Aves; order Anseriformes; family Anatidae; genus Aythya; species Aythya marila. The sequence continues at coordinate 48,674,995 of NC_139080.1, read as the reverse complement.
GAGGAATGGGGAGAAAATATGTGAAAAGGGCTCAAGGGTTGAGATAAGGATGAGAAAATCACGCAATAATTATTGTAACGGGCAAAACAGACTCAGCATAAGAAGATAGTAAGATTTATTGCTCATTACTAACAAGCTAGAGAAGTGAGAAACAAAGGAAAGAAACCAAAAGCACCTTCCCCCCCATCCACCCTCTTCCACCTCCTCCCCCCAAGCAGCGCAGGGGAACGGGGGAATGGTCAGTCTACAGCGCTTCTTCTCTGCCGCTCCTTCTCGGTCACTCTCGTCCCCTGTGCTGTGGGATCCCACCCACAGGATGCAGTCCTTGATGAACTGATCCAGCGTGGGCTTCCCACAGGCAGCAGCTCTCCCAGAACTGCTCCAGATATGGGTCCGTACCACAGGGTCCATTCCTCAGGAGAAAACTGCTCCAACCTGGCTCCCTACGGGCAGCAGCTCCTGCCAAGTCACCTGCTCCTGCATGGTCTCCTCTCCACAGGCTACAGGTCCGGCCCGGAATCTGCTCCGGCAGGGGTCTTCCACAGGCGGCAGCCTCCGTCGGTGCAGGGCCACCTGCTCCACCGTGGTCTCCTCCACGGGCTGCAGCGTGGAACCCTGCTCCACCGTGGTACTCCATGGGCTGCAGGGGGACATTCTGCTTCACCCTGGTCCTCACCACAGGCCGCAGGGGACTTCTGCTCCAACGCCTGGAGCACCTCTCCCCCTCCTTCTACACTGACCTTGGCACCTACAAGGCTGTTCCTCACTCCTCTCACTCTCCCAGCTGCTGTGTGGCGCAGCGTTTTTTTCCATGTCTTAAATATGCTCTCACACAGGTGCAAAACAACATCGCTTATTGGCTCAGCTCCGGAAAACAATGGGGCCCTTCCCAAACATGGGGCAGCTTCTAGATCTTTCTCACAGAAACCACCCCTATGGCCCCCTGCTACCAAAACCTTGCCACGTAAACCCACTACAATGAGTCTTGCTGATCACTCCTTGGCTCTCCAGATGATGAACTAACTTATGGATAGGAATCAGGGAGTCTCGGTTGGTGCGATATTGCCTCCAGAGCACAGTTGCAGTCGCAATTGGCACTTGCTGTTCTTCAATCCTCAGCAATCCTACAGCAGAAGGGTCTTGTGAGAGACCAGGCAGGGTAGACAGCTGTGTAATCTTCTCTGTGCTCAAGGCAGCTATGCCAAAAGCCCACCGGTACCCTTTTGGATCCTTGAAGTACTCTTTCTTGAAGTAGTCTATGCCGAGGATGCATGGAACCTCTGGGCCAGTCACAATGGGGTGCTTTTGCACTTTCCTTATTTCCTCCCTCTACTTCAGGTCACACCCTGTGCTTTTACTCCAATACACAACTCACAACATGCTGGCTACTACAGAACAGCACCTACTTAAAAAAGAAAATTGGTTTGGAAAATTCATGTTACTGGTTTTCTCTTTCCTCGCCATTCTCTGCTTAAAATAAATATAATGGTGATATTAAATGTCATGGTGCTTGCTTTAAATTGACAACAACAAACAAGAAAATTATAGATCTGAAGTATTCTTACTTTTCTTAGCCTACTTTACAGCACGTAAGTAGTCCTTCTTGATACACTTGTACTCTCTGTCAATTAAGTCTTAATATAGGCAGCAAACTCCAGTAGTCATTTTGACATAACCCTGAGCTGACCTCTGCCCTTTTCCATGTCAAAAATGTAGTTTATGTATGCATGTTTGCCTAGGAACTCCACTGATTTTTATTGCAATATCGAGAAATCCAAATTGTGGTTTATGCTTTTAAACGGTATTCAGCCCATGAAAACCACAGTCTTTGTTCTGGCCTTGGAAAAGAAAGCAAATATTTTTTTATTCTGTGCAAGTCCTTTCTCTAGCTGCAGTTCTGCTTTTTGTAAATGGATGTTTGAAGACGATATCCCTATATTCTATAGAGTAAATGACATGACATAACTATCACTATGAAAAGAGTTCAAATATCAACAAGATATTTTCAGAGCCACCTTCTCTAGATATACCGAGTGAAAAAGATCGGTAGGGCAACATTTTTTTCTCCCATGGCTTGTGAGATTAAGTCAGGGATGAGGGGGAAAATGGAAGGGGCGGGCAACTCCAAACTAAATTTTGGAGCTTAAATTTGTTGCAAATTATGTGTTGAAGTCAAAGAACTAAAATTGAGTGAAAAATGCTCATCTATTGAGGAGCATCTGCCTATTCAGTACAAAAAGTCACAGACCAGGAAATAACAGCACAGAAGTTGTCAAGATTAAAAGATTAATGTACAAAAATTAATGTACAAAATCATCAGATACATTTATTTTTTTTAAAGCTGAAGGTTACAATTATTCAAAAATGTAATTACCCATTGTAATTCACCTGATGTCAATGAACCAGGCTTTGTGTAAACAGTTTCAAACCTTGCTTAGATATGCCCTGAGAGGATGCGTGCAGGTGCCAGCCCTTTATGGTGTTTATGTTGCATTTGTTTTCATTTCTTGACCAGGGCTTAGCAAAAATATAACATCATTTTTAGGCGTATGATTTTATTTGTTTGGTTGGTTGCTTTTGTTAGTAAAAATTCAAGCCTTCTAGAGATATTACCTTCTCTATTTCCTAATCAGAAAGCAGTCCAGCAAGTAGAAAAATTTTAGATGACCTCCAGATGATCTTACCCTGTTCTTCTAGCTAATGTACTGAGGAACAGAGAAAATAACACAAAGCAATTGACAATGTTCATAGAGCTTCTTGCATAAGAGCCAAGCAACTACTCATCTACATGCTGCTGGCACTAGTTTCCCCACTATCTTTAGAATAAGAAAATCCTAGAGGACAATATCCAAAGATGAAACTATGTTTATCCTGCCCAGAGATGGATCTGTGTACACAGCAGTAGCCTGATTGACTGGTGCTGGGAGTGCTTGATAAGTCTTATCCTGGAAATCAGAAAAAAACTACTGGTAAACAGCACTCTCTTCAACAGTTGAAAATTAAAACAATTAAACTTCCTAGACTAAAGTGTAAAACAACAACAACAACAACAACAACAAAAGTAGGTGAATACTGATGGTGAATAAAAGGAAAACAAAGATTCTCACTCTGGAGTCTCTTCATTCATGCATTCCACTATCAGAAGGCATTAAGACCAAAAAGCCAGATAGACATTTGCATGAGATAATGACATCTCACAGAAACTCACAGTAAACTAACAGGATTGCTACATTTCCACAGCTTACCTAGAAGATGAGACAATTCATTACAGAAAAATTCTGTGCACATTTTCACTGGTACAAGATGAGATATACTGTCAATACCATGGTTCTGTATTCATACTCTAAAAACATCTGCAGTAAACCCCTTGGTATTTCTGTCACGGAAAGGTGAGTTGTATTCTATTTGATCTGTGCTGCCTGCAGCAAGGCAGCAACATAAACAAATGCTATGGAGGTAATCCACATCCCTCACAACTCAGTAAGGCATGAGAATTTAAAATCTGTCCTCAAGCATGTTGTGCCCTGTGGCAGCCATTCTACTGCTCACAGACTTGCAAGATCAAACAATTTTAGTCCAGTAACTAGTAACTTGCAGGTTGACAAAAAGACGTATATCCACAGTGAAAGATGTAATAATGATGTGAATTAAAAGCACATGAGAAAACAGCAGTTTTTGGTTCCAACACCTATTTGTCAAGCACACAGGATAACATCATAAATGTTTGTTATTTGACAAAACACAAAACATCTGGATTAATTTGCCTATTTTCAAATATGATTATTGTATTTTCCATTTAGCTACAGCTGACAAAATATGTTATAATTTCCACAATAAACAATTGAATTGTTTCAAGACTTAAAAGTTAACTTTGATTTTTAATCATTTTTTGAATAATCCAGAGTGATCACTCCAAGTGAAAACATACTTGCTTGTGACATTTCATTGTTAGAAAATTAGAAGTTACTGAGATGGTAAAGCTAAAGTTGGTGCTGACAAAAGAAATGCTGACAGTTTTCAAACAAGTTCAATGAGTTCTAAAATCTTTAAATTATATTTATAAATCTGAGGTATTCACAAACAGTTGTCCACCCTCAGCATTTCCTAACAGCTGTAAGAGGTAAAAAGACAAAGCCTAAATTTGTCATCAGTGAAGGAGTGCTACTTCTGAAATTATTCCAGACTTTCAGATTCAAAATTTATTTAGCTAACTTTGAGTTAGAGTTCAGTTATTGAAACATGACAGTACCTTCCAAACAACAGAGTGCTTGATCTAGTGCAATCAAGCATAAGTACAAACATTTGTACTTACTTTGGACAGCTCCTCCTGAAGCACACTGTATATTTTCATGACAACAAAACTAGAGCACTTAACAAAAACAAAATGAGAACACAGGGAAATCAAATTTCATGCACAGCTTCTTATGTGATTTTTATATTATTATGTAAATTTCTTCATGACCTTTTGTATGAAGGACGTGAATGTGTTCTCTTTGTTCATTTGTTATAAAGTCCTCCATGAAAACATTGACGAACTTCAACGAAGACACCTCTGAGAAAGTCTGGCTTAGCATGACAGGGCAAGGAGACAGAAAGCAGGAGAATGTCCTCACTGATGGAAACACTCAGCAAGCAGGCATGTTTTTCCCACCTCCTCTTGCTCACATCCTCCCTTCCTCTTGCAGTTGTCAGGCCACCAAGATCCAAACCCAGACTTCTGACTCATCACCAGGAAAAATCAGCTGCAGTTTACAGAATAGGCTACCAGGAGCTTCTGTCACAGTGCTGTTCCCTTGCAGGGGCTGCAGAAGAATACGTATGGAGATGGAGATGAATCACTGCAAATTGTGTCCTTACTTTGCAAGGGCTGCAGCAGAAGAACCTGAAGATGCTGTGATATTGTATGCACAGTACCTGTGAATTATCATCAGATTTTCACTTCACAGGCATCACAGAATCACAGAACCGTAGGGGCTGGAAGGGACCTCAAAAGATCATTTGGTCCAACCCCCCTGCCAAAACAGGTTCCTTAGAGCAGGCTGCCCAGGTAGGTTTCCAGACAGGCCTTGAATATCTCCAGAGGAGACTCCACAACCTCCCTGGGAAGCCTGTTCCGGTGCTCTGTCACCCTCACCATGAAGAAGTTCTTTCGCATGTTGGTGTGGAACTTCCTGTGCTCCATTTTTGTGGCCATTGCCTCTTGTCCTGTCCCCACAAACCACTGAAAAGAGGTTGGCCAAATCCCACTGTCTCCCACACTTCAGGTATTCATAAACGTTGATAAGATCCCCTCTCAGTCTTCTTTTCTCCAGGCTGAACAGACCCAGGTCTCTCAGCCTTTCTTCATAGGGAAGATGCTCCAGGCTCCGTATCATCTTTGTGGCCCTCTGCTGGACTCTTTCCAGGAGATCCCTGTCTTTTTTGTACCTGGGAGCCCAGAACTGAACACAGTACTCCAGGTGAGGCCTGACCAGGGCAAAGTAGAGGGGGAGGATCACCTCCCTTGACCTGCTGGCCACAGTCCTCTTAATGCATGCATGTCTAAGGACAGGACAGGTCTTACTTCCTACTATCTTTCCAATGTGACTGAGCCACATGGGAGCCACAAGGGCTCAGGTCTCTTTTACACTAGCCCCACAAGACCCAGGATGGTTTCTAGACTGAGTTGTGAGCCCTTTCCAAGGCTCACATAGGGAAAGGAACCATAGGAAGAATCACAGAATCAATAAGGTTGGAAAAGGCCTTCAAGATCATCTGGTCCAACCATTCCCCTACCACCAATATCACCCACTGAGTCATGTCCCTAATTACCACATCCAGGGATGGTGACGCCACTACCTCCCTGGGCAACCCATTCCAATGTCTGACTGCTCCTTCTGAGAAGAAATTTCTCCTAATTTCCAACCTAAACGTCCCCTGGCACAACTTGAGGTCATTCTCTCTAGTCCTGTTGTTAGTTATCTGTGAGAAGAAGCTGACCCCCAGCTCCCCACAACTTCCTTTCAGGTAGAAGAGTGGCAACTCCTGGTTCAGCTTGTCTGTGAGGTGAAGCAGGGGAGAGGAGGCAGAGCAGGGCAACGCGAGATACACCAGCTACCTCTGCGAAATGTGAGGTGGGGTTGGCTGGATGGTCATCCCTCACCTGCAGCCTCTGAGGGAGACACCCCCATCTGTGGCGTGTTGCTCTGCCACCAGGCCCAACAGCCTGCACCTCACTGCATGCCCAGACTCCTGTAGCCAGGCACACCATTGGTGGACACAGCCCTACCAGAAGCACTTTTCCTGGACAAGCTGGAAAAGGAATTCATAGGACACCAACTTCTGAATTTTCCTCATCTCTCAAAACACACTTATTACTTATGTAGTTTTACCCAGGGAAATTTCTTGTGGTCTTTCGCACTAGGCATGGGTGGAACCAGCCATCCTGGGAGGAAAGGAGCTTCTGACAGAGGCCACATGGGACTGGAAAACTTCATGATGCAAACCCCGGCTTTGCCTCATGTGAGCCAGCTTGCCCAGACAGGGAATGCACTAGGCTGCATTTTAAGAGGCTGGGTGTACAGCAAGTGCTGCCCAGGAGGGACATTGCACAGCAGTTGCAGGGGTCATGGAGTACTGGAGACTAGGGTGCAGACTGCCCCACAACCTGTAGGGCACAAGCTCCATGGAGATGCGGTATTTGTCCTGCTGCTACCCAACAGCAAGTTGTCTGTAGCCCAGAGTTTGCTTAAAGCATCTGCATGAAACAGGGATGAGCTGGTGCAAACCAGGAAAAGACAGTCCTATTTGCAGCAGTGGGACTAGTCTGAGCATCCTAGAAGTATTGCTGAGAGCATCATACATGCTGCCAGGAGATCGTTTCTCTCTCAGCATAAAGCGATCACATTTTCACTGATTTATGCCAAGATACCTGCATTCCTACAGATTCCTCCTGAGAGCTGAAAATAACCAGCACCATGATGCATGTTAGTAAATACAAGGGTCATTACCTGCTGCTTTCATCAAGCAGTGTAACACACACAAAAGTTATATTTTGATTTACAAAAGTGGATTATTTTTTAACAGCCATATGAGAGACATTCTATATAAAAGCAATAGAAAACAGGTACTACACTTACCTAAAAGATTTTTTTTAATGACATGTATTATTGGATTTATATTATTATTGCTATTCATAATTAATGGAAATGTAACATTTTTCACTAATGGAAAACAACTACTGCAAAGAGCACTTTGATAGCATTATATTTATTACCCATCTTAGGAACTGAAAATGCATTTAACCTGTAATTAAGGTTACACAATAAAAGCTTTGTAAATACTGCAGTTGGAAAGTATCCTCCCTACACCACATACTACCATTAGGCAAAAATATTTGCTTCAAGGAATGTCTCTTTGAAATGATAATTTTTTTTTTTTTCTGAAGGAAAAGAAAAGAAAGAAAAGAAAAGCTTTAAATGAAGCACTAAAAGCCTACTTCCAGCACTTCCCCAGCCTTCACACTTTGCAGACACAGTGTACTTAATCAACAATGTGAGCAGCTCAACTGCTGAAGTGCAATAAAAAATGTGTGGTGGTCCAAAACATCTCTTGTTCTTGGGGGCGTAATGAATGGAACCAATTGGAAAACACTTTTGATAGGAAAAAAGTGTTCATAGACTTAAAATCCCAACTTTTTTATTTTTTATTTATTTATTTTCCAGAAACTGTCCAATTGCCTATTATACAGCAAAGTGGGCAAAGGTGCTTGGTCCATGCTGTATGGTGGTTGGTCACTCTTGATTTTGCCCAGTTTTTGTCCACCTTTTTTTGCCTTGGCTGAAAGAGTGAGAAATTCACTCACTTGACCTGCACGCTTCATGCAGAACAGATGGGTGATAGTATTCTAAAGAAAGCAAAGAAGATGCATGTGAGCATCACACCCTTTGCCTCCTGTGCCTTCTGAACAGGCTGTGCCTGACCCCATGTGCACATAACTGCTATCCTGAAAGCCCCAGCACCACTAAAACAGTTTTATTCCTCAAAAAGTGTTAAGCATTCTGATTTTCTTTTCTGTCTGTACATGTGTTAAGTGTGTTTCTCCTTTTGTAATATTTGTCAGCACACTGGGAACTTAGAAAAGCCTTATTTTTTCAGTTAAAAATAGGAAAAAGGGCCACGTGACATAAATAAACCTCAGGTTACTTACAAGTTCTTTGTACCATTTGAAAACAGCTTCTCAAACTTAAAAGAAATAATATATTTTTTAGGAGTAATGAAAACCAAAGCCTTAGGTTCAAATATTTAATTAGTGTACTCCAAACAGTTTTATAGAGATGATTCATCTTTCAGACATGAAATTATTTGTAATTACACATAACAACCTAAAAAACATTCTTTTAAAATTATTTTTTCCTTTTTGTTTCTAGGATTCTTTGCCTGACATGCCCATGGACTGATTTATTAAATAACCTTGCAATTCATAACAACCCAGAATCAGCGTTCAGAGAAAAAGAGCTGTGACAGGCATATGTAGGACGTACTCTGGAGAATGCAGAGTACGATGTGGACATGCCACATAATTAAAAAAGGAGTTTAATTCCTAGGAATCATGAGAAAAGAGGGGAATCATTCATGACGAAGAAAATATATCCTAATATGTGTGAACTGGTTATAGGGAAGGGTCCGAAGTCCCACAGGAGTGGGACTTCGATGACTTTAGCGTTTTACTTTAACCTGCCCCCAGTGACAGTTGTCCCAGTGATAATAATGACTTTAGCACTGGTCTAGGTAGATGTTCCTTTCACACCATCTAAATTTCCTATGAGAAAAGTTAGTAGCTATTATTGCAGAGTGCTGATTCTGCATTAGTGTTTCTTGTACTTGTTTATGATGGAGCTTTACCACCAGACATCAGTGCCTGGACAGGAAAATGGCCATATTGCTGCAGCTGCAAGTAAGATTTTTAATGATTTGACATCTTTGAGAATCTGGTAGGAAGACTGATTACAGGCCACAGAATGCAGATCTCACACAGCCTAAAAAGTACTAAAGGGAAACGCAGATGAAGTGACTTGATCTGAAGCTTTAAAGCATGTGAGAAAATGGATGTCAGGATACATATTGTTTTCTCACTCATCATTCTCAGTTCAATCTTAAGACATAGCTATATCTTTGGATTTAATATGTTAAGTATAGGCTTCTCTGTAGAAAGGGAAAATGAAAATGTAGGAATAATTTAGCCTACCTATATTATAGAAAGACTAGAATTCCAGATGATCATTCTTGCAAATCTTCTGTTTTTTAAAACATTAATAATTATGGAAAAATTAAGGAATGTTTCAAAGATGAAATTGCAGAGAATTTAAAATTTACATTTTAAACCATTTTCAAAAATGACCTGAATATTGCTTTAAGAAGCAGACTGCAAATGATCATCATTAAATATTTTCTGAGAAGGACAGGAACCTGGATGACAAAACAGATGTAATTGCACTTCTTGCTAATTAACTGAGAATTTTAGTCAAAATTAATTAGCATCCTATTGGGCACATAAGGTTAGATAAAGCATGGCTATAAGAACAGATTTTAATTATAATTAACAGAGATGAATTTTAAAGCACTGCACTGTCATTAGTGGTCTGTTCCTGAAGAAACGCGTTTTGTTGAATTATCCTAGATTTGCAAAACTTGGAGTGTAATATGCTTTTTCCTTTTTTTTTTTTTTTTTTTTTTTTCCCCAACGACTTAATGGAGAAAAAAAAAAAATGAAAAGGAGAAGAAAATGAAAAAATAATACTTGTATTCATTTCTAATCTGCAATTTAATTAGCGAGTTCTTTCACTTGACATTTTAAACCTAGAGTCCACTGTGATAGTTCCAGCAAGCTAAGTTAGAACACAGGACATGTCAGCAGATAACAAACCAAATATCAGCACCTTTGATTTTGACTTAGTGTGGTGGTTTATAGACCTTTATGCAAGGTCTATAAATTTGGTCTAACACACTACACACTGCAATCACATCTGTAATCATCTCAAACCCTTCCTTCATGCCCCACACTGAGTGCCGAAAAGGACTATCGTGGTTTAGCCTTGGAAGGGAGCTCAGCACCACCCAGCTGCTTACTTACTCTCCCCAGGTGGTATTGGAAGAGACCTGAAGGAATGAGGGCTCATGGCTTGAGATACAGACAGATCATGAGGTAAAGCAAAAGCCATGTGTGAAAGTAAAGCAAAACCAGGAACTCGTTCACCACTTCCCATCAGCAGACAGGTGTCAGCCACTTCCAGAAAAGCAGGGCTCATCATGGGTAACAGTTTCTTGGTAAGTCAAACACCACCACTCCCAGTTTTATTGATCAGCATGGTGTTATATGGCATGGGACATCTCTTTGTCCAGTTTGGGTCAGCTGCCCTGGCTGTATCCTAGCTCCTTGTGCACCCTCAGCCTCCTCACTGGCAGGGCAGTGTGAGAAGCTGAAGAGTTCTTGGCTCTGTGAAAGCACTGCTCTGCAACAACTAAAAACATCGGTGTATTATCACCACTATTTTAATCCCTGTTTTCTCACTGTGTGAACCTCTACAAAGAAAATTAATTCTGTATCAACCAAAATTGACACCTGGTCTTCATCTATTCTCACCTCTTGATTTCCAGTGTCCACCTAGTTTATCTTAGCTGCTCTAAGACTGTCATAAAGATGAACCTCAGAAAAGACATTATTTGAGATTATCAGTCTGCTATCCCAAGCAGTGCAAAAATACCCTTTTGAAATAGCCCCAAAGTTCATTTTGCACACATTATTTGAAAGAGTCAAAAAAACTGTGTGTAAAAGTGACTTTGTGACAATGTCATACCCTAATAATCCCATACAGATGGGTGTAGGGTGTAGTTGAATTCCTTATGGCAGCATAGCAGCAGAATGTTGTACTATTCTGTTTTTATACTAATGAATCACAGTGACAGATACCAGGATTGCCCATGAGGCTACAAACCCACATCCATTCTAGACTGGGATGCTCAGCCTGGCCACCTTTTACCCCCCTTAAAATTATTCTCTGGTTTTATTACAAGCTCCAATCTTTCTACTGTAGAAATATTAATTAGGTAGAATGACTAGAGATGACTGTGAAGAAATTTCAAAAGTGCAAAGAAAGAAAATGATGAGCCACGATCTGAGCTAATCTAATCATCTGCGCTGCATTTTCTTCTCTTACATTGTGCAGTTGACTATCCCTAAGTTTTCAGACATCCAAAATACTTTGAAACAGAACACTTTTTCATATCGCCTCTGCAGTTTTGGCCAATCCTCTGTTAGCATTCAAACAAGTGGGAAGGGTGAACATTTGAATATGTATTCATGTATTTTCTGGTATGTTAATGCATGCACCTGATATTTCAAAAGATTATGAGTAGATTGAATCTATAGATTATAAAAATGTTTTACATTTGTAATAAAGTTTTAAAGAAAAATGGGACTTGTATTCTTGAAACACAGTTTGTTTGGAGATGATGAAATACACTGACAAATATACAAAAACATAAAGTTGTGTTTATACCTGTAGCCTTTATCATGGACTGTATTGTCCATGTATTAAATGTATGTATTAATTAAATGTATGTATTAAATATCATGGTATTGGGGAATATTTAACACATTTTTTCACAACAAGATATTGGAGTAACAATACTTAGGAGAGCAAATAAAAGTTCACAAGAGTTTGAGGGGATAGTAAATAATTTCTTCTACAGAATCTTTGGCCAGAGTGTCCAGGTTGCATGGTCAGAATCAGCAGGTTGGGTATTCTCTGGAGAGCAACTTCACACAGCTATTGAAAAGAGGCTGTAGGAAGTCTTTTTATCAAAAATGTCAGTTCTCCTAATTTTAAACTCAACAGTGCTTTTCACTAGCACTGTCCTGCTTTTCTCTTCCCTCCCCAGCATTCAGCATCTGGGGAATTTAATGTGAGAGCAGAAGGTGGTGGACTTCTCTTCTTGCCTCCCATATACAACAGTGACTCAGCACCTCCACCCACATGCCCCTCAGCTAAAAAGAGAGAGAAGGATAACTGTAGGAATGGATTACACATGAAAGGACTGTGTAATCATCCTAACATCCCTGAACAAGAATACTTCATGGTTCAAGGCCCACAGTAAAAGATTCCTTTCTCATCAGGTCCTGGCTTTGTAACAGTGAAAACATTTTTTAGGATTATAGGCTGAGTCTCATACATGGCAATGTAGTAGTACCATGTTAGTACCAGCCTATATCATACTCCCCTGATACCCAAAGACACAGTTAAATCTTGCTTGAACCGGGGTATTTATGTATGTACTTATCTGCACTTTATTACAATATTTCCAATGACTTACGGCTTATAGTGATGATTTGCAACTGGAAAATGGATAAAATGTTTTCACAAACAAGAAGAATATTTCTCATTCAGATTTTTTTTTTCCTAATGATCTCTTGCTAAACAAACCATTAGAATAAATTTTCTATGATGCTAAAAGTTACGATCTAAAGCTTTACTTGTACTGTTCCCATTAATATTAACATGTTTTTCTGCCAAACTGTAATGTATATTTAAAGCTGATTATGCACAAAAGTTACAGCTAACTAACTTTTCATGAAGGATAGATTGAAAGCGTCTCAGAGGATTTTGGTATAAAAAATAGAATTACTATATGGAACACATAAATGTAAATATAGCACTTAATATGGTAAAGAGATTTTTATGTGGTATTAAAAGTTTTCAACAATGTTATCTGCAAGACAGATTAGACTCTTTAAATTCATATTGGAAAATTTGGATTGCACTCTATTTTGTTATATTAATATATGATAACAGGATTCTGGTATTATCTCTCTACTAATCCTGTCACCTTGGATTTTCATTTCTAGATTTATGATCTATTTATTGAAGCATAATCAAATCCATTTCTTTTGAGAAACTGCCTTCATGCAGAAGGAATAGTTTTCATATTACATTTGGGAGCATGAAATCTTATCACATAAATGTCCATTTCACCTTTGTACATTCTGTAAATCATCATGCTTTCCTCTACAAAGATTAAATAAGACATTTTTCTTAGATCCTTAAGCTCTTCCATACCTGAATTAATTTTAAGAATAGGACTTCTCTTTGAAGTTAGAATAGGTGATAGAGAGAAAAACATAGCATATGGTTTCTTCTCAGGTGTCATCATCTCCACAGTCCATATTTTAAAAGTGACAAACTTGAGAGTGGGTGCAAGTTGCATTTTAGGACTTCAAAGTCTGCCTTCAGCTTACTAATTAGTTTTGTTAAGTTATGCCTGACTTCTGTCAGGACTTCCAAATTGTGAAAGAGATTATTTATTTATTTATTTATTTTGTGGAAACACATCCCAGATGGAAGAATAATTTTGTTATTTTGCTTTTGTAGTTGCTGGGCTGGGGAAGTCGGAATTCTTCTACGTTGGGTCCAGATGCCAGTCTGCCTAGGCTCCCAGGGCTGCAGTTCCAGGGGTTTGAATGGCCTGCTGAGGAGTCTCCTTTCCCACTGCCTACACAAGAAACCAAACCCACCTATGTCTGAAGTCAATCTGTGTTAACATCTCCTCTAACATCACCTGAAAATTTTGCTATAAGCTACAAAAATAATATTAAGAAATCTGTAGAATTGTAGTGATGGTTGGAGCAATGTTCTTTTCCACTTTGTTCCTGTTTTGGTAGTCTATGTTTTTACAACGAATACCAGTGGTAAATCCAACCATGGCCAACCCACGCATGCAGCAGTCTTTGAAAATGCAGAGTTCATTTCCATTCTACATTAGTCACATTCTATAAATAAATGGTGTGAAAGTGTGAGATTATACCTAAGAACTAAATCTAATTATTTGCAGTTGATGAGCTAAATGTCCTTAAGGTGCAGTCCATCACAATTTCACAAGCGACTAACTGCAGAAAGCAGTGTGAAATTGTGTGCAGGGGGTTTCTATAATCAGTGCTGTATGAAAACAATCTCTGAGCTAGCTCCCCAGATTACACTTTCTACCACTCTTTCAAGCCAAAGTTTTCTAATGAACTGGATAGGGGAGAATACAATAGAATACAGGGAATGCACATTATAAATTGAGCTATCTTTGTAAAAATCCCAAGGGGTTTATAGATTTTGCTAATGCGAAGGACTTCCAATGTCCTTAATACTCTTATATCCCAAAACAGAAATTCTCCAGTTAAGGCATGAATAGGTCCAACAAATCTCAGAGGGAACCTTACATGTAGCAATGAACAAAACTTTCTTGGACAAAGTCTGTCCCACTGTAACCATAATTTTGGATTTTGATAGATGTTTTCTAAAACGTTCTAAAATGTTTCTAAATTGTTTTCTACTAAATCTATCTTTCATTAATATCTGTTTGTTGTTGAATTGCTTGAATCCTTCTTCTTTAGCAAGTCATCCACTAACATGGATGAGCCTCTATGAGAAAGTGGGATATCTGGTTAAAAACAGATTAAATAAAATTGAACTCAAGATCAACAAAAACCTGTTATTCATAGAAACAAATGTAAAAACAATTATGTAAGGTACATGTTGATTACTCATACATTTGAAGCAAGCTTTTGCTTAAATACATTTACACATATCTGGGTCTTGATCTGAAGAAATATTTGTTATATTATTATTATTTTTAATTTCATTTACATTTCAATCCAGTTATTTACACCATGTGGAATGTTGTTAACTTAAAATAAATAAAAATAAAAATAAAAATAAAAATAAAAATAAAAATAAAAATAAAAAAAAAATAAAAATAAAAATAAAAATAAATATTAAGATTATTTTTTTCAGTTTTCTGGTCTGAAATTTGGGGGAGGAAGGGGATTAAAACAAAGGATTTTTCTGAGGTAAGTTTTTAACAGAGAAACCATTTCTGAAAATGTCAGTTCATTTTGTTGTTGGTGGTATTATTGTGGGAAAAATAAAAAATAAAAACCTGTGTCAGACAGAATCAATTTATTCTATGGAACTGCCCTTTTATTCTTTATTAGAATCTGTATTTTAGAAAGTTCCAGGCCCCTCTTTCTTATAAGTGACATTAAACACTAAACACATTGCATTGTACCATATATATAACTACATTAGATTAACTTGTAGAACACTACAGAACAGAACACTGCAGAATGGTGCAGATTGACACTAGAACAGTGGAGAACACTGGAATTTCTTTTAATATCTCAAAATGGAAACTTTAGTTATACTGAGGCAATGTCTGGATTTTTGAATAATAGGTCATATTGCTACTTACAGGCACTTGTTCTTAGAAGATGCAGAGGAAATGCATTTAACAGAAAGATTCTCTTTTCTGCTCGGATTTTAATGTCTAGTGTTTATAGCAATGTTACATAATCCTATAAATTGCTTTTTGGGCAGTAACATAAAGATATGATTCTTTTATCCAGCTTTTCATACCACCTTATCAATCTGGTGGCTGTGTATCTAAATTGTAAACATGGTGCTTCTGCTCAAAACAGACAAAATATTCACAGTATTCCTTACTGAAAAAAAAATAAAATTTACTCTTAATTTCTATTTAGCTTATAACAATGAAAAGCAATGATTTCTATAAAATTCAGTGACAAATTGTATAAATCAAGAGGTTAGTTTCAAGTAATGAGACTGTGTTGATTAAAACATGTTTATACTAATAGTTTGATCACAGCAACTAATAAAGCAGAGCTGGCACTTTACAATTCAATGGTTTTCTATGGTGACCTTAACAGAAAAGTACCAAGGGTATTTTAGGATTTAACACAGTGTCATTTAGCATTTTTAAAAGCAATACTTGATAGGATTACATATATATATACTTCAAATTTACTCACTGCCTCAGTAAGAGCAAAATCAGTTGTCTGACTATAATCTCCAGGGTGTTAGAAATGCACATTCTGGATTCCCTGTAATAGTCCCCTGGGTACATAAAAATAACAATGCTTGCTCACCATTTTAATTTTCGATAGGTAAATAGGTTGCAGATGTTACATCCTCACATTTTTTTAAATGTAAATTCAAAACACAAGGTCAGCTCACTTACTTGAGTGTCCTTTTTAAAAATATGATCCTTTTACAATTACTGCCATTTCACTTATTGTGTATATGTGTTGGAAAGTTTTAAAACAGTGAGGAAACAAAAATAACTGACAGAACTGTTAGTATGGCCATCCTGATAATGCAGAACAACAATAACACCCAATCTAACTAGCTTGTGGGCTGGCTTTATTGATGCTTTGCAGCCTTGAGGTGGTGAAAAGTTACCAGAATTACACATAGAACTAGATGAATAATAAAGGATTTTTTTTTTTTTTTTTTTTTTTTTTTTTTCTGCCTACAGTTCCATGGAACTTGGTTATGAAGATAACACTAATGATTTCCATGGGTCTTTGTTAAGGGCAGCCTGGAGAACCGAAGTCTCTAGGTTGTTCAGGACTTGTTTTGCTCTAACACAAGCAGCTTCTGCACTAACATGATAGGCAAATAGTTGCAAGTAACTAAGTTACCACAGCTTAATGACATACTTGTCAGTTGAACCAAAATAGCTCACAATGTCTACGTCCCTATCTAGTTATGAGTAAGAAATAAAGTGTGTTTGCTCACACTGTCATTTTCTTCATTAGCCTAATCCATCATCAGTGTCTGTCAGGATCATTTCACATAGATTGTCATGGCCTTTTTATAAATGCTAATCTGGATTCAAAATCTCAGAAAATATTTTTTTAATTAAAAAAAAAAAAAAGAATCTGTATCCATTTAATTTCACTAACTGGTTCCTAATACTTGTGTGGGGTTTATGGATGTCTTGGGGACAGTATGTTTTTTCCCCATTCTCACAGGTGTTAAAAAAACTTGGCTGTGCTTTCAACAACACCATCTGTTGAGGGAAGACACATTATGAGATGTAGCGAATATATAAAAGACACGTAGAAAAAGAAAATACACTAATCCAAAAGTTTGCAGAAGAGTCTGTAAATATAAATCATATTTTATTTACAATGTGCGAAGAGAATATATCAGTGCTGAAGAAAGTATTCTTTAACAATTTTAAAGCAGTACTTTTACTTTTCAGCTACTTCTTTATTTCAAACTATTTAATAAATTAGGATTAGCATAATCAGAATTATTGTAATAGTGAATTACATATAAGAATCCCCAAAGCCATCAGCAGAATATTTGGCCAACAGAATAAGAACAGTATTTTGTAGAACTGGAAAAAGCCCCAGAACCTGTCTGACTTTATTTATCTATGTGCATCATTGGCTTAATGCAAGATGTTATCTCTTCAAATGTTTTGTAATGATAAGAGATAGAGAAGCCACTTCTTGGGGAAGAGTGGCTGGGAATTCACCTAGTAGAAAAGGACATGGCTTTGCTGGCCAACAGCCAGCTCAACATTAGCCAGCAGTGTGCCCAGGTGGCCAACAAAACAAGAAAAAAAAAAAACACTATGAAACAAGTTATGACAAGCAACTGGAATTTGGAGTGTTCAGTCTGGAGCAGAGAAGACTGAGTGGAGACCTCATTGCTGCCTACAACTGCCTGAAAAGAGGTTGCAGCAAGAAAAGTATCAGTCTCTTTTCTCATATGACAAGTGATAGGCAGTGGTTTTTGCTTGTGCCAGGTGAAGTTTAGGCTCAATATTAAGAAGAATTTATTCATGGAGAGGGTGGTCAAACTGGGCTGCCCAGAGAAGCAGTGAAGTCCCCATCCTTGGAGGTATTGAAGAGATGTGTGTGTCTAAGTGACATAGTTACGTGACATGAATGGGTCTTGGAAGATCAGGTTGATAGTTGGACTTGATGATCTTGAAGGTCATTTCCAACCTAAATGATTCTATGAGTATATGAGATCTGTAGGATTCAATCCTCTGCCACAGCAATACAAGATGAATGGCTGATTTGGGAATTTCTGATGATGTTTTTGTTATGTGAATAACAGACCCCCACCAGGATGTCTACTTTTTTGGTCATCCCCTTGATCCTTACCCATAAGGACTCTACCTTATCACTCCTAGCCCCGAGCTCTACAACATCAAAACACTCTCTAATATAGAGGGCCACACCACCATCCCCTTTCATTGCCTGTCCCTTCTGAAGAGCTTATAGCTTATAGCTATCCAAGCCACTGAACAGGCTAAACTATGGAAACAAACAAACAAATAAACAACAACAACAACAAACTACAATTACTCACAACTACTCTCTAGATGCTCTACTAACAGGCAAGAGAGAACAAGAAATTCTGAATGACCTGGACACCTGGACATTTATTTGCTCATGATGAACTATCACAGTAGCTGATGCTATTTTTTCCCTCCCAAGCACAGTGAAACACAGTAAAATCAATCATTTACACAGAGTAACCAATGAGTGAATACAAATCAGTGATGATTTCTATAGATATTAGTTCACATGCAGTAAAATGTTATTCAAATTTTTATTTTGAACTAACGTATAGGATGACCCTGATCAGCTCTTCTGAGAGTAATTGGCATGTACAACATCGCAAAATTGTCACCTTTGTTTTCACGTACTAGTCAGCATCAACCACTAGGAAGATATATATTGAGGAGGTACTGTATACTTATTTAGAGTTCAGTTCAGATGGATGTATTTGAGTACGGTAGTAATATTTAATTATTTTTCTGAATCAGTGTTTGATGAACTACTTTTTGAAATGATTAATTATCTTGAGTTATTTTTCAGTGACAAAAGAGCAAATGAGAAAATGGAATGATTACATATAGATTGCTCATCTTCATGTGACAAACCAGTAAAAATAAAAAACCAAAAAAATCACTAATGTATCTAGTAAGCATCACTGTTATTTTCATATGAATTTAGGCAAATCATTTTCAAAATGACAGTTTAAAAATTAAAATTGTTAATGAGCTATATCTTTTAATAATTCATAGATGACATGCTTTTAACTTTTATTCTTGGTGGAAGCCAAATTAAAAGTATAATACATTTCTAGTTTTAACATTTCTGTAATTAAAAAGTTAACAGTAATTTCTATTGCCTTTTAGAAATATAATATGCAAAGAAAGCAACAGGAATTCAAACACAATCCCATGTCTGACATTTATTTGAAAGATAATTTTCTAGAATATAATGTAGCATTAAAACTACTGCCTGTTCACATGGCAGTAAAAAAATCTTTTCACCAACAACTCTTTTATATCTCTCCAAAGCATTAGTCAAGTACAGTACAAAGAATCATGTTCTTGCTGATCTTCTCTGTCTTCCATGACATTCTTTAATTACAGTCCCCAAAAGAAATCCAGACCAAAACAAGATTCCCATGTGCTGCTCTACTGTACTTTTTACCACCAGCTGTAACTGTACTTTTCTCCCTTGCCTTTTACTAGATCAATGTACAGAAAGTAATCTCTTATGAACTTGTGAACAAAGAAACAACAACAACACAAAACATCCGTTAGCAACTCTTTCAGGAGTAATAGATGCCAAAACAAAAGGAGGCCTTTGAGACATGCAAAGCTCATACTTATTGCTGTCTTTGGCCCCTAGAGCTGAACAATAGCAAGACTGGCTTCCACTCTATTTGTTTTTGAAATAAATCAAACCCTATGAGCACACTAGAAATACCTCACACCCATTACCACTTTGGCTTCAGATATTGCTAACAAATACCACAGACACAAGTGTTTCAAAGGACTACAGAAAGAGTTAGAGGGAGACAGAGGTGCCCCATGCCGTGAACTGTCACTAAGCCATGGAGCAGTGGGCACCCACCACAGAGCCACCACGACCTCAGTGCCACCATGCAGCATCGAGGTGAGACTAGGTCAGCAGACCCAGAGCCTGTGGGCTACTGCTCACAGATGTGTGCTCAAACAAGGGCTCAGCAACTTATCCATAGATCACCAGCAATTTGTAGCCTTTGTCCCTGATGTATGACATCTTGCCTACTCTTTTTAGAATGAAAAAAAAAAAAATCTGAAAATGAAGATAACAATTAATACATAACTGTCAAGCAGCACTTGTGTCTGGGAGCATGGGCTTGCTGCTGAGGGCCCTGTGTGATGTACAGCTGTGCTGGTATCACTGGCTAATACCAATTGCAAACACAGTTCTCCAAATGTGCTGACTCTAGTGGCGACTCTGGTCACTTGTACTTTTCTGTCAAAACCTCCAAAGTATAGTAAACATATGTGGAGTCTAAAACAGAGTGAGACAGACAGGCCACACTGGCTGGGGCTTTGGTTTAGGGGAAGGGAAGGGAAGGGAAGGGAAGGGAAGGGAAGGGAAGGGAAGGGAAGGGAAGGGAAGGGAAGGGAAGGGAAGGGAAGGGAAGGGAAGGGAAGGGAAGGGAAGGGAAGGGAAGGGAAGGGAAGGGAAGGGAAGGGAAGGGAAGGGAAGGGAAGGGAAGGGAAGGGAAGGGAAGGGAAGGGAAGGGAAGGGAAGGGAAGGGAAGGGAAGGGAAGGGAAGGGAAGGGAAGGGAATTTTTATTTGCTAAGTGATCTCTTCCTTTAGCAACTGTACTTCTGAATCTAGATAGAAGTATTCACCAAAGCAGAGGTGCTGCTGTGCTTGATCAGCCTGAAATGCAATGGGTCTGATCACTAAGATCTCCCCCCAGCATCTGCCAAATGCAGACATACAGAAAAGAGGAACAGAATTGAGCCAGAACAGACAATACAGCTCTCCCAGCCTTCAGCCATTCACAGCCACTGACAGGGTGCAGTCTGCATATGTTTATTCAATCCTGAAAATAAATACTAAAGTTGGCCCAGTTACATTTAGGTATCTAAATCCTTCTTTGGCTGTGGTCCTAGATATCCAGATGGGTCCAACTGTATTACTATGTCAGTGCATCAGAGGGACTGTTTGGTTTTGTGTGAATTTCTTTGTGTTGTGAATATTACAGGGCATGCAGCAGTGCTCCTACAGTGAGCACTGAGAGGTTTTGCTCTGGATGGGAGCAGGCAGGACACCAACAAGAACGTGCCATGTACAATGTGGATGCATGGTCCTTCAGCATTTAGTGCTCTGTACATCTGTAGTGCACATCTATAGCCAGGAAATAGCAGGAGTATCACTGCTGTAAGGACACAACTATGGATGTATCCTTCTGTTTGTGCAGTACTGCAAATGCAGATGTACCACTGAGAGACTGGGTGGTCTAACTACATACCCCTCTTTAAAATTCTTACCTATAAAATTTATTTTGTCTCTGTAATCCCCACAGACAGTGACTTTCTAGCAGAGGAGTTGTAGAAAGCTGGAAAAAGAGGGAGAAATGCAGTGAATCATGAAAAGAGATATAATTACAGAAAAGTGTACGCAGTTTAAAAAAATAAAAAAAAGAAAGAACCCAATTAATCACAAGATTAGTTTCAATTAAAGTTTAAATATTAGACTATTGAGAAAAAGTGTTCTGGGAAAAGCATTTTTGTTAGATATGTAAAGACTAAATCATCTGCAGATTCAAACTACCCATGAATGATTTGAATTATCTTTAACAAAGGCAAACTATATGTTTAAAGAGGGGAGAGAGATGGGGGGGGGGGGGTGCTGTGGGTGGAGGAGAGAGAGAAAGAGAGAGAGAAGACTTTCGGTCACCAGACAGATCAGGAAATATAAAGGGACTGTTCACTTTAGGGTACACACATCCTTTTGAATCACCTCAGTCAGTAATGATAAAATGTCATTAACTAAATGGTTATTCATCACCATGTGTAAATATTTCATTGGTTAAACATAGATCACAGTAAATGATACTGTAGTTAAATAGGGTGAAAATAAATGTGTTGTAATGTGAGTAATAAAAATATATGTAAATGGTAACCTTTCTTTCTGTTCAACTGGAGAAACTCACTGCGCACATTTTTCCTCTGCTTAAAGGGAGGTTCAGACTGTATAGTGAGAATAATTTATTTCACATGGGGGTGGTCAAGCATTGGATCAGGCTTTCTGGACATGTGTTGATGCCCCATGCCTGTCAGTTTCAAGAAACACACGGATAATTCCCCAAATAATATGCTTTAATTTTTGTTTAGCCCTGATGTGCTCAGGCAGTGGGACTACATGATCTCTGAAGGTCCATCCAACTGTGCTCTATTCTGTAGGTTAATACCTGTTATCTCCAACTGATTTCAGGACAGTAAGCTAGAGTATTCACAAAACACAACATTAGAAAAATTTATCTTCTGATGTGCTTTCAAAACAGCCTTTCAAAACTCATTCGTCATCATCTGTTGGCATTAGAAATAGGTTGTATTAATGGAATAAACTGAATTAATATTTCAGCTCTGACGAGACTCAACCCACAGGGAGGTCTGTTGCCTCGCCAGGGCTTGGGTGAGAGACTTCACTAAGAAAGTCAAGTGCCTGGTACAGCCCACTAACTACTACCTGCTCCTGGTATTTCAGGCTGGTAATGATGAGGTAGCAATGAGAAGTCCAAGAGCGATCATAAGGGAATTTAGGTCTTTGAGGCAACTACTTAAAGGATCAGGGGCACAGATTGTATTTGCCTCTGTCCTTCCAATAGGGAGGATCGATGCTGACAAGCAGGTTCATCACATTAACACGTGGCTTCGGGACTGGTGCAATTGGCAGAACTTTGGATTCTTCAATAAAGAACTTAATTAAGGTCTACATGACACTGGGCCTACTGGCACCAGACAGGATATGCATCTCTCAGAGAGGGATAAGGACTTTTGCTCAGGAGTTGGCAGGGCCAATAGATAGGGCTTTAAACTAGACTCAAAGGGAGAAGGGGATAAAACCAGGCATGCCGGTGATGAGCTAAGGGATAGTGCACTAGAATCATAGGGACTGTGTGCCAGTGAAGTCCTTTGGTTGGCTCCATGAGGTGCTGCATATACTGAGGCGCATTTGAGGTTCTTCTACAAAAACACATGCAGTATGAGGAATAAAATGGATGAGCTAGAAGTCTTGGACCAGTACAACAGCTATAACATCATCAGCATAAGCTTGACCTGGTGGAATGAATCCTGTGACTGGTGTGTTGCAATGGATGGTTACAGGCTCTTTAGGAGGGACAGGCAGGGTAGGCAAGGTGGCAGGGTGGCAATGTATGTGAAGCATGGGCTGGACTGTGTGGAGCTTGTGTGCCAACAGAAGAAAGAGTATGGCTGCTGGAAGGAGGGTCAGGTGATAAGGAAGGAATACAGGGATATTGTTTGTGTTTGTAGGCAGAAAAGTTGTGTGGCCAAAGCCCAACTAGAGTTGAAGTTGGCCATGTCTGTGGGAGACAATTAAAAAGATTTTTTTAGATATGTGAACGGAAAAAGGAGGACCAAAGAAAACATAGGTCTGCTATTTGATGGGGAAGGTCTCCTCACATACAGTAACATAGGCAAGGCAGAGACATTTGATTCCTTCTTCACCTGTGTTTTCAATGCTGGTGATGGGCTTCAGGACCCAGGGTGCCCGGATCTGGAGGACCATGACAGTGGGAATGACAAACTCCCAACCCACCCTGAACATGTGCGGGATTTGCTGCTCTGCCAGGATGCATACAAGTCCATGGGTCTGGATGGGATTCATCCCAGGGTGCTTAAAGAGCTGTCTGATGTCATCGCAGGACCTCTCTCAATTATTTTTCAACAATCTTGGGAATCTGGAGAGGTGCCAGTAGACTGGAAGCTGGAAAACGTTGTGCCAATTTTCAAGAAGCGTAAGAAAGAAGACCCTTGAAACTACAAGCCTGTCAGTCTCGTGTCAGTGCCTGGTAAAATCATGGAGAAGATGATTCTTGAAGTTACTGAAGTGCACCTGGGGGACAATGTGGTCACTGGTCCCAGCCAACATGGGTTCATGAGGGGCAGGTCCTGCCTAACAAATTTGATTTCCTTTTATGACAAGATCACCCATCTAGTTGATCAAGGGAAACCAGCTAATGTGATCTTTTTGGACTTCTGACTTTGGAGAGAAGCCCTGCAGAGAGGGATCTCGGGGTTGTGGTTGACATCAAGTTGAATATGAGCCAGCAGTGTGTCCTGGCAGCCAGGAGGGCCAACCGCATCCTGGGGTGCATCAAGCACGGCATTGCTAGTCAGTTAGGGGAGGTGATTACAGAATCACAGAATTGTCTAATTGAGGTTGAAAGAGACCTCAAGATCATCAAGTCCAGCCTCTGACCTCTCTACCCTGCGCTGGTGCGGCCTCACCTCAAGTACTGTGTGCAGTTCTGGGCACCACAGTACCAAAAGGACATTAAACTGTTGGAGAGTGTCCAGAGGAGGGTGACGAAGATGGTGAAGAGGGGAAGATGTATGAGGAGTGGCTGAGGTCACTGGGCCTGTTCAGCCTGGAGAAGAGGAGGCTGAAGGGGGACCTCATCGCAGTATACATCCCCACAAGGGGGAGTGGAGAGGCAGGTGACCTATTCTCTGTAAACACCAGTGACAGGACCTGCAGGAATGGTGTTATGCTGAGGCAGGGGAAGTTTAGGCTGGACATCAGGAAGAGGTTCTTCACCGAGAGGGTGGTTGCACACTGGAACAGGCTCCCCAGGGATATAGTCACTGCACCAAGCCTTGTGAATTTAAAAAGTGATTGGACTGTGCACTTAGTCACATGGTCTAAACTTTTGGGCAGACCTGTGCAGTGCCAGGAGCTGGACTTGATGACCCTTATGGGTCCCTTCCAACTTGGGATATTCTATGATTCTATGAATTCCTATACTAACATTTGTCCATCAATTACCTTACAAGTTCCACAAAGCTTTCTATTCCACAGTCTTTTATTATTTTAGTCTCTAGCCTTATCTCATAATAACTTAATCAGGGAGAATACACTTTTAAGAACAGTGCCTTGCCATCAAATACAAGATAAATGCTATCCCTTGGTATTTAATGTATTTAAGGCTTATGTAATGATCCTTGCCAGAACAGTAGCTTGCACAACTTGTTCTTAAATATTTTTGACTTTTTTCTTGACAGTTTTTTTAAGTTCATAAGCACAATATGGCATAACAAGCATTCTTTATCCATAAGAGGTTCTAAACAACCTTTTAAGGACCCATAAAGACAATCCAATCTATTTGATAGCTATATTTAATAGAGTAAATATTGGGAGGGAAGCTGCAGAACATCATCTATCACAGAACTGGAGAAATGGTATTTAAGTCAGTGGAAAGTGGGAAGAGTAATTTTACACTTTGGATAATGAAAAAAAAAAAAAAAAAAAAAAAAAGGTGTATATGCATATATATTTACTTATAAACACACTCTTTAATTCTGAAATAGATACAAAAAAATTCTCCAGGCCAATGATCTGGCACGAGATAACTTTTCTGTGGGAATTCTACAGTGAGAAAAGTCTTTTCTTAACAGCTGTTTTAGAATAAAACAGTTAGATAATATACATACAGTTAATAACTAGGAACACGCACCTAATACTGAAAGTAAATATTTAAAAACATATTTTAATTCAGTAATTAACAAACAAAAAATACATTTCTGTTGGTTCTTTACTATATTTATTTTTATTTTCCTTAGGCTTGAAATGCAGCAAAGGCTTCATTTCTACATTTTGGGAAAACAGTGTAGTCCTGTGTAGTGTAGCTGTGTTGTGAGCTGGGTAAGCCTCTTTACACTTAGTAGGAAATGACAAGAATAGTGGAAGCAAACCCAGCTTTGCTAGGAGAGCTGCAAACCACAGAGCACACAGAGCAAGTGTCTTCAGGAGTTTCTTCAACTCCTTCCTCACAAAAAACCAACCAAACAAAAAAAAACAACTTGCACATCTGCTAAAATAAGCTAGTCAAAAGCATTAATAGACTTCAGTTTTGTATGATTAAGAAAGGATGTAGGTATGACCTATTATCTTGAGCTCTCAACAGCATTGTGGATTGGATGCATGTATATAAATGAAATTTATTAAATAGGCCCAGCCTGTGTTAGTGGGTGTTGAAAATGTTAACTATAATCAGGCCACATTCTACATGCACACCTAGACAAGTCCATCACTGTCATGATAATATCCAATTCCCCATTAACAGACAAGTAGGAGTAAATCTACACAACCCTTATAGCTGGGCAGAATAGTTTGCTTTCATGCCTTTATCTGAATGTCACAACTCTCACAGTACATAAGCAACACTTCGAGTACAGATTCAGACAGCTGAGAATACACTGCAGGTTCCAGCCAACTCAAATAGGCCAAACAAAGTTGCAGCAACTTAGTAGATATTTTACATTTATATAAAAATCTAGATATCCTTCTTCAAGTGACAGTGTCCCACCACCTTCTCCAGCAGGTTTATTCCAACCAACACTTGCCCAATAAATGTAGTCTGGCCTATGAGCCTTTTAATGACAGAGCCTGTTGAAAAGGACAGTCCAGGGATCTGTTCTTCAAAGATTCAGCTTTAGAAACCATGTTTACAAGTTTGATCAGGAATATATCAATGACAGAGACTCATTGTGGTTGATAAGGATTTCTATTTCCCCACATCTTTTGTGAGGTTGGTTTAAAAAGGAACCATTGAGATTTAAAATGTAGGTGATGAAATGACATAAATCCAAGAGTTTCCACAACTTCATCAATTCAAGGTCTGAATCTACCAAATATTTTATATCAGGACTTTCAATAACAGCCACTGTTTTTCCAGGTTAGCTGCAGTTACATTTTCCAATTTGTGACTCTGCAAGAAAGCGTTCAAAGGCACTACTTGTATAGAATGCCATACTGCAATAATGCCCGCTTGCCTTGCAGTTATTAACCTCTCCCACTCTTACCTTTTCATGATGGAAATCCACAAATTACCTATTACCTAATCTGTAGTCTAACCCACTCCCTTTTGTCTTCAGCCATGAATCAAGACTGTGGTTCTGACCTGATTCCACCATGCTGATGAATGATGATATGTATCCTAAGCAAGCTATCTAACTACTAACTCCTCTCATTGCATTAATAAACCTATGTAGAAGATGTAATGGCTTTTTTTCAGCAAAATCTGCCAAGGTTGTCAGTATGCTAGCTTCCCTTATCTTCTGAAACAGCCCTTGACTGCTCAGACCAGTCTTATCTGGAAAACATATATCCAGTTACTTACAGAGAACTGATTTATCTCTCTTTTGGGTTTTCATTTTTCACTGTTCTTCCATAGATGTTTTTCTACAAGTCATTATCATCAGAGAAATTTTAGCACTGAATTTAGTGTTCTTGTTCATGTCATTCTTCAAGTTTGAAGAAATAACACAGGATGAATCTGATTACATGTCAGTCCCTTACTGTTAGGGCAAAAAGGGCAAAAAAGAATCTATAAACCCCAGAGATGTTTGTGTGGGTTGCCTGCTCCACACCAGTTTGGTGTTGTGTTGTTTGTTTTATTTTTTCTTTTTTTGTTTGTTTGTTTTGTTTTTGTTTTTGTTCTGCTGTCCTTGCTCAAGTCATGCCACAGATTCTGAGATGAATTTTCATTACTTTTATTTCTGAAGAAACTGGAAAGGACATCTACACACAGTGCATTGTGTTTGCCTTTCTAAGACACGTTAGGCACCACTTAGAATAGAAAAGCATCCAAATTCAGATTTTATTTAAAAGATGTAATTAATGTATAATTTGAATGAGGGAAAGAATGGCATGAACAAGACTCTTACTCAGAATACTTTTCCTACAAACTGACATGGATTGTAGAAACAATTCTCTGTGGGTACTTTCAAGCTCATAAAGGATTCTGGTGTTCTCATAAATATTTTGCTTAAGAAAAACACTATGCAAGCACAGACCAGATTGAAATAGCATGTGGGTTCCATGCACCTTTCTTGTCTGCATTGGAGAGGTACCTCTTCACATGTGGCACAAAATGAAGCCTGAAAACACTTTTTTTTTAAAGAGGATCTACTAAAAAGTACTAAAGATGCACTTAAATGCAGAATTAAGAGGCAACAGTAGAAAGTAGAAAGGATATGAAATGCTACCGTGATCTTAATTTCATAACAGATTCATACAGGAAAATGTTCAAAGTTCAGAAAGTCAGAATCTAGTTCTGGCTATAAGACTATAAATGCAGGTCAAGTAAAAGTGAAAGTCAGCTATACTCAACACTATGTAAGAGAACACATGGGAGAAAGGTTGGTTTTTACAACCCAAAACAATGTAAAACAAATCAGAATTTATGTAAAACAAATATAAAAAAATATAAACAATTTGTTTATATAAACAAATCAGAATATATATACATGTATGTATGTTGTTCTTTAATTACTATATACGGCATAATGGCACCGCTGAATAACAATTTTCTTTAGTACTATTTTTGATAGCTGACCATTTTATTCATTTCATGTTATAGTAATATTTCCAAGAACAGACTAAGTATGATTTGTGTGCATAGGCTAACGACTGTTACATTTTTTGGTTCTCAGTTATGAGGTTGCACCAAACTAAAAGCTAACTTAGCATGGACAAAACATGGACTTGTTCCACAGGTAATAAAGATGGTAATAAAGATTAGAAGTCATACTAATTAAGTTAACACAGCCCTCAGTTAGTAATGAGTTACAATTAAGGAACATTTGTTGCATAAACTGAGCTGATGCAAAAAATAAGGGACAAACACTAGGATAAATATTTGTTCTCAACCGAATATGATAATATTTTTACATTCAGAGTTTAATACTGTTTGAGATATACAGAAATGTAATATTGTAATCTCTGCTAGTACTAGATTAGTGTACCCAGCTTGGCTAAAACCCATCAGTATGTGCAGATTTAGATTTAAAAACATCCCTTTTCATTCCTCCTTTGCTTCTGTCAAAATACTCATATATGTTTATCTTCTGTTTCAATGAACTATTTCATTTCACACACAAAAGGATTTAGTGGCATGACATTTTCTTATTTGCTATATTATTACTATTAAAGTTTTGTTCATGTATAAATATATACTTCATATATATGTTTGAACAAAACACTGTATATGTATAAAAGCCTTATCTCATTGTGAACACTAAGGATTTAGATTACTTTTTTGCTTTTTAAGGTAATACCAAGCTGTACACATTCCCACAGAAGTTTTAAATATGGGTGAAAATCAGTCACACTAGAAGCATATAGTTTGCAGCCAGTGCTAAACATAGTGTCCTATTTTCACATGCTTGCATTGTAATGTGACCATCTCCATCCCACAGTCTCCTCAGACTGCATTATTTGGCAGTGATGCACTGGTGGTTGGGTTTATGCCTGGACACCAGCTCTGAAGTTTTCCTGGAACAGCAAAGGGATTGGGAAGGTAGTTTGGGTTCCCACCTGTTATTATACTGCTGTGCTTCTCTGGGCTTTTGCAGAAGGGTCTTTGATGGGCTGATGTGTCCTTGAATGGGCCTTGGAGTAGCCCAGAAAGGCATTGCTTGAACCGATATCCATCCCCTTGTTTCTCCATGTTCCTTGGTGGGCATGCAGATGAGCATTATCACATAACCTAAAATACATATACATATAAAGAGAGATACATGTACATGTATGCATAAATACATAACATCTGTGCTACGACTACATTATTTATTATCTCTCATGTGCACGTTGGAGTCCACATGCTGTGAATTCTACAATATTATGCAACAATTGTCTTATTGTTCAGACAGAGGTTAATTCATCTCCCTCATTCTGAGTGGGAAAAAAAAAAAATGTTTAGCAAGGCTGCACACGAGTATTGTGATCTTAAGTCAAAGGTGTCTCTCAGATGCACCCATCAATTAATATCCAAGGACACCTTCAAAATGCATCAGTCTATTCCCAGATCACTCTATCCTAATGCTTCCCTTTCTTGTGCATATATTTCTATACCTCACAGAGGTAGAGATCAAGAAGCCCGGAAGGTATAAAGAGGGTTCACCTTCTTTAGCTCACCACCAGGTAACCAATGCTGAGCTAGTCCCTGAGCAGCAGCAACCCTTCCTGCTGAACCCCTCCCCTCCCTTCTGCCTCCCAGACAACTTCCCCTCAGGTTTGTTGCTCAGCATGACACCATATAGTATGGGATATGCCTCTGGTAATTCTGGGTCAGCTTTCCTGGCTGTGTCACCTTCCAGCACATACAGCCTCCTCAGCAGTATGGTAGCATGAGAGGCTGAAAAGTCCTTAACTTAATGTAAGTACTGCTCAGCAATCATAAAGACATTGTTTTTCTTCTAAATCTTGAGCATGGGATCATACCAGCCACAATAAAGAAAATTAAATCTAGTTCAGCTGAACAGGACAGAGAGAAAAACAAAACAAAACAAAACAAACAAACAAACAAAATCCATGTAATTCATAGAATAATAGAATCATTAAGGTTGGAAAAGACCTCCAAGATCATTTGGTCCAACCATCGCCCTACCACCAATATCACCCACTAAACCTTGTCCCTAATTACCACATCCAACCCTTCCTTAAACACCCCCAGGGACTGTACTCCACCACCTCCTTGGGAAACCCATTCCAATGCCTGATTACTTGTTCTGAGAAAAAATTTCTCACAATTTCCAACTTAAACCTCCTCTGGTGCACCTTGAGGCCATTCCCTATAGTCCTTTCACCTGTGAGATGAGGCTGACCCCCTGTTACCCACAACTTCCTTTCAGGTACCTATAGAGAGCAATGAGGTCTCCCCTGAGCTTCCTCTTCCCCAGACTAAACAACCCCAGTTCTCTCAGCCACTCCTTGACTTGTGCTCCAGGCCCTTCACCAGCTTCATAGCCCTTCTCTGGACATGCTACAGAGCCTCAATATCCTTCTTGTAGTGAGAGGCCCAAAGCTGAACACAGTTCTCAAGGTGCAGCCTCACCAGAGCAGAGTACAGGGGGACAATCACCTCCCTTGTCCTGCTGGCTACATTATTCCTGATACAAGCCAGGATGTCGTTGGCCTTGGCCACCTGGGCACACTGCCAGCTAATCTTCTGGCAAGCATCAACAAACACCCCCAGATCCTTTTCCTCTGCACAGCTTTCCAGCCACTCTGCCCCAGCCTGTAGCACTGCATGGAGTTGTTGTGGCCAAAGCACAGGACCTGGCACTTACCCACTTTGAACCTCATCCCATTGGCCTCTGCCCATTGACCCATGCTGTCCAGGTCCCTCTGCAGGGCCTTCCTACCCCCTGGCAGATCAACACTTCCCCCCGACTTGGTGTCATCTGAAAGTTAGCAAGGTCAATATGAGACCACAAGGCTTAGTAAATATGTAGATAATCTCATATATAAATATGGAATTTTGTGTCTTCTTTCCAAGCATAGAGCATTAGCATATGTTTGGGTCAGAACACTGGACCAGATGGAGCACAGATATGATGCTGCCTGTTATGTAGTGAGGGAGAAGAAAATAACAACTTTGTTTCTAAAATTAGACAATGAGTTCATCAGTACCAAGTTAGGAAATTCAGTCTTTAAGACAGTTAGAAAAAACATGCTCTTTTTTAAAAGTGAAATCTGAGGCAAAGTACTAGGCTTTGTTTTGAGGAGAGGAGAGGAGAGGAGAGAGGAGAGGAGAGGAGAGGAGAGGAGAGGAGAGGAGAGGAGAGGAGAGGAGAGGAGAGGAGAGGAGAGGAGAGGAGAGGAGAGGAGAGGAGAGGAGAGGAGAGGAGAGGAGAGGAGAGGAGAGGAGAGGAGAGGAGAGGAGAGGAGAGGAGAGGAGAGGAGAGGAGAGGAGAGGAGAGGAGAGGAGAGGAGAGGAGAGGAGAGGAGAGGAGAGGAGAGGAGAGGAGAGGAGAGGAGAGGAGAGGAGAGGAGAGGAGAGGAGAGGAGAGGAGAGGAGAGGAGAGGAGAGGAGAGGAGAGGAGAGGAGAGGAGAGGAGAGGAGAGGAAAGGAAAGGAAAGGAAAGGAAAGGAAAGGAAAGGAAAGGAAAGGAAAGGAAAGGAAAGGAAAGGAAAGGAAAGGAAAGGAAAGGAAAGGAAAGGAAAGGAAAGGAAAGGAAAGGAAAGGAAAGGAAAGGAAAGGAAAGGAAAGGAAAGGAAAGGAAAGGAAAGGAAAGGAAAGGAAAGGAAAGGAAAGGAAAGGAAAGGAAAGGAAAGGAAAGGAAAGGAAAGGAAAGGAAAGGAAAGGAAAGGAAAGGAAAGGAAAGGAAAGGAAAGGAAAGGAAAGGAAAGGAAAGGAAAGGAAAGGAAAGGAAAACCTCTTTTACAGTAAAGTGCATATTTGTATGAATTATCTGCTCTTGCCTCTTCTCTCCCTAATCTTGGTTGATCAGGACTGGCCCTAGAGTTGAGTTTTGAGTAACTCTACTGCTAACTATCTGCCAGCAAGTTGTAGCTACATTTAACAAAACTCACCAGGCTCTTCTGTCAAGCCTGTTCATCACCGAGTGTATCATGAACCTGTTCATTTCACATTTGGACAATTGTCCAAAAGGATGCTGTAAGGGTCAATATCAAAGACCTTACTAAAATCCAGAAAAATTATGTCCATTGTCCCCCTTGGCTCACCAAACAGGTAACCTTATCACAGAAGATCAAATTACTGAGGTAGGACTTTCCCTTGATGAACCTATGCCTCTTGATATCTCTCCCACGACAATCTCCTCTGTAATTTTTCCAGGGACTGAGGTTAGGCTAACAGGTCTGTAGTATCCTGGGCCTTCTCTCATGTCTTTTTGTAGCTGGGTGTAACACTGGCTGCCTTCCAGTCAGCAGCACTTCCCCAGATTCACTCAAACTTTGGTAAATTATTGATAGCAGTGCAGCTATAACATCCGCTGGTTCCTTCAACAATTATTTTTATTTTATTTTAGTGAGCATCTCTGCCATTTGATTATAGTCTTACAGAATTCTGAATCCCTGGCAGACTATTGACTTCTTGTTGTTTGCAGACATATCTGTACCCATATTAACACAGAAATCCCAAAGCAAATATGAATATAACTCTATATTACCTTTAGGCTCTTTAGCTTGGTGTTACTTCTCTCATGTCTCTTTATGCTTCTGCTGATAACATGTTTCAAGATTTGCATCTTACATTCCAAGCTGAAGTTAAAATAAAACTTTAAAGTCATGTTTTTCAGGTAGAGTTTTTACTACTTTCATACTTTCTAACAATTCATATCCTGCCATATCATTTAGAAAATAACAAGTTGCCTCCTAGTATGTTTACAGCCAGTAGTAGTCCCCCTGGAACCAAGAGAAAGGAGTTATTTTTAATACTTCAGGAAAGGTGTTTCAGAACAAAAGAAAATTGCTAATGGTTAGACTGGTACTTGAAAAGCTTATGGAGAAATCTTTTTCTGACATCTCTTTCATTAGAAACTTAAGCAACCATTTAAAACAACCCACATCTTCATAAAAATATATTGGTTTTGCAGCATTTGCTTGTGAATCATAATTAAAATTCCTTTCTGTTCTCTATATCATACACACAATTATATTGCATGAACCCACATACAACATTTCTCAGAAAGAAGAACCCATGAAGAAAACAGTTACCATAGAAACAGTTTTGTACTCTGAAATGCTATCATGCTATGTTTTTTAAATCTTACACTTTTGTAGATTGCAAATGCCATCTTTCCTCATTCAAGCTGTCAGTTAATCTCTCCAGGTATGTTCAGCATTACTTTCATTTTGTGATGGAAACCCTTAGCATTAAATTACAGGCATCTCTACTACTATTGCAACTCCAACAATGGTTTCAAGTGTCAGGTGCTCAGAACTTGGCTTCAACTTCATTATAAAGCCATTTGCCTTTGGATATTGGTATTTTTTCACTGCTGTTGATAAGAGCTTCAGAAATCTCTTCCCCAGTTCTGAAATAGACTTGCAAATAATCTTGAGTAGAACTCTGAGATTCTGTGTCCCTGCACATCTAAGGTGTATGAATGGTGGAGGGGAATCTTGAGAAATGTTAAAATATTTTAGGAGGTTGTTATTTTAGTTTTCATTTATTAACATAATTTACCAATATTACAAGCTTATGGAAATGTATAAGTCTGTTGAGTTACTAAAATGACCAGTGAAAACATTTTCAGCATCTGTAATAAGCCTTCATTTAGTGCTAAATTTCTGAGTCCCATCTGCAGCAGGTAGTAGTGAAGCCTCAGGACAGTTCCACAGACTGTAGTAACTGTCACTGCATTCAAATCATCAGACACCGGGAGAACAGAAATGAAGAGGAAGAAGAGGGATGGCTGGATAAAATAATATATCATCAGAATGATTAAATAGTATCATGGATTAGATTTGTGTTGTGCCCAGACATGCTTTCAGGACTGTTCTGTATGTGACTGAACAACTGCACAAAATCTTGTGCTCCATAACCTTCTCTCTTGGGACTTCGTGTTCTCCCAGCTCTGGCTTCTTCACCCATTAGAGACACAGCTGGCAATTAGAAGAAGAAGATGAACAGTGATCTTGGGCTCAATGTGTTTGTGTGTGAGTAAATGGTATACCAGCTGG
The DNA here is from genome assembly GCF_965140915.1 of Aythya marila. NCBI lineage: Eukaryota > Metazoa > Chordata > Aves > Anseriformes > Anatidae > Aythya > Aythya marila. The sequence goes on along the minus strand of NC_139080.1, from coordinate 48,640,610 downwards.
GACTTTATGAATAGTATTCAAGTCACTGAATACAGCAGCTAGGAGCTTGTGTTTTCTTCCAGTCTTCTGCAAAATGACCTTATGATCCCAGAGAGATAGCTCAGACTGATATCTCAGGATCAGTCTGCCCAGCTATTGGAGCCACAAGAACAGCTTAGATTATTTCCAGTTGGCTAACAGGAAGAGCAAACAGGGCAGATACATGCACAAATATACCTTCTGATCATCTAGGCCAAATAAGAAGCTTCAGATATTGGCATACAATGTGTGTTCCAGCTAGCTTAAGGTAAATTCTGAACTCAAGATTTCAAGGCTTAAAGGTAAATGCTTTATAAACTTGTGGGTGCCTGTACTTAAATTATTGTCCAGTTCTGGCCATACTGATTTGTCACTGTTCATAGTACCTGACATCTCCTGCTAGCCTGAGCAGTGTTTCCTCCAGAGTAAGAAGCCAGCTATTTGTAAACTTGGCTTGGAATTTTTTGGAATTTGTTTCTTGGTTAACAGCTAGTCAGTCAGCACACTAGTTCTTCCTCTATCTAGTCAAACCCCACTGAAGAACTCTCACCTAGAGATCACAAAGAGTTTGCACTTACATGAAAAACATCAGAACAAGTCACAAAGGCCACTGCTTGCTGCACCATTCCAAAGTGAAGTTTCAGTGGAAAAAATCTCATGGTTTTGTAAGGAGATTAAGAACTGTCCTGTGTTCATTTGAACTACTCCTGTGATAAGGAAGCCTTCATTTTGGGGGTCTTTCCAAAGCCTGATTTTATCTTGGAAGTGTTATAGATATAACAGAAGGCACCACATTGTTGCCTTCAGTATCTGTAGTATAACCATGGTTATACTACATGGGACTAGGTTGTTCCCTACAACCAGAGTCATTCAACTAATCTGTACTCCAATTTACATGAGACATTCTCTCTCAACCAGCAGATGTACTTTCCTTTTGAACGGTTTTCTGTGTATGTACAAGATGCAATGTTCCTTCCTCACAAAACTGAATTTACTCATAACAACAGTTTGTTACCACAAACACAGTATAATGTATAATTTTTGGTGATCTTCACAGTTTTTTTTTTTTTCCCCTTTTTTTTTTTTTTTTTTTTTTTTTCCAGAGAATAACTTCAAGCAAGCGAATACTGTTTCTGTTGCCTGAGACAGATTTATTTATTTTATGATAGTACAAAACATTTTTGTATATTAAAAAAAATAAATGAGGAATTGTACGAATTAAAATTGTTTTGTTTGTTTGTTTGTTTTTCAGTGGAAATTTCCACTAATATTGCATATTCAAAAATGATTGAGCAGGCATAACAGTGGCATAACAGTAGGGGGAATGTTAAACAGATAAGGGGACAGTGAATGGTCCCACTGATCCAAAATAAAGAGGATGCCTATGAAAAACAAGCAGTTATGGAATCAGCAAAACCAAAAAATTATAGGCCCCTACAGTCACAAGAGGAGAAAGAAGGGCGAAAAGGAGAAATTAAAGATTGGTCAAATAAAATTATACATATATGGTATGGTAACAAGAATTGAGTAGGTTGTGAACCTGTAGTACTCAGCCAATGAGGAAACGGGAGGAATCAAACATTAGGTAATAGGGGTTATAAGTTTATGATACACTTCTGCACATTCCTGCTTGCAGGACACCACCATTGCAATCATGAATAAAAATGCTACTTCATTGAAGTCCTCACCTGAGCCTGTGTTATTGGCTGCAGATTGTTTCTCACACAACATCTCACAGATATTCTGGTTAAAACTAGAATGATTAAAAATCTAAAATCTAAGTCTTCTAAGTCAGATCACTGCTATACAGTTCTGTAAGTACATAGATAAAAAATAAAGAACTCCCACAAAGTCAGTTTAATTTTCACGTTAGTGTCTTGCTGAACATTGAGCATTTCTCCTGAACTGTTACTGACTTGAGATCTTTAAATTTCTCTCCCACAGAATATATATACTATTAATCTGGAGAACATTTTTCATATCCTTAGATTCTGTGACATCTATACAGACTTTTAATATGGTTCTTTCCATTGTTAAAACTGCTCTGAGAGTCTAAGCCACAATACTTAAAATAACTAAAATGGCATATTATATTATTTATAAATTACATGAACTATTAAATGTAATTTATGATATTCATCTTCAAAGGTCATTAAGAAAAAGTAGGCAATGCCAAATTATATATGCAAAATTAGGCATTAGAATTTAAATAAATACTAGAAACAAGAGGACCTCTAATTTTCTCTTCTTTAATTTTTGAGGTAGTTCTCAAGAAAAACTAACAAACAAACAAACAAAAACTTGATCCATCAGGAGTAGTAATTTCCATCACATAATGATTAATATATTTCACTTCCCTAAGGCAGCAAAACTGGAAAAAATGATATGGTACTTAGGGACGTGGTTTAGTGAGTGATAATGGTGGTAGGGAGATGGTTGAACCAGATGACCTTGGAGGTCTTTTCCAACCTTAATGACTTTATGATTATATGATCTCTACAGTTTGAAAGATTTTGGAAGAAAAACTGAATGATTTTCAGCTATAAAGGTCTTTAACTCATTCCTGATTTTCATCATACAGAAGGACCGTGAGAATATTTCTCAACTATGGTGAGGTTTTCCCCATGTTCATTTTTAAGGTAAAAAAAAAATAATACAGTGCTAGTTAAATAAACATATCTGACATTCTAACGAATCCTGCTCAGAAATACAAACCAAAGGCAGTGAGAGCAATGTAGAAAATCATTGAGATAGTCCACATATAGAGGTGTTTGTTTTTTTTAGTTTATTGATTTCACTGAGCAATACTTTCATTAATACATCACATGCTGACGAGAGACTATAACATTAAATGCAATACAACTGTAATTTGAAGAGCAGCACCTGAAGGATCTGTTTTAAATAAAACAGCCAACTGAACAAAGCAGTGAGTAATATCACATCTTATTACTGCCCAGAAAAAGAATTTGTGACTAACTGAAAAATATTGCAAATCTTTGTTAGTAAACCACAGAAAAGTTATAGCTTGTACAACATTTACAATAGATTGATTGAAGACGTGCATACAAATTCTACAAGATATAATTATGTTGTAGTGATACATACATACTCTATGAGACAAACACATTAGTAAAGAGCTCTTGGACTTATTTTTTAATAGGAAATGCAAAAGCAAAAGGTAGAAGAGGAAAGAAAAGGTAGAAATGCAAAAGGTAGAAGAGAAAAGAATGAGGCGAATTTTCTGCATTCACACAGGGTGATATGCATTTTTATTGCTGCTTTTTTTTTTTTTTTAATTACAGATGTGTAAACATTCCTAATTTGCCCTCTGGTTAGTGAGCTTAGTTCATATTTTCAGCTTTTCAACAATATTGTCCAGAATTAAAATTTTTTAAATAAGAGCAGATAGTCCAGCAATTACAAAATAAAACTTCCATGTCTTTCTCACTATCTTGTGGAAGACCTGTTAAGATCTAACTGGTAACCTAGCAGGAATTTTCTCTGTTGTGTCTTGACCATTCAAGTAATAGAATTTGTGGTTAGGAAAGCTCCTGCAAACTTTCAATAAGTGGCCAATTAAGTAGGCTTCTAGAAATCCCTGGACATTCTCATCACTGAAGTTTCTACTGTTTTACGAAATAAATAAATAAATAAATAAATAAATAAATAATTTTTTTTTCATTCTCCTTCATATATATATGAATCAACATGAAAAATATTCAGGATAATGTTCAATGGGCTTCTGACAGGAGAGAAGAGACATTCCTCTGGACATATCAGTCGCAGGTAATTGTCATCTAGACTACCCAAAGGGCAAAAAGTTCTAACAAGCAGCCAAGGACAAAACATAATACTCACCTGACAAAGGGGAAAATATAAGACCTGTGCTTGCACACCACACACTATTTTATATGCAAATACCTTGACAATTTACTGCTAGTTCATTATTTTGCACTCTGTCTTCATTTAAATAAAATTACTTTCTTGGTTAATTTTAAATATGGTCTCCATCTAGCTTCCTTGGTTGTTCCTACCATCAGGAAAGTCTTCTTGATGATATATCGTTACTCCCAAGAAGGGTTGAAATTTGTCATCCTGCAAGACCCCAGCCTCTCAACAACAGAAGTATGTGGCTGTGTATCTGTCCCATGCATACACCAGATTTTTATACCATTTTTATTATAACTGTATGCATGTGGTAACATATATTATCCTGCTAAACAAGTTTACAATACCTCAGTCTGACAGAAATTTTACAGAGGGTCAGTGTTTAGGGAGCTGACAAAGGTGACTAGTGAATGATTAAAGCTTCTTAGAAGAAAGACAGATGCATCCTGAAAAATCTTTCCAAACCCCTCCTTTCTTCGGTATACATAATAAGAATGAAAAACATTTTAAGGGGTTTTGCATATTTATTATTATTATTATTATTATTATTATTATTATTATTATTATTATTATTATTATTATTATTATTATTAATAATAATAATAATAATAATGCAATTTTTCCTACAGAAAGCAAAATACTACTACCCTTTTGTTACTTACTATATTTCTATTTTAAAACGAAGTACATCTATATGTATCTCTACTGATAGACAGTAGTTTTATAACAGGGAACTGTCTCCCACCAAATCAACGGGTAGGATCATGCTGGTGACAGTTTTCTGCAATCAAAAGCCATATGCCTAGCTATATAGCCCAATTTTTAGTTAAGAGTTGCTATTTTATACTGAGTATCTAATACAGAATTACCAACAAAGTAAGCAAGCAAACCCACACCCTACATTTGCAGGGTGAAGAAATAGAGTGCAGTTCTACCAAGTAGAATATTCCATCAAAATCAGTATGTATAAAAATAATGGAAAGTGCTTTAGAGAGTATTTCATGTAGCAGCTGGGAAGTCTAGTGAAAGCATAGTTCTGTGATATTTTTATTGAAATATTGTTTTCTCATTTTTCCATGCTTTATTTTGTCCTATTTTCTTCGTATTGGATGCAAGGTTCCTCTGAACATTGAAAAGAAAAGCAAATATAAAAATAAGCAAGGGAAGTGCTACAGAATAGGAATACAGAAAAACTGCTTAAAAAAAATAATATATATATATGTGTGTATATATATATATAAAAGACTCAGTGCTACATATGCCATATATCAGTATGATTTAAAAATAGAAACCAAACAGAAACCATAAGCATGACATATATTGTAAAAACCAAATACTCTTTTTATACCATATGGCATATTTGCAGTCACCAGTTGAAATCCTAGTTGATAATTCTGAAGCCTGATTACATAACAGGAACTGATTTGCTGATGAAAGCCAAGAGAAGATTAAACAGAGATTTCCGGGTCAACCTATTTCCTATCCATTCAGATTTGTTGTATACCTTCTTTGGAGATCTACAGCAGATAGCTATGGCTAAGCTTTAAATATGGTAAGGGATTAGACAAAGCAGTATTCTGCTACACTGAAGTCTGAAATACTCTTGTATTTTCACTGAAATTGCGTCAACCAAGGATTGATATTTTTGGATACTTGTGCCAATACATGAATTTAATCAATTTAAGAGGAAATTTTTGTCAACTAGAGCTAATCAATGAACATTTAATTTCAAGCTAATGATTTATATTTATAATATGCTTTGCTCTAAGGATGTTTATCATACTTGTATGGAAAAGTTTGCAATGCAGTAGTTACAAATGTTTTCTTGATTCTGGTACTAAAATATATGAAACAATATTCAAACACCTCAAAGATAAAAATTAATGTATGCACAAACCATGGAACTGAAGCCAGAGACAACCTTTTTGCAAAGCTGATGTCTTCTCTTGTGTGTAAAGCTGGGCGAAACTGCCTCTTAGTGAATCATGCAGTCTAACAAAAAAAATAATTTTCAAAGCAGCTAAGAATGAATGAAGGTTCTGCTAAATAGTTTTATCTGAAAAAAAAAAAAAAAAAAAGCTACAAAAGATCTTAGTAAATGTGGAAGATATCCATATAAGCATTTTAGTTCCCTAAAGGAGCTATAAGCCTAAAGGGAGGATAATTCTCCCATATGCACTATATAGATTGTATATATATACATACATATATATATATTATATATATACACAATATATGAACATAAATCTGAGTATAAATATAAATTTGTATTTATATATATGTATATATAACAAAAGGTTTAAAACGTTAGAGTTCTGATTATATATGCATATGTCATATATATATGCAAATATATGCATTGGACATATATATGTTTATATGAATGGAATCATAGAACCATAGAACCATAGAATTGTTTAGGTTGGGAAGGACCTATGAGATCATCAAGTCCAACTGTTAACCTAGCACTGCCAAATCTATCACTAAACCATTTCCTTAAACACCACAGCTATCTATCTTTTAAATATCTCCAGGGGTGGTGACTCAACTAATTCCCTGGGCAGCCTATTCCAAATGTCACAACCATTTAGTAAGAAACTAGGAGGAAAATTTTCCTAATATCCAACTTAAGCCTCCCCTGGCACAACTTGTGGCCATTTTCTCTTTTTCTATTGCTTGTTGCTTGGGAGAATAAACCGACCCCCAATCTCACTACAACCTCCTTTGAGGTAGCTGTAGAGAGCAATAAGGTCTCCTCTGAACTTCCTCTTCTCCAGATTTAACGACCCCAGATGCCTCAGCAGCTCCTCATAGGACTTGTGTTCCAGGCCCTCCACAAGCTTTGTAGCCCTTCCCTGGACATGCTCCAACACCTCAAAGTCCTTCTTGTAATGAGGGTTGCAAAACTGAACACAGTTCTTGAGGTGTAGCCTCACCAGAGTCAATACAAGAGGATGATCACCTCCCTGGTCCTACTGGCCTCAGTGTTTCTGATATAGAACAGGATGCCATTGGCTTTCTTGGACACATGAGCACACTGCTGATTGATATTCATTTGTCCATCCATCAATACCCCCAAGTCCCTTTCAACTGGGCAGCTCTCCAGCCACTCTTTCCCCAGCACATAGTGGGGGGTTGTTGTGCCCCAAGAGCACTGAGCCTTATCCCACTGTCCTCAGCCCATCAATCCAGCTTATCCAGATACATGAAGTATCACAAAATTGTTCAATACTATAAATGCCATATATGTGTGCATTCAAAACCCTAACTTTGAAAACTTGTTATTTAGTCCTTTGGAATCTGCATTTTGTCTTTTTATCCCCATTCAGTATTTACTTACAAGATGAGAGTAAAGTACCTGTTCTCCCATATGCACTATATGCTTCATTTACAACTTATGAGAAATAAGCAATTTGTATCTTGTAAAGGGTACAGATTTTGGCCCCTGCTCTATCAAATGCTGCAAGATGTGCCTGTAGAACTTTTAAGTTTGAGGTTACTTACAGTCATTCTGCTAGAAGGCAAAATATGTAAATGGTCCTGATCTGGATGATGTTTAAACACGTACCTTAAAGGCAAAAGGATGCAAAGCTAATTAGCTATGCCTTAGGATTTTCTCTCTGGAAAATATATACTCGTCTTACTAGAAAGACTATTTGAAATCCTAGACTGAATATGAGCTCTCCATTCTGTGGGAACTCTACCTAGTCAATGTACTCTACACAGCTTCCTTCCATTAAGTGAAGAGTTTTCATGAACCAAAATGCTCACTGCAAATACAAAATACTGAGAAATTTTCTAAGGGAATTTCACCTATTTCCTCACAGTAACTTAACTAGAAAATTTAGCAGGCACACAATCACTGGAACAGGCTGCCCAGGGAAGTGGTGGAGTCACCATCCCTGGAAGTCTTCAAAAGACGTTTAGATGTAGAGCTTAGGGATATGGTTTAGTGGAGGGCTGTTAGCGTTAGGTTGGAGGTTGGACTCGATGACCTTGAGGTCTCTTCCAACCTAGGAAATTCTGTGATTCTGTGATTTATCAAGGTTCTCTTGAAATGAAAGATGAACTATACACTGCACAGTAAGTACTGTCTGATAAGTGAGTTCAAAAACGTTTTTCTCCTTGATCCCTACAGTACTTATTTGTTATAAATATCTAGATAGATAATTTAAGTTAGATAATATTATAATATTTTTGTGCATGTTTACTTCTAGAAAGGCAATGAATTCACCCTTGAATTCAAGAATAACCTTGGAACACAGCTATTGTGAGCCATCTGTCACCCCAAATCAGTTTAAAACAATTTTTTGTTCTACATGTACTGGATTTCAAATTTTAAAATTTCCACTAGATTTTTATCGACCAGCACCAAGAAGAAAGGATAGGGCTGTGGACATAACTCTGAAGACTCTATGAGAAAAGTCATATATGAAAAAAGTAACCTGCTATGAAAGCTTTGAGTATTAGCCTTCAAAATATCACAAACCAATTACAGGAGCCAACAACTGGAGACACTTTAGAGACATCAACTAGGCAGAAATACCTGAACAACCACTCAAGAAAATAATTCATGAATAAATTCCTGTTTTTACTGATGTCTCCATTGCAGGAAGGTAGTCTTAAATGCCTGTCACTCTTAATTTTTCCTACCAATGTACCACTGAAATTAGGAGTTAGCATTAGAAAATTTAAAGGCTATTAAACTGTATTTATCAGGTTAAAAATGTTTTCTGCAAGCAAAAAACGATGCTCCATCTCATATTTGTTACTGGAGAGAGGATAAGGAAAATCTAGAGAAACTGATCTTCTGAACCAAACTTAACTCTTCTTGTAACACATCCACTACTGGCTTAGGATGATCTCAGAAAGCAGAGAAAAATATAGCAAGCACCCAGAAACACATTCTCAGTGTTATCCTGCTAGCTTCCAACTACTGGCATCTTCAGGTTTCCCTGAACTGCATGAACTTGGATATTTATGCTACCTAATGTCTGCTAGACATTTTTTTGCCATCCATAAAACCCTATAGTAATGAATTTAACCTTTTAATTATGCCTTAATTGAATACCATCTACCTCCTTTATGCCTCCTACTCTGGATGATTTTGCTTGGTGCCTTCTACTTTCTGTGTTGAAAAAATAAAAAAAAAAAAAAAACACAATTATTTCTGTCCCCCTTATGTATGTTACTAATAACTTTATACTTCTGCATCTCATAATTCACAAAATAACTTTTTTTTTTTAATTTTATTTTTTTTTTGAGAAGAGTTTTGATCCTTTGAGAGTCTCGTAGAACAAAGCAGTCATTACGTGCTTTACACCAATACTTTGCTCTTTGTCTTGCTTTATGTTTGCTGAAATATTAAATTTTCAGGCAGTAAGAGGGAAAGTTTCAAGCTGTGTTCAGACTGGAATGGGGACCATGGTCCCAGATACCTTGCTTTTTCATGATCTCTTGGAAAGGCAGTAGAGTGATTCATATAGACTAAAAGAAAGCTCTAATAGCTGGAATAGTTACAGTTTAACTACTAGCAGTTCAAAGCTTAAAATGAAAGAGTAAGATGTAAAAGTAAAATGCAAGAATCTCATGAGCTAATTTTACCCATAAATGTCGATTCTAGATCCTGTGGTTTTGGGTTATCTGTTGTGGTCTAACAACATGTACAGTTTTAGGTCTTTTTCCAGGACTTAGGACTCTCTGGATGATGAATATTATGGAGGCATGGGTTACTTGGGTTCTGCCCATATTCTGGTAACAGAGTGTGTGTCAGAAAGCCCCTCAGTGCTTAGTCTACTCATGCTAAATGAGTAGACTAAGTAGCCTTTCCAAATCTTCTCACTCCTCATGCCTTTTTCTTAAAGGTATATTACACATATGTACTGTTATGAAGGAGACATGAAGAAGACTGGAATAACAGAATTTATCATGATGTTTAACAACTTCCCTAAACAGAAATTTCCTTTATTCAACCAGCGTTTATGATTCATGAGACTGTAAAATCACTAACATTATCAGGTGCAGCCAAGGTTACCAGATACTTGCATGTACTGCACTTTTTTTTTTTGGGGGGGGGGGGGGGGGGGAGGGAGGGAAGTAAAATGAGATCATAATAGGTAAGAAAGAGACAAGTAAATTCACACAAGTCTGAGTAAAATACGGTATAAAACCAGAAATGTGTCTTTCAGATACAGCTAGCTCAAACATTCTGCTGAAGTATCTTTTCATGCAACACAATTGTAGAAAGTTGGATACTCAGGGATAATTGAGATTTGTACAATTTTATTCTTGGAAAGCGGACATGCTTTAAAAGCAAAGGTGATCTTTTGAAGGTAGACACTTTGACAAGTTCCTTAAAAAGACAGCTTCTCTGAGAAAATTTAGTTTCATTCTTCAGAGATTGCTTCTAGTTATAGAAAAGTAGAATGTGATACAAATAATGTATTTCTTGCTTTTCTTGAGGGGGTTGCTTTATTTGGATAGTACAGTGAAGGAAGCACTTTCTAGCTTACTTTCTAGCTTAAAGTTTTATCTCAACAGCAAAGGAATAACACACTGTTGCTTTTCTTTTTTATTATTTTTTTAATAATTTATTTTTAATAGTTTTTCCTTTTAAAAAAAACAAACAAACAAACAAACAAGAAACTCTTTGCTCAAAGCTGATGCACTGGAGATGAGCTGTTGTCTCAATCCATGGAGATAAGAAGAAGAGTGTCAAAATGATGATGTTTAAGTCAGATGTGAGGTATGAGCAAAGCAGGAGATGGTGGCCTGGAAGTCACATACAAAATCTTCAGTTCTGACCATGCAGAGATTTGCAGAGAACTGACAAGCACTGTTGAAATAGCTTGTCCCTAGAGTTTTGTGGCCTGTTCTTATATTTCAGTTTATTTCTGCATAAATTGTGAATACTTTCCCACCAGAGCAAAGACTTAAAAATTATTACTTATGAAGTATAGTTTAGGTCACTGACTTCTTCTTGTATTTGTTTGTTTGTTTGTTTGTTTGTTTGTTTGTTTTCTCATTCTACTGATGTCTTTTCTACAAAACCTTTATGTCCTAATGTATAGAACCCTGGAAGGCCAAAGTAAAGATATAGGTGCTTATTACAGGGGACACAAAAAGCTGTTACTTCAAAAGGAACAGAAAAATTGACTGGTACCAAATTACTAACATTTTTCATTAGACAAAGAAATAAAAATGAAATTAAACAGGAAGGTTGCAATCTGTAGTCTGACCTGGTCTCTAAAACATAATTGTCCTTTAACACGAATTAAAAAAATCCCTGTGTCTTTTCTTCATTTTTCTCATGCTGTGTTAATTGGCCTGTTTTTTCTTGTTCATATTCAGTTTGCAGTCAGGAACATTCTCTCTCCCTTTATTCCTCACCCAGGATACAAAGAAAGCACCCTTATGGAAAACACCCCACATCCTGATGAGCAACAGAGCTACCAATACCATTGTACCATTCAGGAAACATTTTATATGAAATACATTCCACATAATTCAGTGCAAATAGGATTGATCTTCTGGATTATGTCATCATTGACTTCAAGGGAGTTCTAATAGCCTGCAGCATCAAAAACAGAAAAAAAAAAAATCTATATCAAGTTGTTAGTGGAACATTAAATACCCCTTTTTATATGCACTGCATTAGAGAGCACTAAACTGTACTTATCACAGAGACTGTGCAAATGCGTACATGTACATGTGAAAAGCTGGAAAAAAAAAAAAAAAAAAATCACAGTATACCTCTAAGATTATTGGAAAGAGCATAATTTTCACAAATTATTATTAGCATGCTGCTAAGACATTCAGATCTCCAAGCCAGGTACAAGACCAAACATAGACCTATAATTTCTACAGGAATGTCAGTACTGCATTTCCTTTTTTATAGAGTGTTATAATAAATGCCTGATGACAACAACATATAAATATGTGTATTCATTATACAAATCAGCCATATGTTGAGCTTTCTTTTTTACTCTAAACTCACTGGAAATTTCTTGATTTTATATAAAAATTATAAGTTTATATTGCTACCTCCAGCCAATCTATATAAATCACATGTAATTTTCAACATTTTTCTCTAAAGTTTATTCACTTTTCAATATAAGAGGGCTTTTACCTCAGTTTATTCTTTAGAAACTAAGTATCATAGTTATTTAAATTGATTAAAACAGGAAAGTAAAAAGTCTTTTTTCTCCAGTGCAGTTCATAGATAACTACTAATTTACAGTGGCAATTTCTGTGTTGTGATTTATCCAAGTTGTCAATCTGCTATTTTGTGTGAAATGACGATCATCTGCAAGGTTGCTGAAGATGTGGACAGTAAAATGGACTGAGGCAAAAATAATTGATTGAAGCATTAATTGAGTATAGTTCCTTTATGCTAAGAAAAATAAATAAATAAATAATCTGTCTTCTCCACTGTCATCGTAACCAACACTGTCATTGTTACATACCAAGGCTTTGTATACATTTATGTATTTTATATACATACATCTTCACACACCATCAGCAAGGCAAAGTAAAACGCATTGCTGAGAAGGGTAATGATCCCAATAAAACTTTTACTATTTGACTAGAGATTACAGAGTTTTCTACGATTATTATTACAGCACAGCTTCCAAAAGTCAGAGTATATCACTGTATCTACTACTGCTAGATTGCTAGATGTTTCTAGACATGTAAATTTTCCATTAAATATATCCACATTCTGAGGCACAAAGTATGATCTTTTGAATCCTCCAGATTTTGAGTTCTTTCAGCGCTCCTTGCTCTTCCAATCAAGTGACACAAGTCCTATGAAACCTATTGATCTGTTTGAATACAAAATCAGAATAGTAAATACCTTGTCTGTGTAGACATACCTGTAGACATAGACATATGTAGACATAGAGGGTTCTGTGCTATGCATAATCTATAGGAAGGTGGAGAAATTAAAGGTCCTTACAAGAAATGTGTAGTAAATCCAGTACATTTAAGGAAATTGAAATTGGTTCCTGGAGGTTTGGTGAGACTAAAAGATAGTCTCACACAAACAGTTAACAGACAAGAATTTATTACTCAGACTGAGTTGAAATGGAGGTTGGATGTTGCCAATGAACATTTGGCTCCAACATGTACCTTGTAAATATTTGTCTAACTGAGAATAGGTTCTTATTTTTGAGGTATGTAGTGGGTTTACATGGAAAAGCTTTGGTAGCAGGGGGCCATAGGGGTGGTTTCTGTGAAAAGAATCTAGAAAAGCTGCCCCGTATTAAATAAGGGCCCCGCTGCTGGCCAGAACCGAGCCAATAAGTGTTGTTCTTTGCACCTTTGTGAGAGAGTATTTTAGAAAAAACAAAACAAAACAAAACAAAACAAAACAAAACAAAACAAAACAAAACAAAACAAAAAAAAAAAAAAAAAAAACACTTCCACACAGCAGCTGGGAGAGAGTGACAAGTGAGAAGCAGCCCTGCAGCCCCCCAGCTGAGTGCAGCAGGAGGGCAGGAGGTGCTGCAGGCAGGCAGCAGCAGTTCCCCTGCAGGCTGTGCAGGGAGAGGCCCCTGGTGGAGCAGGCTGTCCCCCTGCAGCCCATGGGTCCCACATGGAGCAGATCTCCACGCTGCAGCCCCCCCATGGGTGGAGGAGCCCCCGGTGGAGCAGGTGGATGTGGCCTGGAGGAGGCTGCGGCCCATGGAGAGCCCCCGCAGGAGCAGGCCCCAGGCCGGAGCTGCAGCCCGTGGAGAGGAGCCCACGCAGGAGCAGGGGGTCTGGGGGGAGCTGCCGCCCACCTGTGAGGGACCCGGCTGGAGCAGTTTGCTCCTGGGGGATGGATGGATGGACCGTGTGGGATGGACGGAGCCGTGTGGGAGCAGTGCTTGGAGAGCTGCTGCCTGTGGGCAGCCCCCACAGGCTCAGTTGGGGAAGGACGGCATCCCGTGGGAGGGACCCCACGGTGAGCAGGGGCAGGGAGGGACCCTGAAGGAGTGGCGGATATAAAGTGTTAGGAACTGATCGCAGCCCCCATTCTCTGTTCCTCTGCGCTGCTTGGGGGGGGAGGAGGTAGAAGAAGGTGTATGGGGGGGAAGGTGTTTTTTTGGTTTCTTTCATTTATTTCTCACTTCTCGAGCTTGTTAGTAATAGGCAACAAATCTTACTATCTCTGTACCCAGTCTGGTTTGCCCGTCACGATAATTGTTGAGCGATCTCCCAATCCTCATCTCAGTCCTTGAGCCCTTTGCATCATATTTTCACCCCCTTCCCATTTGACAAGGGGGAGTGAGAGAGCAGCTCTGTTGGAACTCGGCTGCCCACCCGATTAAAACCACCACAGGGTACCACCTTATTGCTGTGCAAACTTCTGGATTATTTCCCTAGGTGCTTCCACACAGCTATCAGGACACACCAGAACTTCCGTAGATACCAGGAGAGATATATTAGAAAAGATAAACAGTCTGCAGCAGTCAACCAATTACTCAAATGAGTTAATAACAAAGACTCAAGAAAGACCTTTCAGAAGAAAAAAAAAAAAAAAAAAACTTCTAAAGGAGATTTTTTGCAAATAGAGCTGACACTCTCCAATGCTGTCAGTAGAAGAAACACATGAAAATCTGGAGGAAAATCATATATGGTGTAGTTTATGAGAATAAACAACAAACAAACAAACAAACAAACAAAAAGACATTCTGAAATTATATAATGAAACAAATCAAGAACTTCTGCAGACCACATTTGAACGCTGTCTTTTGAATTTAAACAACAGTTAGTTGCCTTATTTTATGGCCAGTTCTAGAAAAGAAAACAAACTTCCTGACAACACTTATTTTTTGACCCCGAGTGTAACTAGATCTAGAGTGATTGCTCTCCACACCCTTGGCATACCTAGCACTTTCTTACTTATTTAAATTTTTTAAGAGGATGCAAGAACCTCAGGGGACAACCTCAGGTGACAGAGCACCCACCACATGCATTCATTCCTTTTTGGCTAGCTTGTAACAGAAAAATTGATGTGCTGTGCTCAGCTGAAGCCTTCTCAAACAGAAGGCTGCAGGCAATTAATGCAGAGCAATGTAAATTCAGTTCCCTTACACCCGAGGCAATACTGCAGTCAGTTTTACTAGAGAAATGTACACTGCTGTTTCACATGGTCAGTTGCCTGTGCAGGCTCCACAAAGAACTCTGGGCCCTGTAATGACCCCCCTTTCTGGAAAACTTGTATCTTTGTTTAAACACTAAGTTCTGCAATCTGTGTGTTTTTTTTTTGTTGTTGTTTGTTTGTTTGTTTTTATTTTGTTTGTTCGTTTGTTTTTCACTTATATGTTTTGGGAAACAATATCCATAATGCACAGGCATTATATACCCTCTCTGGCACAAGCTGGCATAGAAAGAGAGGAAAAGCTTGGTGACAGAAATTATAATGAAGACATTCTATTAAAGGTGAACCAGTGATGAATACTGGAACTGACTGAAGAAGAGCGCAGTGGAAAAATCACACACCTTATGGCAGCTGCCTTGCAAAGAATCATCTAAATGGTTCAGGAGATATGCTAGCTTTCCACTATGTTAGTTATGTTTACACATCAGAAACTGTCATGTCAAAGTAAAGATGACAGATAGCTCTGATGCCTCTTTACCTTTAAAACAAATTCATTTTATAAACAATATAAATAAAACAATATAATATATCTAAAACAATATAATATATAATGTAAAATGACGTCATTCTTAAAGCAAATTAAAACATGTCTTATTTTAGAAGACATACAAGGTCACACAAATAACTAACAAATACTACTTCAGAGCCATCAGAAGTAGTGCTCAGATAGATTATAACCTTTTCTAGATATTTAAAGTTATATGTATATATATATGTTTTATAATTTGCACAAGAAACAATAATAATTATAATAAAGCCTTTACAAATGTTTCATTTCTTCTGAATAAGTGACCCATTATCTGCACTATGTCTAATGAAGGTGTGGTTTCCCTCTAGTACTAGTTCAGCATAGATGGAGCGTGCTCCATCATGTGACACATAAAAATCATTTTATTCTCTTCTACATTCTTAGGCCTGTCTTTCTAAATATAAACTTTTATTGAAATTAAAAACTAGAAGCTACTGAGATTCTGCATTTCATTACATTCAGCAGCTGTGAAGGGGCTTGAATCATTACCTATCCCATTGTTCTGAAGGCTCAAATATGTAAGATGACCGTGTGAATTCAGACATATCAGTTTTCCTTGTCTGATATTCCTGAATATCAGACAAAGTCACTTTGGTTCCTATATCTCTTTTTCAAAAGAAAGTATGATTAGGTGCTTAAAATCTTAATCAAATTGAAATTCTAGTAGTTATTAAAAAAAAAAAAAAGTAAACATTAGAACCTTTGACAAAAAAAACATTCTCACAGCATGAAATGATGGGAAGCGGTCACAGAGCAACACTACTATTCATGGTGACTTTGTCGATCACTTAATAAATCAAAATGAAAGGATTTTATTCTGCTCCTTTTCTACTAGTAATGTCCTGCTGTATTTCATTTTGCCGCCATCTTTGTAGTCAGTCTGACAAATAAACAAAGATCTCCCTCACAACTAACATCTCAGGGGAAATAACACCAGATTCAGTGGAAGTCTGCACACTAGAAGTAAAATTTTATTTTTTGGCCAGATCTGTATTACTGCTTCACACACTCTACCTCTCTCCTACCTAATCCCAGGAGAATTTTGTATCATGTAGTCGGATTTTTTTTAACAAAATTTTAGGTAACAATTATTTATTATGCATCCAGAAAACTCACAGTGCACAGATATATCAAGCTCTCTACAATGGCTTGAAAAACAGCAAAATTTTTGTTAGTCTACCACTTTTTGAAAACTATTATTTGGTTCTCCTTAGTGAAAAGTGACTTAAAAATTATATTATTATTATTATTATTATTATTATTATTATTATTATTATTATTATTATTATTATTATTATTATTATTATTATTATTATAAGCAATCATCCTAGATAAACAATGTTGTAATTTGACAGCTCCATTGGTTAGCACAGAATTTATATGCTTTCAGAGGGAGGTATGCAAATAACTGATTTTGGTTTGCACAGTTTTCACAAGCTCACTGTTAAAGTATTGCGAACAACTACAAGGTCTTCTCCTGACAAATAATGAAGGCCTAGCACAGAGTATTCAAGGAAAGGTTGCAAATATGAAAATATCTATGTAAAACTGAAAAAAACAGACAATCTCTGACTCCAACTAGTGCTTCAAATGTAACCACAGTGGTGGACAAGTTACAGAGTTATGCAACTTCTTTTATGAAATTTTTTGCTTTATTAATATTCCCAGCTGATATTTTTTAAATTGCATTTTATAACTCCTTAGTAGAATCCCTTAAAGCATATTATATTCTAATTCCAAAGAGTAATTATTCCCCTGGATATATTTTATTTTTACCTGTTTCTAGTCTTAATTAAATTAAGCATGTAGTGGTTCAATCCAGTACTCTGTACATGGCAAATACTTCCAAAAGAATGTTATTCTCTTGAACATAAACCACTGATGAATAAACTTCTACTTCTGAACATCTTTACAAAATGCTATCTGAACTGATTCATCACTGAAATACTAATGTTTGAGAACAAATATTAATAGCACAGTGCCCAAACAATTCTAATCCTCCCAGAAATAATATAGCTCCTAAACATCATTCAAGAGGCTTAAGTAGAAAACAAATCCATAAACAAGAAGCATTCAAAATCACATACAGAAACATACATAACAAGTGCCCTTTACAAGAAACTTGTAAAGGAGATACTAGTATTTTATAACCTGCAGACTCAATGAAGAGGATCAATGCATAACACCAAGTAAGGTTTTACTCTTATAAAAACTGTACCAGCTTCTTGTGGATATTCACTGCAGCTGTTGATTCTTTAAGTGCTAGTCTAAACAAAATAACAGCTGTAGGACCTTTCTCTAGAACTTACACATTAATAACAAATGATATAATTATCATTTTATATATATCCTTTTATTTATATATCAGGCAAAAATTATATATCAGGCAAAAGCTGAATGAAAAGAAGATGCTCTTCAGAGATTGCACCCCTATCAGAAAAAAGTATCAGAAAGTTGATAGAATTTCTGATTAATCTTACTTCTCTCTGAAGAGATTCAGGTGAGTCCACATTTTATGAAACAAAGATTTGTTCTTGTAATTAAAGCACTGGACTGGAAGAGCTGTCTCTACCAGATAGTCAGTGTGTAGCCTTAGGCAAGTCTTTGCATTTCAGTCCCAACTCTAAAACCAAGGTAGCATTTTATTTTATTTTATTTTATTTTATTTTATTTTATTTTATTTTATTTTATTTTATTTTATTTTATTTTATTTTATTTTATTTTATTTTATTTTATTTTATTTTATTTTATTTTATATATACTGCTTTTTTAGCCAGTGAACTGCTAATGCATATTTATTTGTTGCTTAAACCATAAAGGGTGTTTCTAAAGTGCCATTACTTTGCAAGTTCATAAAATTTAATGGTAGCTACTCCGAAAGGCCCCAAACTCCATACTCACAATTGAAGGTAGTAGTTTCTTTTTTTTTTTTTTTCCTAGTCATTACAGTTAATTACAGTGTGCACCTGTAAAGCTAAAGAGCCACTTCTACTGATCAACAAACAGTTCCACCATGAAGAAAAACACATCTCAAAGGCAGTGTTGTTACCTGTTTAACTATTAAACCATGAGTGCCAGGTTTTGTCCCACAGGTATCTGTAAGATGCATAGTCCTCCCCTTGGGGCAAATCATCAGGGTGTGATCTGGCAGATGGCATCTGACTGGAGGGCAAACAGAACATACCCAAACTGTAAAACTTGGTAAAGTGCCATCACATTTCCATTTCAGTAAAGACACAGGTCAAACTGATCCAAATTGTTTCAATACTCTGGAATCCATTTTTCTGATATTTTCATTTCACAAAATAAAACATTCAGCTTGCTTGCAAACTCTGGATGAAAAGGTCAGAATATTAAGGAGTTTCATGATCTGGAAACAACAGGTTTTGACTTGTGCTGTTCTAGACAAAGCCTTAACTCTTTTCTTCCACCACGATGCATGTATTTCCATTCCGTCCTATTTCCCAGAACCAGAAGTAAATAAAAGCACATGAAAACAATACTTTCAGAGGGAAGGACATAAGGACATTATCAGTAGCTTTGAACATCATGCTTTTGTGAAGTTAGACTTTCCGAACCATACATTGTTTTTCTAGCATTTTTTTTTTTTTCCCTCTTGTTAATCATAAAAGGTTGTCTTCTCCCTTTCTCTTTTATCACAAGCCAAACTTCCTCAGGGTCTGAGGACTGTGGTTCCCAGATACCCAATTACAGTTAAGCTGAATACAGTTCAGTGATTTCATGTTGTGGGTTTTTGTTCATTTTGTTGTTTTTAAACACTTCTTAGTTTGTTCTCATTATTGAGTAATGTGGGCATACATGTATATTTATATATAAATGGAATAATGGATGATTAGAAGAAGATTTGAATTTTAGTGAGGTGTAATTCAATTGAAATATAGGCAAATATCAGAAAAACTGCACCATCCTATGTTATTAATGTAGTGATTATTAATGTAGTGTTATTAATGTAGTAACATTTGCTTATTTCATCAGCTTCACTTCCCATTCTTGTTATATCCATTATACAATTACTTCAAGGAAAATCACAGTTTTTTCTTAAATTAATTTATGAACCTTAACCTCAAAATTTCTTTCTTCTTTTGATCAGTCCAATGGGTTTCAGAATGCATTTTTCCATAACTTAATGTGTAAAGATTGCATTTATGAAAAGGCATACTTTAACTACTGCATAAGAATAAAAAGAATTAGATATATGTAAGAAAGTGTAAGGATAAAGTTCACTTACATTCTGGTTGAAATGAGATTTCTATCATATATATTTTATCAACGATCTAGTCTGCCAAATCAAAACTCAAATATGTGGCTTACATTCTTGGTTACTGACAGTGTTAAGGTGTTATATTTTTTATATTCAGATTTAATTTGATTTGTTTCATAATAGGCTGAAAATATTAATTACACTGGTAAAATATCAACTCTATCTGATAAAAAAAAATACAGTTTTACTTTATACAGCAGTACTAAATATTTAGTTTATCGCTGTGAACATAGGTAAGTTCTTTTTCTAGAAAGGGATCATTCATAAAAAAACAAAACAAAAACAACAACAACAACAAAAAAAAACAACAGTCATCTCAAATAAATTCCTTCAATATCAGTCGCCAACAGGCTTTGCAGAACCGATTTGTTTGTCTGTACGTAGCAAAGATAAAGAGAAGGTTCAGTTATTCATCTGCCATAGCTGTTCTTGATCCTACAACTTCATCTGGTCAGGAAGACACCTACAACAGCTCAGACCAAAAGTCCACCCCCACCAGCACTGTCTCCAGCATTGTTCAAGAGCAGATAGCAAACAGCAGGATAGCCAAATGCTGACACACTCATATCAGATAGTGATCTACAGTTCATGGATGTTGTGGGCTCTGCATAGTGTCTTTGTTTTCAATCTTATTGGACACATTTTTCTTCCATGTATAAGAGCCTTTTCACATATACGGTTGGTTTTATGAATCCAGTAGAATCATGCACATCTATGGATGGAAATATTAGAAAACAGAATCATGTCCCCAGTATAAGACAGGTAAAAGAAAAATGCATTCCACTTTTTTGGATTTGAAATTAAGCAACATAAACACTGTTCTGAAGAGGTAACCATCTTGAATATAACCACCTTGGAAGGGTGTAGGGGTATTCTAAAATTTGAGATCTCTTTTTTAAAACACTTTAAGTACTGAACCTGAAAACTGGCAAGATGTTCAGCCTTTTGAAAACAGAAGTAATGTGCAAGAAGTAATGTGCAAGTAATGTCCTCTACAAAAATATCTCTGTCAAATAGATCACATATATAATGGATTATTGAAGGAAATCCTACATAAGCAGCACTACATGTGTGAAGAAGAAAATATGGAGAGAGAAAAAAAAAAATCTCCTTCTTTATGTCTCAGATAAAGAAATGGATGGCATAAATAGAGAAGAAGAAATTAAAGATGAGCAATAATATTTCCATCTCGTGCTGAACTGCAAAACAGGACTAGGGATTTCTAGTTCAGGCTTTTAGAACTGTCATTCATTTTGTGGACAACTGTAAATCCTCGGCATTACTAGAACAAAAGCTGGTTATGAAGCATTCTTTAAAATATCCATTACAGACCACGTGGTTGTGAAGTTAGTCTTTTTCTACTAATGTAAGTCATGACACAATACTTAAGAGCTGCACTAATCCAGATTTTAGCTGTGAGCTCCTCCTACTTAGGTGCGATGTATAGAGGTGGTAATTTATTTGTTCTACTTGTCAAGTAACAGAAAATGCTCCTGCTTTGTTTTGTCATTACGATGAGGACTAATCATCAAGGCTAGAAGTTAGTATTAGGTTAAATGCAAACAAAATGTAAATCCTGTGGCTTTACCCTGGAAAAAGTAAAGAGTTCTCTGCTTTCACCTGTTGGTAATAAATAAGTAAATAAATAATAAACACAAAAACAGTCAGCCATGAAGTTTCCCTGCCTACGTTTATTTAAAATGCTGAGGAAAAACCCTCCTAGTTTGCCATGGCACCTTTGCTCAAGGTCTGTGACACCCTCAGTCCCTTCCTGAGGAAACTCCCGCAATGTGGGAGGGTTGCCAAAAGCAGATTAAGTGTTATGACCCTGGTGATGGCCCACATGTGCAATGGTTGCGTTGGTTGTTTGAGCCTTGTGATAAGAGTAAGCACCATTTCAATGACAGGCGTGAAGATCTGAGGAAAGGTGACTAGACGCTATGTACCCATAAGGGCGTCTTATTCTTCAAGAGGGAAGACTTACCCCAAACCCACGTCATGGAGGAAAATAACACAAGCCAGTTATCCCTCACAATGATGAATTTCACAAGTCCCTTTGATTTTCAAATTCTTTCCCAAAACAATGAAGATAACGTTATTACAAATTTTGTTAGTTTATTTCTAAATTTACATATTGCCCTTTACCCAAGATAGTCTTTCTTACAACTTAGTCTTCCTTCTTATACAAAATACCCATCCTCAAAGTGCAAAACACCTACATCTATTTCCCTACTAGTAGTGATCTGATAAATCTAACACATAGCCAGTGTCCCAGAAATTAGTGGGAAGTTGGCTATTCCAGACCAGTTTGAGCACCACTTTGTAGTGTGCAAATACCACATCATTTCCGACAGCTTGGCAAAGGTTTCCTCTGCCTGTGTCCTTCTTCTAAAACCCCCATTTGCTGCCACAAATATTTTTGCTCTGTGAAGCAAGTCTAGCTTTTATGGGTATTATCATCTTTTGTGAAAGCAAATATGCCCAAGTTTACTTCAAGGAGGAGGAAGCAGTCAAAAGGTGGCAATTTAATTCTTGTTGAACTGATGATCCAACAATTTCTGCTTACTTACCCAATGAAGTCAATGCAATCATCTGTACCGTTACCAATGATTCAAGTGAGTATACTTTGATTATCTACTATGACATATTCAAATATCTTCAACTTAAAGTAGGTGACCGTTGACTATTTTAAAATATTCAAAAGACAAACAAGCATGACAAATCAGAGAGCTCAGTTAAAGGCAAAAAAGTTAATCTGTCACAGCTAAAATTGCAAGCAGTTACAAATTTAGGGAGGAGCTTACCCAGTCATTTAAGTTGGTAGTTGCTTTTTGCTTGCATTGATGTATTTTATTTTATTTTATTTTATTTTATTTTATTTTATTTTATTTTATTTTATTTTATTTTATTTTATTTTATTTTATTTTATTTTATTTTATTTTATTTTATTTTATATTTTATTTTATTTTATTTCCAATAAATTGTTGATAGTTCTTCAGTTATCTGTCATTGTCAGTGGTGCTTTCTGTCAGAGCCCTCATACTTGCTGTTACATTGAGCAACCAAGTACCTCACTAGATCTTTTCTTTAATAAAAAATTAGGCTGCTCTTCCCCATCAATCTATTTTCCATTTTCTTATCAACTCTTCATGCTTTTTCAGGTTGTTAAAAATGTTCCACCATTCTCATACTTTTACCTTGAGTATTTCACATACCCACATCTTCTTTCATTCTTATCACTTGCTTTCAAGGGCTACTTTTCTGTTTATCTTGATATATATATGTATATCGTCTTTGAAAACTTTTTCTTTTCTATCATTTATACTTCTATACACCAAAACATAAATTAAAATTTAATACTTCATGAAATGTAAAGCTTTTTAGCCCCATCAGCAGTTTTAACTCTTACCAGTTTTTGACTATCATAACAATAGTAAAAAGTTTTACCCTTCCTCCCATCAAGTCAAAGAAAATTAACAATCACATCTTCCACTAGAACTTCAAACTACCCAGTTCATATAGAATTTCCAGGAGTCTTTTATATCCTTTTCCTCCTTAGTTCATTGCTAATTTTTGCCTAAAATTTTATCAGGCGCTTGCTAATGATAGAGATCTTCTTCCACTATAAGTGTGTCACATAAATTAAAGAACTATTTTTGAATGTATGAGAAATAAGGAACAAGATTACTATAGCAGGGTACTACTCAGCACTCTGGATAAGGCAGATAGCCTTATCTAGGCAGATAAGCCTAGATAACAATAATTTATTTATTTATTTATTTATTTATTTATTTATTTTTCCTAGCTAAGCTTCAGCATATGTAATTGAGCATTATAAGAGTTTTCCAAGTCAGCTAACAGCAGGAGTTCCTTTTCATGCCAAAAATGGCTTTTCCTTAATGAAAGATGCATGCTGTAGTGCAGAGAAAGCATGGAAACTAATCAAAGTAGGGTAGTTTGAAAGATGTCAGATAAAAAGACCTGGCAACATTTTGAAAGAGAAAAAGCTTTGTAAATAGATATTCAACAGACAGTTCAAATGGGATGACTAAGAAAGTCAGCATAACTCTTCATTTTTCCAGCTAGACCCAACTATATAATTGGCAATGTTGTTCACAGTCTGCTTACCTAACAAAGACAACAAAAGTGTTTTATGTACAAAACATTAACTGTCAAAAAACATGCTGAACCTTTCCATATGCTGAACTGTTTACCAAGACTTTTGACTATCCACATTAGTGACATGAAAATTTAAATCTTTTATCTTTTTATCTTCCTTTTTCTGGATAAATTTCAGAACCACTTTAAAAGGATGGGATATGCACAATAATTTCTTGTGCACATCTAAACATTTTAACCAGAGATATTTGCTAAGGATTTGTTAAAGAATGGACAAGATTTTGTACATGACCTCTGAAAATCCACCATCAGTGAGCAGGAGGTAAGTTTGCCTATTATGAAATAAATCAAGTTGATAACAGAGATTTACCAGTTACTATGTTATTTAAATTGCAGCCAGGCCCAGAGGCAACAACTGTACTGGGCATTGTACAGGTTTATATAAGAACATGATGTTTGTCCAAAGACTGAATTAAATGGAGAAAAAATGTTGATTTCTGCCTGAGATCCTACATTCTTCCCTCCTCCTCCCACCCCTCACCCCACCCCAATTTCCTGTAAGGACTCACTTGATCAGACTAAAATATGCACCCTTCATGACCTTCATCACTTAAACAAAAATATTCTGTTTATCTTACAGATGTGAATCTCTGAGCAGATGTGAATCTCAATAAATGCATTTCAGATCAAGTGGTGAGAGACAGTTTCGAAGCTCCAGGGTGAATGTTACTCAGATATAAAATGCTCCTTATTTTGAGTCTCTCAGACAATTGCTATTTCTTCCTCCCTTCTTTTTTTAAATGAGCCCAGGCTTGCAAATGGAAGTCTTCCTCACTAAAGAGCCAGTGGTTAATCGAACCCCTTTCTTGTGCTTCTCAAATACACTTGCTTTATAAACAGCCTTCCCTTTTCCCTCCCTCTCAGGGTGACATCTTGCCATATTCTCACATTTTGATCAGGTTGAGCTTTAGAGTTTGTAGACGTAAATCCCTGGTCCTAGCAGACTGTCTGTGAGACTCTTTAATGATATGATACCAGGTAAATGGTGAGTAACTACTAAGTAACATTATTCAGTCCCAAGCACAGCATGCACTGACAGAAAGGTACAACACAAATGTTCTACATGCTTATCCCTTTCCTTTCCACCACTTTTGGTAAGTCCCACCAGAACCAATGCCTTCCCACAGCAGCAACAATAATGGCATATTTCCCTTCTGCAGAATGATGCCTCCAGGCCTTTTCTTTTTCACTTCCACATAAAGCCTTAATTCCTCCAGTTTTTCATGTTGTTAATTCTCACCCTGAGACTTCACTACTTCAGACCCCTCACTTGTCTTCAGCCAAGACAGAAACAGCTTATTTTAGGAGGAAATGTTTACACGTCATGTTTCATAGGAAGACTTAAAAAACAAACAAACAAACAAACAAACAAAAAACTAAAAGTTTAAAGATAAAAATATCACATATACTGAACTTCAGATAAGTCATATTCTAAAGATAATGCTTGTGTATCCTGAATAACTGAATATGGCTAAATCACATTTTCTTGTCAGATTTAGTCGTACAATAACTGTTAGTACAAGCACTGAGCAAAGAAACATTTCCACTTCCGTTTATTTATTTTATTCATCTATATTCCTCATGGATCAACTTAAAGCATTGAAAATGCATTAACTAATGACAGTAATGCCCATTCAGTCTAGGAAAAGAATAATCTCTGAAGAGCTTGATAGGACATACTATCAAAGAAACAGAATTCACATGGAGGACAAGCCTTATTGTGTCTGCCTCACTTTTAGATTGATTATGAAATGAATGTGTGAGAATTGAGGATCAGCACCACGACATTGCATATTGCTTCAGAAAAGAAGAGTGGAGGACATGAAACATATCGCAACAATATGCAGAGTCCATGTTCTCCATGTGGATTCTTCAGCCTGGTTTCTAGCTTATTTGAGAACCACAGAACCTGGCAGACATTGGATTAATAAGACATTCCACGTCTAATGTAATGTTACCATGGATTGTAATAGTTTCAAATCATACCAGTGAGATTGCAAACATCATGATGACAATTTCAGTCATTACATGGATGCAAGGTTCCTTCTAAAGAAATGGTGAGCAAAAGGGAAAAACTGATACTGTTTAACATCAATAAGGTGGCATCTGATCTGATTTAACAACTAAATAATTATACTGCTAAATGAAAATACTAGACAAATTTAAAGCAGTTGCATTCTGAACTGCAAAAATTAAGAACCAGGGAGTTTGTTGCCTTGTAAATTCATGCTCATTTCAGTTTGTATTTTATAAAACAAACAGAGCTAGTTTGTACTCAAATAGTTCTCAGTCAGAACTAGCTTTGCATAACCGTTGATTACAGTGGATATAGTAATACTTGCATACATATTGTCATTAGAAGCTCAAAATTCACTAGCCTAGAAGATGTGTATTTCTGATTCAGATTATTTTTCTCCATGCAGTAGAGTTGGGAAGTGTGTGCTATGGAATCTGCAACCTGGAACTGGCATAACAGAGATCTTGGATAGCAAAAGCTTTCTATCCCATTGGCAGAAATGAAAATTTCACTAATGATAACTTCACACTAGGAAACAGTTTTTCAGATGTCCCTGTATAAAAGGAGTGTGGGATTAACCATGGTTTCTTATTCTGATCAAAGTTTTGATAGCAAAGTTTGTTCTTGGTCTTGGAGGTTGATATAATTTCATATCAGAGTTTGTTCTTGTATGTACTTTTAATTGACCATAAGGAAGTAAAGGAGACCAGATGTCACTCACATTTGCAGGAGAACACCAAGAACACCAAAAAAATAAAGAAAAAAAATAGAATAGATATGCCCAGGAGTGATGTATTTTACCCTGCCAAAGACCATGCTAATCTCCTTGCCAATGCCAGATGGATTCCTTGAATGGCTGTTCAATACTCTCAGAAATGTCATAGTTAGAAGTTTACTGACAATTATTTCCATGTATAGTTTTAAGTTCATGTACTGCATGAAAACTTTAAAAAAAAAAAAAGTCTCTTCTCAGCATTTAACTTCACACATTAGTAGTTGTCTGGTTTCATTATATGAACTGACTTTAAGTACATTTTACTTAGTATATTAAGTTAATATATTCCTATAAGTTTGATGCCAGTGCCAGCAATAGATGCCCTGAATCTCTGGAAGGATTACAGATCAGCAGAAGAACACCTGAAGGGCAGCACAAGGGAACTCCAGCCACTCCAGCCAGAAAGTCAGCTTCATCAGGGGCCCATCTTAAAAGCCTCTATGCAAATGCACATAGCATTGAGCATAAACAAGAGAAGTTAAAGATGTATACACCTACATAGGTCTGACTTTTCTGGTATCATGGAGATGTGGTGAGATGGCTCCTATGAATGGAGTGTTAGAATGTAAGGATACAGGATTTTTAGGAAAGAAAAGAAGGGGAGACAAGGAGGGGGTGTTGCCCTCTATGTCATTGAGCATCTGGAGCGTATGGAGTTCTGCCTGGGAATGGATGAGGAGCTGACTGAGACCTTATGGGTCTGAATTACAGGCAGGGCAGTGACAGGGGACATTATAATGGGAGTCTGCTACAGGCCACTCAACCAGGAAGATCAAGAAGATGAGGCCCTCCATAGACTGGTAAGAACAGCCTTACATTCACAAAACCCCTGGTCCTCACTGTGAACCACCCTGATACCTGTTGGAGGGACAGCACAGCAGGACATGGGCGATCCAGGAGGTTCCAGGAGTTCTATAACTTCCTTCTCCAAGTGGTAGAGGAGCCAATGAAGAGGGGTATTATGCTGGACCACATTCTCACCAACAAGGAGGAGTTAGTGGAGAATGTGAAGCTCAAGGGCAGCCTTGTCTGTGGTGACCATGAAGTGGTGGAGTTCAACGTCTTTAGAGGAGGGAGTAAAGCGCACAGCAAGCTCATTACCCTGGGTACCCTGGGCTTCAGAAGAGCAGATTTGCAAAGAAGAGGAGCCCAACCAAGCTGGTTAATATTCAAGGATCACAGCCTCCAAGCTCAGGAGTGATGCATTGCAACAAATCAGAAATCAGGGAAAAATGCCAGAAAGCGTTTTGGGAAAGGAAAAAAAAAAAAAAAAAGACCTGGGGAACTACAGAAACTACAGACAAGTCAGTCTTACCTAGCAAGATCATGGAGCATATCCTTCTGGAAACTAGTGGAAACTAGGATAAGGTACATGGAAAACAAAGAGGTGATTAGGGACAGACAGCAGGGACAGCAGGGACAGCAGGGACAGACATCACTAAGGGCAGGCTGTGCCTGACAAATCTGGTGGCCTTCTGCAACGGGTTTACAGCATTAGTGGGAAAGGGAAGAGCAACTGATGTCTTCTACCTGGACTTGTGCAAAGAATTTGACACTGTCCCCCATGATATCCTTGTCTCCAAATCAGAGACGTGGATTTGATGGATTGGCCAGTCAGTGGATAAGAAATTGGTCTTTTGCACCTACTTTGAGAAAGAACAACCCACTAACAAAATTACAGTTTTGACTTAATGGAGAGAAAGGAATTAAGAAGAAAGGCACTCTAAAATGATTGATCAATTATTTATTTATTTATTTATTTATTTATTTATTTATTTATTTATTTATTTATTTATTTATTTTGGTGTGGAACCTGAACATAAATCATGGGAAAAACTTTAAGAAAGCTTTGGGATTTTCCCCTCGCATTTTAATATGTAATTTTATAGATGATAGCATAATTAGCAAATCTTGTTGCACAAAGCAATAAAGCTATGTCAGTGCTACAGACATTTAAAAAAAATCAGAACTGTTTAGACAAGTTTTGTTATTAATGATTCAAACCGCTGTAGAAAACAATAAGTCACATAATGCACTGGTCAAGATGTAGTGCAAGATGAGGTGTAGTGCAAGGTGAGAAAACCATGGATCTGTGACTTGTTTCCAGGCAGTAACTTCACTTTTCTGAATAATTCATGTTGCATAATTGTCTTCCAGGATTCTGTCAGAAATACTAATCACCAAGTTATTATAGTGCCAGAAAGGATAATTAAAAATTGATTACCATAACAGACAAATTTTCTCCAAAGCAGAAGATCAAATGAACTTCTTGATTTCTTGTTGATGCATTTTAACTGCAGAAATAAAAAACAGAGATTATCATAAATCTATAACAAGTCTTTTAAATGTCCTACAAGGATCTTTGTTTGCAGTAGAACTGCTGTGCTTAGTTGGTTAAGCAAGGTGTTATTTTGCCTTTGAAACCAAGGGAGGAGGCAACATTTTGTTTGAAAAAGCAATAACAGAGCCTGTTCTGCCAGAGGCAATTGCAGCATATAAAATCTTTGCTGAGGCAATTACACAATCCTTTTCAGGCCTATGGAAATATCACTCAGCCATTTGATTAACTGTCAGACACAGTAATCAGTTCCCTAACTGTCTGCAAGTAAACTAAATCTCTAAAAGCATTCTATGTTAATTTGGCAACTTTCCCTACAGCCTATCACTGAAGCCTATCACTGAAAAAAAAAAGAAAAAAAAAAAAAAAGAAAACAGGATCGAGTAGCACTCAGGTGCAGCACAAGTGTGCTTCATGTTCTAGATTTATTTTTAATGGTGTTAACACAAAGAACAGGCATTGGATAGGATACAAAATCAGACAATTTATCTCAGCCAGGGGATCCCACCAATTGGTATCAACAGTAGCTACAGAAGAGAACTTGGAATATGATTCTAAATTTACAATAATTTGTAAATAAATAATCTTGAAGTCTATAATAATTTGTTAGTAGACCACAATGAGTATTTGTAAAGTTGAACCAAGGCTTGATTTTGTAAAGTTAAACTAAAGGCTATGTGATACTTGAAAAACAAACAAATAAACAAAGCAAAACAAAACAACAAAAGCTTGTATAATTCTCTTTCTTAAAAACAAACAAAACAACAACAATGAAAACAAAGACAACAAAAACATAGTTCTCTTTCTCAACCACCAGTCTTTTATGTCTGTAAGAAAAGATCAATTTAGAAACTTTCTTACCATATGGAAGCTTACTTCATGGAAACTATGAAATTACAATAGCATACCATCTAGATATATTGTGCTCAAGGTTGCTAAATTTCAAAACCGATAGATTTTATCATTCTTTAAGTAATACATTGCATCATAGCAGATCTGCTGTCAGAATGCAAACAGATTACAGAGTGTATTTCAAAGGGGGTGAATCTGGCAGAGAAAACTTTAAAACCTGATATTATTTGCACCATGGTGTTAAAAAAAAATAATAAAAATAAATAAATAAAAAAGTTACTTGTAAACAGAAGAGCTAAAGAGCTAATAGTTAAGAGAAACACTTGTTTCCTTGCAATATCACCAATAAAAGAGCAGAACACAGGTCACAGTTTAGTATTGACAATGTAAATGTATCTTTGAAAGAATCCTCTAGAAATCTTTAGGACAAAACACCCGAATACCATGGAATCCACTTGTAGATGCAAAAAGGCTTCATTTCTACCTATTTGCAATTATAAAATTTAACACCATTCTGACACAAATTCATAAATTCACAGGGGTAACTCCCTCCTGAAAGGAAGTGAGGTCCTCATCTGCAGACCAGATTCTCTATACAGAGTTTACAGAGAAGTGTGCTGCCCTCCCAGTGCAAAGATCTGGGATGTTACCAGTAAACGTACAAATGTAGTACACCCTTCAGACTATTACCCACTTCTGCTTTTCCATGTGGGTCCCAACTATGTCACAACAAGAAGCTTGATGTCTATCAAGAGAGATTTCAGGGTTTTGAGAGGATAGCGAAAGGATATAAACAGTGTTTTCCTCAATCTTCCCAGTAATGAGGTGAGACAGTGAGACAGACAAAACATGCAAACATGGGTGATCAGTGCCTGGCTCCAAGACTGGTGCCTCTGCCAGAATTTAATTTTAAAAGGGCTGGAAGGCATGTCTTATGAGGAGAGGCTGAGGACATTTGGGTTATCCAGTCTGGAGAAGAGGAGGCCAAGAGGTGACCTCATGGCTTTCTACAACTCCCTAAGGAGGAGAAGGGCAGAAGGAGGTGCTGGCCTCTGCTCAGTGGGAACCCATGGCAGGATGAGTGGGAATAGCACAAGATTGTGCCAGGGGAGGTTCGGACTGGACAATAGGAATAAAAATACTTAGCGTGAGGGTGGTCAGACACTGGAACAGGCTTCGCAGGGAGTTGGCTGATGTCCTATGCCTCTCAGTGTTCAAAAAGCAGTTGGATAATGCTCTCAATAATATACTTTAATTTTTGGTTGGCCCTGAAGTAGTCAAACAATTGGGCTAGATGCTCTCTGAACATCCCTTCCAACTGAACTATTCTAATTCTCATTTTCATTCTCATTCTCATTCCAATTCTTATTTTGTATCCACTATGACTGAATAAAGTATCGTTAAAATAGTAATAAAAGTAACAGCCCAGGAATTTGTTTGGATTTGGACTGTTAAATTATTTTAGGACTGAGATAAAAATAAAATAAAAATCCTGTTTTTTTTTTTAAAAAAAAAAAAAACAAAAAAACAAAAAACAAAACAAAACAAATAAATAAATAAACAAAACAAACAAACAAAAAAAACTCTGACCAGGAAAAGAAGCAGAACTCATACTACTATCTCCTAACCCTGAAATATAATCTGACAGAAGAAAGACAATTAATTATTGCCTACTGATGAGTTGCCAAACACATTATTATAGCACTTAGGCATTTTTAAAATCTCTTCAATGACTTGTCCAAACAATATTGCTAGGAGATAATGTCCAGTTGGGATGAGGAATATGTGATTAAGAAAAAACATTACATTTCCTTTTTTTTTTTCAGAAACATGACTTTAGTCAGAGGCCTTCCTGTCAACAGGAATTTTAGTATTCATTACTCATCTGGGCTCCACATGGTTTCGCATGGCAGTGTAGGAAGGTAATACTCTGACAATTTATATGAAGTTTTAAATAACATACCAGAATTGTATCCTATGTGAACCAGGACTTCTTCTGCTATTTCCAGCTAGGTGACTAGTTTTACAGTCAATAACCCAAGTTCACAACACCTGTTTTATTTTTCCCACTGTTCTCTAAGTAGCTGTTGCAGCCTAAAGACACCCATTCTGAAAAAAAGTTCAGAAAAGGAATCACTGGCTATAACTAAGAAATTATATGTTGAATGATAAAGGGGAACTGAATTTCCATTCCATGAAATGTATTTGCTGTAGTATGCCAACTGCTTTAATCTAATAGGTGGCATGTTTTTTATTGTTGAAAAAATGAAAATTTTTCATTGCTAATCAAAGCCACACCAAGACGAGTGAATCTTTCACAGAAAGGATGGTATAATTTCAGATTTGTTACAAAAATAAATACTCTATTAGTTTTTATCTTTAAATTTCTCCCTTGTTTTAATCTAAGGCTTTTGTTCTTTACTGTTCTTTTTATTTAAACAGACTAGGATTTTTTTCCCTGCTACAAACAATAGTGTCATGTCATTAATTCTACATGAACAGTGCCAGTTTGCTTGTTGATAACCATTTACTTTTACACCTTGATAAACCAAAGAATAGAAGCATATGAAAAATAAACCAGTTATATTAATCCAGAGGTTTTAGCTGGATGTGTATAGTTAAATGCTGTAACTATTGACAATGTTTTCCTTAATTCTAGTGGTAATGATGCTGAAGCCATGATAAATTAGGAAAGAGAAAGTATATGGGTGCAGATATAAGTTATTTCTAAGCAGTGTATGTTCAACTGTATATACTTTTATATACTTATTATACTTTTTTTTTTTTTTTTTTTTTTTTTTTCTGCCAGACTCTCTCTACCAATAAACTGTGCATCCTTTTGCTTGTGAATCATCTGCACTGCATCTGCATTGCTGCTTGCACAAGCAATGCTGCTACTGTCAATGCCGCAGCTGGGACCACTTCAACTTCGAGTTAGAATGTTACATCTACTATTCTCTCATTACCCCCTCATTTTATTTATTTTTTTTTACCCTATATCCACCTCCTAAATGGTATTTTGTTGTCTGTTTTCTTCTATTTTAATTCACACTTTTTCAACATATACAATTTAAACAAATGCTAAAACAACATACTGTTGAGTCAGATAAGCTTTTCCTTTCACAGAATAAACATTAATACCACTAATGTAGTCGTAAATGTAAAGCATAAAGTCCAGGAGGATAGAGGCAAGGAAAGGGACTTAATGAAGTGATTTGCCATGCTTGACAGTTAATATTACCATCATTAATATTACCATCTCCTTCATTAAGCCTTTTTAAGCAGATCCAAAGGGGCAGAGTAGAAAAACATACTAGTGAGGGTACAGCCAGGCAGAAAATAATAAAAAATACATAAAAATAAAAGATCGTGGAACATGCCAGAAAGGATGAATGAGCATGGACAACTCAAACTTAAACTGATATTCTATACCCTTGTCAGTTCTGGGACAGCGAAAAGCCTGACCCATACATCTCAAACCTAGTCACACACATGAGAAATAGCAGAGAAGCCTTCAGGCTTTTTCTGTAAGAAAAACTTTGTCATAAATATTTCATGTTCTACCATTTCCTTGTTCCTTCAGTAGCTTACCCTTAAGCAGACCAGTAGGTAAACACCTAAGGCCACAGGAGATGAAAACTGTAACTGTGTAACTGTCCTCATTATTTTCCTGCATAATAAATTCACTGGCCTTTTCAGCCAAATTCACCTAAATGTCTGTTGTGATGAGTTAGATTTGAAAAGTGCCATAGGCCATCACAATAAAAGTGCATTTTGAAGATATCAGGCATCCCCCCTTCAAAAGGATTCCATTGTTGAAATTCAGATTTTCATTTTACACTGGTATATACCAAAACTTGCTGGCATATGTCGTGGTTCTGCTCGAGTGGGCAGCCGAGCTCCACCACAGCCGCTCTCTCACTCCCCCTCCTCAAAGAGGAATGGGGAGAAAATATGTGAAAAGGGCTCAAGCGTTGAGATAAGGAGGAGGGGGAGAGGTGCTCCAGGCACCGGAGCAGAAGTCCCCTGTGGCATATGGTGAGGACCATGGTGAAGCAGAATGTCCCCCTGCAGCCCATGGAGTACCATGGTGGAGCAGGGTTCCATGCTGCAGCCCGTGGAGGAGACCACGGTGGAGCAGGTGGCCCTGCACCGACGGAGGCTGCTGCCTGTGGAAGACCCCTGCCGGAGCAGATTCTGGGCCGGACCTGTAGCCCGTGGAGAGGAGACCACGCAGGAGCAGGTGACCTGGCAGGAGCTGCTGCCCGTGGGGGACCCAGGTTGGAGCAGTTTTCTCCTGAGGGGTGGACCCCGTGGTACGGACCCATATCTGGAGCAGTTCTGGAAGAGCTGCTGCCTGTGGGAAGCCCACGCCGGATCAGTTCATCAAGGACTGCATCCCGTGGGTGGGACCCCACAGCACAGGGCATGAAAGTGACCGAGAAGGAGCGGCAGAGAAGAAGTGCTGTAGACTGACCATAACCCCCATTCCCCCCTTCCCCTGTGCCGCTCGGGGGGAGGAGGTGGAAGAGGGTGGATGGAGGGGAAGGTGCTTTTGGTTTCTTTCCTTTGTTTCTCACTTCTCTAGCTTGTTAGTAATGAGCAATAAATCTTACTATCTTCTTATGCTGAGTCTGTTTTGCCCGTTACAATAATTATTGCATGATTTTCTCGTCCTTATCTCAACCCTTGAGCCCTTTTCACATATTTTCTCCCCATTCCTCTTTGAGGAGGGGGAGTGAGAGAGTGGCTGTGGTGGAGCTCGGCTGCCCACTAGAGCAGAACCATGACAGCATATAATTTTGGATGTCCAAATTGCACATTTTCACATGCAATGAATTAGTTTATTTATTGCTATATAGATAGTTTGTGTATACAATTTACAAAATCCTTCCTGAATCATTGTCCTGCTCAGTTACTTGAATAAACGGTGTGTCACAGTGAAAGAACGTTCATGTTGTTAAACCAAATCACATGGTTTACTGATTCATCAATGACAGGTAATTAACTTTTGCAGAATAAACATTAGTGAGCTATCAGGGAGCCACACACCTCAGACCAGGGTCAGTACTGTAGCAGCAGGTAACCCACCTTAGTTACTAGCGCTCACAAGGCATGAGCCAGCACCCGCAGTCCCCTGAGCATTCCCCGTTGCTCACCCTGAGTAGTGCACTGCCCACAGCCCCAAGGGGACACTTGAGTAATGGTGCTCAGTGCTCCTGGCCACAGACCTCTATGGGATTTATATGGCAAAAGTTTGGTAGTACAGGGGCTGCAGGGATAGCCTCTGTCAGAGCAGAGCCAGCCCCAGCCGGCTCCAAAAGGGACCCGCTGCTGGCCAGAGCTGAGCCAGGGAGAGACACTGGTTGGGCTTCTGGGAGAGCAGATTTAAGAAAAGGAAAAAAAATGATGCTCAACAGCACCTGGGAGTGCAAGGAGTGAGAAGCAGCCCTGCAGCCCCCCAGGTGAGTGCAGCGGGAGGGCAGGAGGTGCTGCAGGCACAGGGCAGCAGCAGTTCCCCTGCGGGCTGTGCAGGGAGAGGCCCCTGGTGGAGCAGGCTGTCCCCCTGCAGCCCATGGGTCCCACATGGAGCAGATCTCCACGCTGCAGCCCCCCCATGGGTGGAGGAGCCCCCGGTGGAGCAGGTGGATGTGGCCTGGAGGAGGCTGCGGCCCATGGAGAGCCCCCGCAGGAGCAGGCCCCAGGCCGGAGCTGCAGCCCGTGGAGAGGAGCCCACGCAGGAGCAGGGGGTCTGGGGGGAGCTGCCGCCCACCCGTGGGGGACCTGTGCTGGAGCAGTTTGCTCCTGGGGGATGGATGGATGGACCCCGTGGGACGGAGCCGTGCGGGAGCAGTGCTTGGAGAGCTGCTGCCTGTGGGCAGCCCCCACAGGCTCAGTTGGGGAAGGACGGCATCCATGGGAGGGACCCCACGGTGAGCAGGGGCAGGGAGGGACCCTGAAGGAGCGGCGGAGATGAAGTGCTATAGACTGACCAGAGCCACCATTCCCTTGTGCTGCTCGGGAGGAGGAGGTGGAAGAGGGTGGATGGGGGAAAGGTGTTTTTATCTTGCTTTTAGTTCTCTCTGCTCTAGCTTGTTAGTAATAGGTAATAAGTTTCATTAATCTCCCCACACTGAGTCTGTTCTGGCCATGACGATAACTGCTGAGTGATCTCCCTGTCCTCATTTCAACCTTTGAGCACTCTCCATCTATGTTCTCCCCATTTTCCTTCGTGAAGGGTGAATGAAAGAGCGGCTGTGGTGGAGTTCAGCTGTCCAGCAGGGTAAAACCACCACAAACCTTTGAGGATGGGGTTGCCCATGGTCTCCCTGGGGCTGCTGATGCTAACAGGTGTCAGCTGGGTCCCTGCACTGGCATGCACTGCCCAGGGGGCTGGGCTGGGAACCCCAGGGGACATGGGGCATCTTTGGACCCTGCTGAGGTTGAGGTTGCCCCATGGTCCCTTCAGTACTGCAGCTTCTCCTGATTCTTGTAGGGTTCTCTGTGGTTGACTCCTTTGTTTCTCTGGTCTCTTTTTAATTTCTGAAATGACGTTTAGTGCAGCCAGCAGTCATCATCTTCTCTAACATAATCATTTTGGGGCAAGCACCCCCTCCGTGTGTGTGAACTGAATACACAAAACTGTCTGATACTTTTATGTTCCAATCTAAGCTGTTGTTACACTGATAGCTTGCCAAATGCAGTCCCTGTGAGGATACCACAAATCTACAACAAAATTCCTATTTGCTTCAGAGAAACACAAGTTGGTAGAGCTTGTCTTGGTCACGGTGTCCGGCTTGTGCTGATTAAGATACTAGTTCACATAATCCTTTTGAGAAACGTATTTGAATCCTATTAAGAGAAATTTTGGTGGCATAAGGGACTGCAGACTATCCTTTTTTATTTTTTTATATATTTTTTTTCATTTGTGCATACAATATTATATGTGAGTTTGCTCTTTTTCCTAAAAAATAAAATAATTAAAATAAAATAAAATAAAATAAAATAAAATAAAATAAAATAAAATAAAATAAAATAAAATAAAATAAAATAAAATAATAAAAAATAAAATAAATCATCTTTTACAATGAAAAAATGGAAATGCCACCATTTTCCTTCCCTTGGGCATACCTCATACAGTTATCAAATAAGTTGGGATCTAGAAGTGAATTCAGTTTTCCTTTTGTTTTATCAATGATGATGTTCTCATTAGAAAAGTTGGAGCTGATAAATGGAATAGAAGAGTTGCCACTTAGGATCTGCGTGGGATGTTTCTTTCATTTATTTTTTTATCTCAAGTACACAGAAAGGGACTAAAATACAAACCAGAAATTGGATAAATTGAGATGCAGTGCTTTGGCTTTGTGCACATCAATCTGAGAAACAAGACAGAACTGGAATTTTATATTTTGAAGGTGCATCAGGAGCATAGAGGTCATTGAACTAACATAGTGTCACCACAAACTGACAAGAAAATAAAGAGCTCTCTCTTGCAATGACATTGTGAATGTTGCACTCACTGTTTTGAATTATTACTTTTCCACTCTCTGTGAAGCACTGAATAGGAACAGCAGACATATTCAGCACTTACTATTGAAAAGCCTTGCTGTACAGAATTGCAATACATGGAATCCAGGACACAAAATCTTCACTTGTCTGAGAAACAGATGAACTGGGTATCTGAATCATACGTGTCATAAACCCCCCAAACAGACTATATAAGTGTTGTTCACTTACCCTAGTCTCATGACATAGAGAAGTTACAAAGCTTCTGCTGCATTATTCACTTCTCTTGTGTGTAATCAAGACCTATTAGATTTTGTCTAGAGAATATGAGATCTTCTAAATACTGAAGAGCAGAAACCCTTCCTGCCTCTACTCACTCTGCAATTATGCAAGACAGTTGCCAAATCTGTATGTGAAAAGAAGAATGTGCATAAAGAGTCTTCAAGGTAAAATCATCCATGGTGACCCAGCTGGTAAAGATCTTTAGGTAGAGACATGGCAGCTGTGCTTAAAAATGCTCTTCTCCCTGATGCTAGCTTTAGTCACAGTTGGAGTAATAAAAAGATACTTGTGGAATTTTAAAGAGCGACATCATATAAAATCCAATACATACTGGCATCGGGTTCTTATTAGTGAAATTCATCATGCAGCAGAGAACTGCATGTACTAGCCAAGGTTTCTAGTGTGCTACTGGGAAGCCTATAGAAGCCATTTCCTGCCATAATTGCAGGTCTGGAATGCATTTACCTTGGGCTGATTGAACCTTTGTCTTGTGAAAAGCAGACAGTATCCTTTGTCTAAATTGAACAGGTGTAATTTACTGAAGACTTTAAAAACTCATTATAGTATGCTAGAAAGCACTGTGTAAGAATGGGCTGGATCAGAAGAACTGGGCCTCAAGATTAAACTAAGGGAACAAGCCCATAGAAGTGCTGAACTTCATTGAATATCACTGACTTAAAGGAACTCTGCCTATCACAGAACCTGGATTTGCTTTTTCTCAATACAAAATGCCCCAAACAGTTCCACAATCTTCCCCTCTGTTCACAGCACCCACCAAAAAATAAGAAAATTTTGTGTATTTACTGGAGGAATGTTTCACAAAACTTCCAATTCAGTTAACCTTGTGCAGTCTTTCTGGCCTGGGAGTAAAGCTGCAAAAGTCAGAACACAGGTTGTCCTGAAACAAGTCTGGTATTCCTTCATTTTGACTTGCTAAACACCCACTGGGGGAACAGCCTTCTTCCTTCTTCCATCTCATGCACCTTGTTATATGAGCCAATACAGACATCAGATGATGCATCAGATGATGAAAACATAAAAAGCAAGCAACATACTAACCAAGCTGCAATTTGTATGTTTTTGCTCTGAAATTTATAAGAAGAATGGAGCTAGTTCTGAAATGCACATAACATCTCCCTTTGATGACTGGATCAAAACCCGATTGTGAAACAATTGCATTGAATATGAGGACAAGGCACCTGTCAATCCAGAAACAGCACATAATAAAGAGGAAAAGGGAGTTTTGGTCCCCACTGCACTTATATAATCCTTAGTTTTCCTCTGAGAAGACAGGTAAAAGTATCAAGTGTGTGTTTTTATATTACGCATTATGCTTTAGAGTGTTGAAGGTTTTTATTTTATTCCTCCCCTGTGCTCATGAATTGCAATGTAATTCTCAGCCAATTTTGCTTCAAGTTGTCACTGTGAGAGAATTTTCGCAATCTGGTGTGTACAGCCTGACACGATCATGTAAATTAGATATGTTGTGAGACTAAGTTCAAAAGAAGCAAATCTCTCCCTGAAATTTATGCAGAGCACCTAAATTAGAACCCTACTAGGGTTCTACCTTCTGGGAGGGTGCACTGGGTTTGGCTGGGATGGAGTTAACTTTCCCTGCAGTGGCCCATGCAGTGCTGTGCTCTGCACTTGTAGCTGTAACAGCACTGGTATCACACCAGTGTTGTGTCTGCTGCTGAGCAGTGCTGGCACAGCACCAAGGCTCCCTCCAAACCCCAGGGGTGGGCGAAAGGTGAGGAGGGGACATCACCAGGGCAGCTGACCTAAACTGACCAAAGGGATGTTCCATACCATATGGTGTAACACTCAGCAGCAAAGGTTGGGGAAGGAGAAGTGGGTCTCTTGTTATGAAGATGTCTGTCCTCCCAAACAACCAACATGTTTGTTGAGGTGCTGCTTCCCATGGCCAAGCATCGCTTGTTGGTGGGAAGTAGAGAATATTTTTTTTCCCTCTTTGTTTCGCACACTTTTTTTTTTTTTTCTTCCTTTCTCTCGTACTTTCTTTTCCACCTCTTCTTTTGAAGAGGAAGAGTGAGAGAGCAGTTATGGTGGAATTTAGCTGCCCAGCAGGGTAAAACCACCACCTTCTCTGCAGACAATGGAATCAAGCCCACTTCCCCTATGTTTCTGGCTACAACTCATTGCCAGTGTATTTTGCCCCTCTTTCTTAAACAAAAGCTGTCTGTTGTTAAAAAAAAAAAAAAAAAAAAAAAGTATGCACTGTATATGATTTCTGCAAGAGGGAACAAGAGGGAAACTTCTCCATCTAATAGGTTCAGTTTGATTATGCTGACTATGTAATGAAAGTAACTTATTTTTGAAGAACTATCTGAGTGAAATGATCTGTGTTCTGAGGATAGTGTCACCCCCATCCAAACAACAGCAACCACAACCCTCACCCCTACCCTCACCTAAAATACATATTTATACGGTGATAGCAAGGAATACCTGTAGGCACCCAGCTGGTCCAAAAGATTCCACTGACTTGAATAGTAAATGCAAGGGGTTTTAATGTAAGAAAAATACAACAAAGGACATTGAGTAAATCCTGACTGGATGATTGGGGAGAAAAAACAAAGAACACCTCCCCCAAACCAGCAAATAAATAAATAAGTAAATAAACAAACCAAACTGTGTTTTATAGATGAGTAAACCAACTGCATTGTTCTTGGCAATGTTCTTGGGAAAAAGACTTCATGATGGAAATCAGTGAAGCCTGAATTGTTACACAGAGGCTAGCTGACATTGTGGACTGAGGTTCAGCAACAGCTTTTCCTCTGGGACACCAGATTTTCAGGAACTTCATCTTCACTTGTGAAAAATGCTTGAGTCATTAAACTCAATCTGCTTATTTTTATAGAAAGGCAGCCATGATCTACGCTGCAGCATCCCACTGGTATGAAATCCAAATGATTGCACACATCAAAGAATGCTAAATCACAGAAGACAGATTTTATCTTCTCTGGGGAAGATTCCAACCCTTTTCCATGCTCCAGATAAGATTGATGCTAGCTCAAAAGCTAGCTCACTGTTTTAGGAATTTTTGCCTTTGAACTTTTAGATAATGGAAGGAATAGCTGAAAACATGAAGTACTGCAACTCCAAAGCAAAAATTACTACCAAAACCTGGTGAAGTTCCTTTGCTTTACTGCCATCTCTATAAATTATAATTTGTTTATTATTTTGTTTGACTGGATAAATGTTGTATATCTAAGCCTCAGTTGCTTTAGTTGTGGAACAGATATTGGTATCCACATCACTGAGAATAGTGAAGAAGGAAACTGAAAGATGTCTGTGAAGTGATGAACCATCTCCTGGTTTTCAGGCTAAAATGGGAAACTACCCAGCTGAGTGCTCTTTATGAAATTCAGAGCACACGCCTATCAATAAAGAGTGCTATTTCAGCTGACACAAGGAAACCCATCACAGCCAGTTCAAAGGAACATGTACACAATAGTATCAGAGGGGGGTAACACTCAAGTCAATGTCTTAACCTAACCCTCTTCTGCCCACTCTCATCAGATAGCCCACAATTTGGACATACACAGAACTGCTCCAAAATACATAAGAAAAGAACAGCAGTGAGAAAACAGTATCTGTACTGGTCAACTGTAACAAATATTGACATTTTAATGACACCTTTTATGTCTTTTACAAATACGTTGTTATTGAATATTTAAATGAGTTTTCAAATCTATGCATTTATATTCCTGCAACTGTGCAAATATTTCAAAATGATATATTTTCAGGAATGATTCATCATTCAAATTTAGTCAGAAGAAAAATTAAACATGCAGATATACACTGGCACGACTGGAGCTGTTGGGAGCTCCCCATTATGTTTGTATTTTGATGACAAAATTAGCTAAAAGAAAGAAGAAGGCAGGCTTATAGGACTGCAGAACTACAGGAGTGGGAAAGAAAAAATACATGCAAAAAGAACTGGAGAGATTTTCATGCAGGGCTAGATTTAAAACAAGAGGGTTTTTTGTTTTTGTTTTGTTTTGTTTTGTTTTTATAATGGTTTTAGTGCATCAAGTTTCTATGTCAAACCCAGAGAAAATAATCAAAGCAGGAAAATGAAGAAGCAGCATCTGATAGAAGGAAATTCTAGGGAAGACTTCTTTGTTTGTTTAAGCATTTGTATTATAAATCCTGTTGTGACTTAAGATCTAAGGTGTTTTCCAACTGTTTAAAAGTAGTTTGTTCCACACTACTACAATGGATCTCATGTATCTGCATCAGAACACTTTGTATAGAACTTCAACCTCAACAAAAATGTTATGACTAATGGCTTCTGTAGGATAAGTGTTTTAAAACACAGAGGAGAGAATTAAAAGAAAATGAAGATGAAGTGCAATGCTACCATTCCATTAATGGCTGAACAGTTTAAAGAGTCATAGCTAAAAAGTAAACACTTTCAGAGTAAATTTGTCTATTGACTGTAAACAGGGTGATTTGCGCATAAGAATTTCTTATGATACCCTTCAGAAGAAGGGGGGTTTGTAGGCCCCCATTCGGTTCAATAACCTAAGAGACTGCAAGAAAATAAATGATTAAAAATTATGTAAAATCCTATGTTCTTTACAAGATCAGATTAGAGAATTTTTTATTTACCACATACAAAGCTATATAAAAATCTGGAGTCAAGCACAAAGTTTGGAAATGACAGGTCACTGTCTTATTGGTGGTACACAGTGGAAGAGCTGGAACATTTCCAAGATATCCAGAGTATTTGCATCTTTTTTAAGAGATCAGCAGGGCACTGTAATATAAGAGAATGCAGGATCTGTTTGCTCCTAGAGCAAGAGCAATATGGTAAGAACCATAACAAACAAACATAACAAAACAAAAACAAGTATGGCAAGAGCCATACTCCCAAGCTCTGTTGGGGTTCTTCATCCATGGCTGCACAAAACAAACAAACAAAACAAAACAAAACAAAGCAAAGGAAAATACCACCTATGAAATCATTCCATGAGATAAATAGAGTGAGAATCTCATTGGATTATAAAAAAGACATATCTGTCGTAAAACAAGCAATTGCTCTTCACCAATTCTTTGTAGTATAGATAAAAGCTCTTCTGCAAATAGAATTTAAATATTTAAAAATATTTAAAAATATTTCAAATATTTAAAAATAAATAGAGTGAATTGAAATAATGCAAAATACACTGTTTATTATATATCAGTAGATTTTAGTGGTTAATTATTATTATAACTCATGTTTTGTATGCTTGACCAAAATATATAAAATGTGGGACATTGCCCAAGGTCGTCATTTTATGAGATTCTAGAATGCACAAAAAATACTGCCTATGGATCCTTCCATTAACAGGAAGATCACCAAAAATACAGTGGGTTTCTTGCAGTCCATCAATACCAAAAACAATGTGATGGAATTACACTTCTGCTCTAGATAGAATATAATCTCAGTATAATTTCCACAATGAAATTCTTTCTATAAAATGACTTAGCACATTAAAAAAAAAATAATAATAATAATAAAAAAAAATCTGTTAATTTCAAAATAAATATAAGAAAGAAAAATAACTGAGGTTGAGTAACAGGTCTGAAGACCTTCCTCTTTGGGTTTAAAAATGTTTTTTTGTTGTTGTTGTTGATTATTTTTTTTCCTTCATTTATTTATTTTCTAGAGGAGGAAAGAAGGAAAGAGAGGGACAGCAATGGTTGCCTTCCAACTCAGGATATTATATGATTTTATTAAAGATGGAGCTCAAAGTCACTCTTTGCTTAGATAATTGCGACAGCATCATAATCAACTGACATAGCCGCAGGTATGCTATCAATTATAATGTCAGCCTTAGTCCTCTTCTAAGCATTTTTCTGATCCAGTTTTGCAGACAATGTACATGCTGAATTCAAGACATCAGTCAGCAACAATCAGATCCTTAAGGAAGGGAGGGGTAAGGTAGAAGTGAAATAAGACATAAATAAATTTACTCTTTGTAAGATCAAGATTTTATTAAGGATCTGAAATGCTAAACATTTTTTACTCTGGCTAGCAAACAGCTTAGAATATTAAAACACCTTTTTTTTTCTTTTTTTTCTTTTTTTTTTTTTCTAGAAAAGTATTCATTTAATAACATGGTTACAGCATATTTCATACCAAAAATGTTAGACCAGAAAAAAAGTGAAGTCCCAAATTCAGATAGGAAACTTAGGGAACT
Source organism: Aythya marila (assembly GCF_965140915.1). Taxonomy (NCBI): domain Eukaryota; kingdom Metazoa; phylum Chordata; class Aves; order Anseriformes; family Anatidae; genus Aythya; species Aythya marila. The sequence goes on along the minus strand of NC_139080.1, from coordinate 48,596,589 downwards.
GCATTCAGGCTCTTTAAATCTTGTTTCAGGTTAGGCAGATGTTGCCCTGAATTATGAGAATGGATGTTGCACTAAATTATGACTCAAGAAAAGGGACAAGATTATACCCTAAATTACAGTCAACTCTGCATTATATTTTACATGTCATTATACAGTAAACTGTACATGTAGCTGGAACAGAGACCTATTATAAAAAAAAAAAATAAATCTCATACAAAGCATGCTGCAAACATGTAGACAGATTTTGATTTTGCTGATGAACTGCATGTCACCATGTATCCCAACAGGATTGATAATTGATTATATACTTGATTATTGTTTCAGCATACTCCAAATATGTTTCCATAAAGTTTAATCCATTTTTTTCAAAGACAAAAGTAAAAATCTATCATGAAGCATGCAATTTCAACCACAAATTTCATTGTCCTGACTATATTGTCCTGACTTCTAGAGATGAATAAAATGTCAAAGAATTTGCTTTTCTTGAGAATTTACTTTTCATTGTTTTTCTTCAAGTGAGCTTGTACCAATTTCATGTACATACAATGTGTTGAGAATAATATACGCCTGCTAGATTTACTTCAGTAATAATAATAATAACAACAACAGTAACAATAATAACAATAACAATAATAATAATTAAATATACCACAAAGGAGAAATAAGCTATGTTTTTTGAAAAAGTCAAAATTTCTCAACAATTTAGTGTTTATTTATAGACTTTTGTGCTTCAGATATCAAAATATAATGAGCTTGGACAGCTTTATTTCAAAGTGCTACTGATCTCTAAATGAAATTTCTACATATTTCTCCTTTTAATGGAAAAATATTATTTTCTTTACTCTGTTGTTTTTTGTTGTTGTTGTTGTTGTTTTTTAAATCAGAAATTTTGGCACAAAACCTCTCTTCACATAACTGAGTTATTTGCATAGGAAATGGGAGTGTTACTTCCTTTTCCAGCCACTATAGCAGGTCAGATAGTTAGAAAAATGCCTTAACATCCCTTGTGCCTCTTTCCTTAGGCAACAGACCAGTGAGTTATTTAGAAAACTTAATAATTATTTGCTGTAGACAATCTGTCTTATGCTAAGAGCTTCAGTTAGCAAGCTTGACCACCAGTTGGGCATCACCTGACTAACTCAGCGTTTCGTTTATATATATATATCAATATCCTGTAGCTACTAGTAACTGAGGATAAAATAGTAAGTTATAACAATTTAGATCACTGAATAAAATTATATTAATATTAGAAAATCCTTTAGGTGAAAACTGTCTCCTTACAGGAGATCATATATTAAACAAAACCCAAATGTCACATGGAAGACATGTACAACCTTGATGTTAATTATCATTGCCTGGCATGTTTAATATTTCCCTCTTGAATATTCCCATCTGTCTTCCATTTCTGTCACTCTTGTACACCTTAAATACAATATTCCTGCTACTCTTCTGGGTAGATTCTGTAGTCGACAGTTTAACAGATTAATGATATAAATAGCCAGATAAAATGCATTTCTACCAGCTGTGCTTTTTTCCAGTTAATTCACTCCCTGTTTCTCATCTTGTGTTTATTGCAACACAGCAACCAAGCAGTCAGAAGAACAGTGACTCTTTAATGAACTACTTCCCTTTCCTTTCATACTTCAGATTTTGTTCTCTCTCCTTGAGATATAACTTTGAAGCAAGCACATGACACAGATCAAAGTGACGACAATTGCACAAGTCTTCAAACTATTGTATCCCTAACATTCCTTCTCTATTTTAGCAGATTTTTACTGAGCTTCTATCACTGATGTTTCTCCTGAAGCATGAAGGACTTCATGTTCACAGGTATACTGAGAAGGTAAAAAGAAAAACAACAACAACAAAAACATATTATGCATGGTGATTAGCACAAACCACAGTTTCTGAAGCTTCATTTCACACTGCAGAATTTCAATTAATCATCACCATTCAAACATTCACTATAATTATCTTCTGCCTTTGCCAGGGAGCTGTGCACATACTTATCCTATTTCCATCACACATTCACTTCCTAAATGATTGAAGTTAGTGCAGTTACATTGTCCTTTGTTGGAAGGTTACAATGGCCTTTTTTAACACATATTAATAAATGTTTGGAGGTTTGGAACTATTTGGAGGTTTTTGCAGCTCTAAAGGAATCAGTAGTTTGCAAAGTGTTCTAATACAAAATTTAAAGTAGGAAAATTGAGGGAAACAAAGATAAACCATGACAAACAATGATAAAGCAGTAACCTGGAGAATACAGTGTATACAGTATACATATTAAGGCAAACAAAATAACATGAGATTTGTTTGGAGGTCCTCAAAAGTATAAGAACACTTTAAATCATGGAAGAAACTGAGAATGTGTCCTGAAGATAACCCTACAAAACAGTCACCCAGAAGTCAAGATCTGGATGGGACCATAGAAGCTTTGCTTGTTATTATGCTGGTGACACATGAGACAGCTGTTGACAATGAAGCAATCTTTCATGGTTGTTGGCAAACTGTTGTTCTCATTATGCTCACACAGCTCTCATATTTAAACCTTCCCACAGCAAGGGAAAGGCTTTCATTTTTGTTGTATTCAAACTGAATTTTCAAGTCTTTCTCACATCACAGGATTTTCTGAAACCACAGTTTCTGCAAGGTGGATTGCTATATTCAGTTCAGAAGTTGTTAACTCAGATGCCAACAAGTATATTTGCAGAAACTTCACCTGGTAGAATTATATAATATATAGAACCCAAAAAGAATAAATAAATTAAAAAAAAAAAAATGTATTTCTCTTCAACAATAAGGAACAGTGGAAATACCTGCACATTTGTGCCCCTTGTTAGATCCCAGCACTGTTGGGAATCTGGGGAGTAGAGTCTCTGCTCTGACTCCGGTCACTGCTTGCAAGGTTTCATATGACCAGAAATTTCCAGACTCATGCAATCCCATCCCATCAGAGTGCTACAGCTGTTCTCTCTTCTTTCAGAGAAATAGACACAGACACACTCCTTTAACAGGAATCACCTTGACCTCAGGGCCAGCCTGAACTAGCCTTGTTCACAAATGGGCCTCTTCTGGTCTCTTAATTCTACCCACTAACATGAAACTCTGCCTAAACTGGGAAACTTGCCTTCCTCTTTCCCTCGGTCATGAAAGACTTTCACCATCACATGGTCTCATTCTAATGAGCTTGCCTTAGAGCTCATTAACTCGTTAATTACATCTAATAGATTGTATCTACTGTGCTTTCAGCACCATTTGAGACAATAAAAATGAAAACCAGAATTATTTTCCATGATTTTAAAAGATGATTTTTTAAATGTAGAGATGACTGACCTCTTGACTTTTTGCCCCTCTTTGTATACATTTTCATCAAAGCATTCACTTTATTTAGAACAGAATGTCAGAATTCATGAACTTTGTTGTTGCTGTTAACACACACAACCCCACACACACTTTTTTTTTTTTTTCCCATACATTTTTAATTCCAGGCACTGCTAGGCTGTCTGTTGAAGCAGACAACAGATACAGCCCACACAGTACATCTTCAGCAAGAAAATGAAGGCAGTAACTTATAATAACTTGACTGACTATGAAAGCACATGGTGTATCCGGATCAAAATCATGTTCTTCTTAAACACTTTACAAATTATAGTTAAGTCTCAAGTTGAAAGCTTCATCACAAGAAAGGTTAGGTTTTAAGGATATATAAACATCTCAGGAGTATATGGAAAGCTGAAATTTGAGAGAAACATTTTGCTCCACTATTTTTTTTTATTGAAGTCTGATTCTACAGGCAAATAGAATTATAGTACCCACAGATTCTGCTCAGTGTTTGTCACCAATATTTTTCTAGTCTATTTGTTAATTTTAAAATATAATCTTAAAACATTTTCAGCAGTGTAATCTCTTGCACCCAATTCTGTCCCTGTGATAAGCAATACTACACACAAAGTATATGTCCATGGATGGGCAGTCAAGTCTATTCTTTTGAATCCTTCATCAGAATCAACTGAAATTGTGGTGTGAAATCCACACTGAAAGTCACACTAACTGTAGTTGTTGAGACTACTTTTAAAACTTTGGTACTTGACATTAATCTATATCTGTCTTCTCGAGGTAAATTTTAAAACCTATTCTTTTTGACGCAACAGGTACTAAATACTCCTAGAGGACTCAAAGCTGTGTGAAAAAACTCCCCCCTACAAGGTTTTAGTCTCTGTTTGGCCAGCAGAATTACACACATTTAGCCACAGCATTGAACAGCATTAAAAAGGCATAATTAAACTTTTTCTGACCTTCAGGGTAGTTAGTTCAGATCTCACTTGTATTCTGCCTTCCAGGTTTATCCATTTCTCTTAAACTGGTTTCACTGCCCTCGATTTCATGCAGCTCTAATTCTAACATTATTTTCCTCTTGGTTCCCATAATTCTTACCAAAATAAGGATTAAATATACAAGTCAAGGAAAGTTTCTGGATTTCAGGAAGAGCTAGATTTTAATTCAAATGGTTTGTTTCGTTGCTAGAGTCACTTACATCCTTCATTTTGTACTACAAATTGCTTTATGTCAGCGCAGATTTAAATCCATATTTAAGTGCTTTTGAAATGCCATTTCAGAATACTGGGTTTTGGAGACTTTGTTTCATTGCCAGTTTTTTTTTGTATGCTCTTTTCATAACAACACAGCTCTGGAAAATATTTAATGTGTCCCTCCAGGATGGATTGCATAAACAACACTGGCTAGAAATGTGGACGGTAATGAGAAAAACAAGTTACATGCTGAAGCATGCACCCAAGGAAACACCATGTTGGAACAGACAGTCACCCATTCTGGAGGATTGTGATTACCTGATTGTTATATATTATTCCAATATCAAGACTGTAGAAAATGAAGACTCCTCCTGAAGTTTTTCCTCAGCTCACAGCTAGTGAACATGTTGAAAATCAAGAATTGACTTCTCACATTGAGAAAAAAAAAAAAAAAAAAAAAGAGAGAGAGAGAGGGGAATACAGTATTTTCCATATCCACCCCTTTTTACCTACTCAAGGCATCTCTCCTCAAGGTACAAATATTTAGTGTCTAATGTTTCTTTTGGTCAATTTCTGACTGTTCAGATTACTCTCTATTTCTTTTTAAAATTGCCTTTTTGGGAAAATGGTCTCTTTAGCAGCATTCCACGGAACACTGACCCATGACGCAGTCATTTACCAGACATGGATTTTTCATTTAATGGATGCTAAGGGTGGAATGACTGAGTCTAAAAGTGAGGTCCATTAGTCATGTATGACAGAGAAGCTCCAAAGGAGCCCAGCAAGCCTGAGTGTCACGTTGCTTTATGTGCCTCATTGCAATGTTAGGGTCCAGTAACCTTAGGTACTCTATTCAAAATAAAAGAGCTAAAATACGATTGGTCCTTTTTATTTTCACTTTAACTTCACTGAAGATTGCCAGGTATGAGTAAAACTCAGAAAGTAAAAAAGAATATTCCAAAAAGTTCTCTTCCTATCTCTTTGCTTGTTTCTGAGCAAAATAATCATATCTTTTATCTCTTTGTGTTAAAGTTTCCCAAGCCCTCTTCATGCTTCTAAATTCTGACACAAGCTGAGCATGTTCCTTATAAGCCCACAGTCTGAAGACCAGAACAAGCATCATATTGACCTTGATTCTTTTCTTTGATGAAAATTGTAAAAAGTGAAAGAGATTTGGAGATTTGGCAAGAGGTAAATGTTAGTCTTCATGCTTTTGCTACTACTAGAGTGACATCTGCTGGTCCTATTCTGCCTTTTTAATTTAAAAAAGCTGAAATCATAATAAAGTATCAGCCTTGGAATCTAAGAATATTCACATAATAACATTATTTAATACAGAATCACAGAATCATCTAGGTTGGAAGAGACCTCCAAGATCACCGAGTCCAACCTCTGACCTAACACTAACAAGTCCTCCACTAACCCATATCACTAAGCTCTACATCTAAATGTCTTTTAAAGACATCCAGGGATACTGCAATATGCAGCCAGTCTCACACGAACTGCCAATCATATTTTCACATTTCCTATACAGATTGACAACTGTCAGTGAACTTATAATAGCAGAGTACTTTCCCTGCCTACCTGTCTGTCCCATGTGCTGTTGAAAGCTGAGGCCACATTTACTGCAAGGTAAATGATACAGTAGATGCTGTGGTTATAACATACAATTGCTCTGACACCTACACTAAGATGCAATTAAAATGAAAAATACCACTTCACACAGATGCAATAAATGGCTTAGTTCCTCATTATGCTTACTATGACATTAACCAAACAAGATCCTCAAGAGTTTGCATCTTCTGCCTCATATTCTGAGATTATGATGCATTAACAACTGCTTTCATTGTAGAAACCCTAGAGCGCTGAATGGTAAAAAAATGAATAAATAAATTAAATGTGCATAAATTTCCTGAGAGTGGAATACATTAAAGAGTAATGCAATGGTTGTATTTAATAATAATAATAATAATAATAATAATTTCAGAAGGTATACAAAGCCCAACTTTAGCCTAATGAGTCTATATATCTGAATAGGGAATCACATCACAACCCAAGGTCTCTGCCAATTTGACACAACTAGTAGTTTTTGGTTTCCATTGAAGAAACCCACTATTGTAGGTGATCTGCCTTTCAAAGTCTTTGTGGCCTAATCACCACTTTTATACAGTTTAGGTTACAATGCCAGTTCAATTAATCTGTGCTTTCCACATAGCAATGGCAATATACTGCCACCTTCTACATTTAATGATGTTTATAAACACTTTAATTATTAATTTTTACAAAACAGAAAGTAAAATAAAATGCAATCTCCCAAGGGATGCCAAGGACAAATCTTCACCTAGTTCTCTCATTTAATAAGCAGCTCCACTTGCAGCCATAATGGATGGGAAAGAGAGGGGAAAGGAGCAGACTGTTTTTTAGAGTGACAGCATGTAGTCAGTGCATACACTGTGAGCAGACTAGTAATCTAATAGAAAAGGAAATGCACAAGCACACAAACACATATTCATGTTGTCAGTTGTCTGAAGTGAGAAAAATGCCTCATCTCCTTGAGCATCCTTGCCAGTAGGATCCTGCACAGGTATCTGGAGAACTAGAATTCCATTAATAGATAAATCAAAATAAAAATTGAATTCAGAAACTGATGCTGAGTTCAATATGTGTCCAGAGCAGAAGCAGAAGCTTGCCTGGAGCTGTCATTTCAAAGGACCATGGCTTTGAAACCAATCAGCCTCGGCAGCTTTTAAAGATGCAACCACACAGAGTATACCATGAAAATAATAATAATTATTTATTTACTGTGAATAATAATAATAATAATAATAATAATAATAATAATAATAATAATAATAATAATAATAATAATAATAATAATAATAATAATAATAATATCCCCAGCAGAAGCATGAGCCTCCATACAGCTAGGTGTGCTGTACACAACAGCTCTCAGCAAAACAACACCAAACCCTGCAATGAGGGTCACTTTCCCCATCCAGCTGCCCAAGAGACCCCTCCATGGGGTCACTGCACACTGGCTGGCAGCAGCCCTGTCCCATGTGTGTCAGCCTGATGGAAGCCTCACCTTCCATCAGGTGAGGGAAGTCTACTGCTTCCCTAACCAGCACCCAGGCTCCACAGGGACTGCTACCTCCTCCTTTTCTTTGCCTGCTTTGTTGAATTTTGCAAGTGCTTCATGGGTTTGTGCCAGGTAATCTGGTTTTCTTGCCTGTGCCACATTACCATTGACTAAGGGTAGTGCTGCAATGTCTCAGGGCCCTGAACAACCATAGCTCAGGTGGAGAGGTTGCCCACCAGCCTGGAGGTTGCTGCCCCATCAGAAGGCACCCAGTGCAGATGGGCCTTTGCACACAAGTTTGAGCAAGGAGCAGAGCTGGGGCTGGTCATGGAGAGAGGGCTGGAGATGGGCCCCTGAAACTTAGGTGCTGAAATGTAGTTCCCCTGCTTCGGCAGGGACTGCAGGCAGCAGTCCCAGGTGCAGTTGTTTGGGGCTAGTGTTGTTCCCAGGGACCTGACACAGACAGCTGTCAAGGGGGTCTCACCTCAGCAGCTGACATCACATTTGTTCACTTCCACACCAAAATTAAACCTCTTGTTTTAATACATATTTTAATACAGCTTGTGCTGTATTTGTGCATCGTATGGGCAGCTAGCAGTCTTCTTCCACTCTGGGTCCCTGAAGGAGGGAAAAAAGACTTACTACAGATACAGTTGTGGATTTACAACTCTGAAATAACTGTCAGCTTAGTCTATAATGTGATTATTCAGGATTTTATAGTATGTGATAAAGCTTGATTCATGCAGTCCTCAGCACAACTTTTCATAGCTTTGTTCAAGCAAGTTCACTATTCTCTGCATCAAGTAAAATGAACAACAACAGCTGCTAGGTTAATAACAAAGAGTCTAAAACCCAAATGACTAAGTCTTAAAATTTGGCTATTTGTGATATTACCGAAGTCCCACCTATACAATAATAACAAAAATTTTGTGTCGTGCTTCTTCTGAAAATAAACAATCTGTTGCAATTCTAGTTCAGTATCTCATTTAAATGTGGAATAATGACTAGTAATGTCTTATCTGCACTGAAGTTTCAGTGCAAGACAATAATTAATCAATTGCAAGAAAAACATCAACAGAACTATAGAAATGAGTTAATGAGAAGGAAAAAAAAAATCATTGAAAGAATTATAACAGTCAACCTACAATTATAGGAAAATGGAACTACTAATAATGACTGAATATGAAAATCTGATGTTCAAGCCTTATTTTTATATTTTAAATTTTCTTTGAAAGTTGTTTTTAATAAATAAATAATGGTGACATTTGTTAGCATTGACAAACAAACAAGATTTTTCAGTGATCTCATATAATGCACTTATATTTAATTAAGGTAGATTTTAATATTAAAATAGATGTTAAAAAAATCCAGAGACCAAGTCCAGGGTTATGCACAGGGCCCATGGATTCTGACAGTGGCAATAATAATACACTGAAATGCATGACCACAAAGTGGATGTGTATCCAACACCATTTAAAAGATACCTTCAGAAGTGTCTTTACATTACACATGCTGAATAATTCTGTCAGGAAGTGCAGTTGGTCTCTGAATGAGATCACACTTATCCAACTCATCCATCATTAGAACAGTATAGGTTTTGTTGTTGTTATTGCTGTTATTTTATTAATGTAGAGCATTTATTATCAAGAGGAGTATGTGCTTATGTCCTTTGCTTGCAGAAAGCTATCCACATACAAAGTGAAATACTCTCCATTTGCATGGGGATAACAGATGCTGAATTTCTTTTTGAGGTGTTGCATCCAATGAATCTGATTTCTCAGCAAATGACTTGTTTGGGTCCTTGAACGCATTTCAATTAAAGACAATTCTGTGTGGTTTGTACAGACTTGGACACAAACAAAATTCTTATTTATTGCTGAATCTCTGGATAGGCTGTGAAACTACAAAAAGTTTGTGAATATTGATCAGACTGTATCTAGAACATGAATTTTCAGGGAATTATATGACACTGACATTCTTATCCGTTATTCTGAATGAAGTAGATTACTGATATTTACTCTCAATTTACAGAAAAATGTCTAAAAAATTGCCTCTAGTTGTATCAAAATAATAAGTTATATGCTATGACACTAAGCTTCATATAGATGTGACGATCCAGGATCTTTGTTTTCGTGACATATCCCGCCAAGATATATACTACCACATTCACATTAATGTGTTACATGTGATCTCTATAGAAAGATGACAACACAGAGATCGTAGACTTAGCTGAACATGTGAAACGTATGTTAGCTGAACACGCAGGAGGGTACACAGGGAGTGTGGAAGGTTGGTCGCTTTCTTCTATACTGGGAGCAACAGCAGAAGGATCCTTCTACTGAAAGAAATATTGTGTCCACCCACAGCACCTGTCAATTTGAGGCTAAAACCCAAATGGAGGGGCCACCACCTCCCCAGGCAGATGACTTCACTCAAACAGACCTCACAAGGACCAAAAGAGCTACCCAGATCCTTAGTTCCAGGGAACTCTAGAACCTGGAAGTCCCTATAGGTCCTGAAGGCAGAGTTGGGTGTCATGGGTGCAAGCATGCCCAGCTTGTTGAACCAATCTCTCAAGCAGGTTGCTGTGTTGTGAGAGGAGCTCACCAGGCAACATAGTGTCTAGAAATATAAAAAGGATATTGATAAATGGGTATTATGGGTATTATGTGCTATCACAGGCCAGGCAACAGGCCTCCCTTAAGTCTCCCCCTTGCCCTTGAGGTGCCCCTGCACAACAGATATGATGCTCTAGGGCTGTAGAAAGGAGACTGTATGAGTAATGGTTAAGACCTTGGAAAGGGTAATTATACAAAGTTATGCCAGTCAACTACCTCTGTCAGAACCAGGGCCATTTAAAAAGTGCAAAGGGTGTTACTAATTGGAGACTCAGTGAGAGGCACTGAGGCACCCATTTGTCATCCAAATAACCTCTCCAGAGGAGCTTGTTGCCTGCTGAGGGCCTACATTCATGATCTTATGAAGAGGTTGCCAAGCCTGGTGGAGCCAGAAGACTACCACCTATTCCTACTCTTTCATGTAACAACCCTACATGAGGCTGCAATAATGAGACTCTGAAATATCAAAAGGGACTTAATGTCCCTCAGAAAGATCTTGAAGGGATTGGGAGCACAAGCAGTGTTTCCCTCTGTCCTCCCAGTTGGAGTCTGGGGCCCAAGAATAACGACGAAAATGGACCAACTGAATGGTTATATGGTTGGTGCCATGCTCAAGGATTTGGTTTCTATGATCTCAGACACACTTTTGAGAGACTGGGCATGCTGACACCAGATGGGGCACATCTGACCAGGTGGGTCAAGAGTATCCTGGGCAGCAAAGCTGGATGGGCTTATTAGCAGGGCTTTAAACTAGATTTGACAGAGGAAGGGGATGTGTTTCTGAGTGATGGAAGCAAACCTGGGAACACTGTCACTTTAGGAAGAAATGGGGAAATACTTGTGAACTGTTCCTAAGCAATTAAGGATTCCTCTGAAAAGCTGATGTGGCTGGTATCCCTGCTGAACTGCCTCCACACCAGTGCATGTAGCATGGGAAACAAGCTGAAGGTGTTGAAACCAGGCTGCAATAAAAAATGTGATCTAATTGCTATCATGGAAATTGCCCTGTGTGTTGAGGAAGAGAATGATTGCAAATAGATGCCTCTGAGAAACAGTCACAGACAGACTAAGAGCTTGTGTGTGAAAGTTAAGGACCACAGCAATAAAGGACACCTTATGGTTGGGGTCTACTACAGGACACCTGATCAAGGGAAACCTGTTGAAGAGGCCTTCTTGCTTCACCTATTATCATTTTTATTCTATATTTTTCTAATCCTTTAAGTAAAAGCTTGACCTTAGAAGGCCTTCAGAACTGTTACATGAAGCTTCTACTTCAACAATATTCAAACTTTTCAGAAGCTGGGAGGTAAGTTGCACCAAATGAAGCTGAAAATGCTCTCTGTATCTCCTTGGAGGCAGCAAATATAACCATTATGTTCAGTGACCTCTCAACAATTCGTCCTTCAGGCTTAGGAAGCACTTTGATAAATCTGCACCCACAGACTAGAAATGTGGGTATTTGTCTTGGGAAATGCTGAGTCTGGATGTTCTGATGAGCACAAATTAGTATTGCTTTTGTGAGAAGCAAGGGGAACAAATATCCTATAGGTGTGAGGAAATCCTTGGTATAACACATGCCAGCAAAAATACTTTCCTAAGTCTTTTCTCTCCCTTTTGCAACCGTGCAGGAGCCTTATTTGCTGCCTCAATTTGCAATCATACAGCAACTTTGTCATATGCACCAATTCTGAAGGAATCAAAATAAGAGTAAAAATTGTGCCTAAATGTTCCAGCTATGGAACAGTCTTTCAGTAGAGATCAAGGAAATTCAAAATCTGATGGTCAAACATCTTTTTTTTTTTTTTTTTTAATAATTTCCAATGATAGAAACATCATTTTCTGTTCCCAAATCTCTATCAAGGTTCCCACAACAGAATCCAAACAATGCAAACATAAAAATAAAATATATAAATATATTATTTATCCCTACATGGAAGACCAGATGGGGCTTCCATAAGTGGAATGAGTGCAATTACTTCTTGGTTAAAGCATGGCTCTGACAGTACAGCATATCAGCATATTCCTCTCTTCTATTTCAGTTCTTTTCAGTGTAATATATTTTGCCGTTCTTGTTTAAAAATGTTACATCCAACTGCTGTGTGTTCCCACCTCCCCCTTCTCCTACTACACAGAAATTAAAAAAAAATACCTACCTGCCATTTAAAGCTGGATGAACAAGGGTATTTAGGCATCTACATCCCAGTGAAATCAACTCTAGTCCAGTACCTATACACTCTTGGGAGTCTGAACTTCTCTTTTATCACCTGAGTAGTCCTTTCATTCAGCTAAATAAGAACTCGGACACAGAGAGATCAAGATCCAAGTGACAAATTTTCTGATCTGAAAGGTGGTGGAAGAACTGCATCTCTTTGGAAAGTCAGAAGAAGTCCTGAGAACACAAGGGAGTCTGGCAATCACAGCAGACGATGCACATTAGCTTTTCCCATCCTGCCTGCCATACAAGAGCATGAGTACTTAATATGGAAACGGTATGAAAATTTGTGCCATATGTGGATAATCTTATGAGAAGCAACCTACTCACTCTCTTTCTGAAAGCATGAGTTCCAGGAGAGCCATGTGTTTACAAAGGAAACAACTAAATTTAGGAAAAAAAGATCTGTCAACTAGAAATATCCATTTTTTCTTCATATTTTTCATGGAGAAACCAAGAAACTGGAATGACATTTTTAGGACAGCTAGTAGGAATTGAAATACATGCCAGACACTTGATTTCCCATTTTTAGGAAGCCATTAATTATGATACTTTCTCTGATTCACAGAGACAGCCTACAATAATCAGCATGCTAAACATCTGACTCTTGGGGAATATTCTTGGAGTGTATGAATTATATCTGAAGGTAACAGCAAGTTTTGGACAAGCAACAAGAAACAGAAGTAAGCAGTGGCAGAAGTGTATGATCTCTGTAGTGCTTGACCCTTCACACAACAGACAGAAAGCTTTCTTTGAGAAAAGAGGGATACAAACATCATAAAAGACTACAAAATGACTTCTGTTTTATGTGCTTCATTTTCTCCATGTTGGTGTGTGCCACACAGGCAGTGCATTTCAAGACAGTCAACAACAACACAGTCCTCCTATCTCACATAAATACTCAAACAACATGCAGAAAATAAAAAGTATAACAAGAGAGCTATTGAGAAAAGAGGAATACAAAGATCTTGGAATACTTTGCAGAAGCATTAGGGATAGAATGAGCTCAGAAGTCATCTGGGACCCTTGGAGTCTGGCAAGAACCATTTAATTCCTCAGCTGTTGCAGCATGGTACCTGTAAAGTCAGCTCTGCCAACCACCTTGCTCAAGCCATGGAAAGGTATTGCTCCCCACATCTTCTTTGTGTTTGTAAATCGAACAGTTAACAAAACAATAATTTCAACAAGCATCAAAATAATCTAACAATGGTAAGAATGCAGACACCGTGTTCCACCCAGATTTTCTAGTGCCAAAGCCACTAATCCGACTCTCCACAACCAAGAGAAAGTTTTTCTTTCTCCAGGCTTTTTTCTTGTCTCTGGGGCCAGAGATTGCTGAGGGCAGGCCTTAGCAGTGAAGACTGAAGCAAAGAAAACATTCAGTAACTCTGTGTTCTCTGTATCCTTTATCAACAGGGCACCCAGTCTATTCAGCAGCAGGCTCACATTTTCCCCAGTCTTCCTTTTGTTATTCTGTTAGGCCAAAATGCTTCCAGGATTCAGATTTAAAGTTTATTTGGGATACTTCGGAAGCAAAAGGGTTGAAGATAGCCCCAGAGAAGGTTCAACAGAAACAGCCATGGCTATACTTGGGATGGAAAGTATCAGACTCTACTATTTGTCCCCAGAAAGGTAATATAACTATGGTGTTACATAATTTGATAAATATACAAATGTTCCTGAATAATATTCGGTGGGGTTGCCACATTGTACAGATTACTAATGATGATTTAGCTATATTACTACCTTTATTGCGGTGCAGGAGTGCAGAGCCACACTAACAAATGACCACTGGCAGGCTCTTTCACAAATAGCTTCTAAGGTTGCAGCCGGCACTGCTGGCAGATGTATAGCAGACGTTGCACTCTCCTTCCTAATTAGCAATCATGTGTCTCATCCATTCGTGGTGATTGGTCAGTGGCAAAAAGAAAAGGGGGAGAGTAAGGGCGACAAAGACAGAAACAGTGTCAGGAGGATGCCACTGACACTAACAGCACAGGTAATAGGAGTAGTATAAGTGACACAGGTGATGTCAAGGGTGGAATGATAGGGCAGCATTTTCGAGTTCTGGAATGGATTTTCCTACAGATTCAGCCAAAAACGAGTGTTCAAACATGGGCAGAAGCTATCACAGAGTTAATACGTGAGGGTTGCTCTCGGAGTATTGAGATCAGCGGGCAGGAACCAGGAGATCTGCCAGGATCTACGCAGGATCATTTGGAATGGTGTTTACAGCAATCCATACCACTACAAGAAGCTCTGTTAGATTACCCAGGATTACATTCCCGATCTCCAAAGGGGCCTCTCTGGCAAGTTATAAGATCATATAAACGGCAGATAGTACCACGGCTTTCGTCCCGACCAGTGGTGGGTCACACTGTATACACTGATGCAGATGTGGCAAGTAGGAAGGCTGCGTGTGTGTGGTATGAGAATGGAAGTTGGGAGAAATACATTATTCCAGAGGAGACAGGGGATTCATTACAGACATTGGCATTGTATGCAGTTGTTTGGGCTTGTCAGTGCTGGATGCATGAGCTGATTAATTTTGTCTCAGGCTCTCTGTATGTTGTCAACGTAGTAAAACGGATAGAGGATGCCTTGATACAGCAAACTAAGAGGGACAGATTGTTATTATTACTGCAGCTGCGAGATGCCATTCAGGGAAGAACTGCACCTTACTGTGTTATCCATATGCATAGTCATCAGTTCTTGATTGGATTAGCAGAAGGCAATTCACAATCAGACAAATTGGGGAGTAATGATACTTTTTCAGGATTCATATGGGCAATGGCGCAGGGGGGAGAAAAAGCACACCTTGTGTGTAGACATCGGATGGTGTGTGTTGCCATTATGAGAGTGCCACAGCAGATCAAAGTGGACGATGGTCCAGCGTATGTTAGCAAAAGGGTTAGGAAATTTATGAAAATGTAGGGAGTAAAGCATATCTCAGGTATTCCGTATTCTCCCACGGGCCAAGCAATGGTCAAAAGATCACATTAGGTTTTAAAGGAACAATTAGTGAGGTTAAAAGAGATCAAGAACATCAATGAGCTATTGTCCGAGGCATTGATTGTCTCGAATCACTTATGTTTGACTAGGGACCGAGAAGACCCTCCTGCAAGTATTCATTTTCAAACAATAAATATAGCAGCACAAAATGTGTTACCACAAATAAGAATGAATTACTGAGGCCCTGCTACAGGAACTTGGAAAGGTCCATACGGGTACAGAAATACAAATAACACCTGTGATTACAATGACACTGCTAGGCAGGGTTTAGGGGCTTATGGCACAGAGACAAGGGGTAACAACTATAGCGTTTGGAACAATCGTACAGCTATGGTCTTACCTCCTGATGTTTTTCTGATTTGCAGGGATAGGGCCTGGTAAGGTATTCCTGCAAATGCTATCAGAGGTCCATGGCTTACTATATTTGCTCCTAGCTTGTCGCAGTTGCGTGAGATCACTAGACATAAATGGGCATTGCTCGCACTGGATTGCAATGAGAATGTTGAATTGCTTGGTGTTGCAGCTAGAGCGCATTGGCAAGTTTAGTGCCAGGAGTGGCATCTGCGGCCGCACTTAACATTTGGTATGCTGGGCCGAGAAGCAAGCCCATGCCACGACAGACACTTGAGGAGATGTTACCAGGTCAAAATAGTCTACGACATGCGTTCTTACAGGATCAAGCCGCTATTGACTTTTTGCTTTTGGCTCAAGGGCACGGATGTGGGGATTTTGAGGGAATGCACTGTTTAAACCTTTCTTATCATAATGAGTCAGTTCACAAATCCATTACTTTCATGAAAGAGCACATGAGAAAGATTCAATATGATATCAATCCTTTCAATCAATGGCTCACTGATTTGTTTGAAACGATGCATAGATGGTTACTGGGGTTAATCAAAGAGGGATTAAGGATTCTATTCATTGTGGTGTTAATCATCATTGCGTGTTGTATTGTAATAAATGTGTTCCCATGACAGTGTACCCACATCACCCAATTGAGGAATTTAGAAAAATACTGTTGTCGGCAGCTGACTTCAAGGACGGGATCTAAGTGACTGCTAATCACAAGGGGGTTGTTTTCTTGCAGGTGGGGTTGTTTTCATGCAGTTGTTTGTCTGAGTGTTTTTGACCAATAATCTTGTGTGAGACACTATCTGCCCCTGTTAAGTTTACTATAAAAGTCAGGCTATTTGGGTAATAAAGGGAGAGCATTGATAATATAACATAAATATATATTTTATTATATAAATAATATATATATATAATATAAATATATAATATATATTTATAATATAATATATTTATATAACTAATAAAACTGAAAGACCATACAAAGCTATATATCTCATCTCAGGAGGTATAGGCTGATGTTCACAGTTCTGAGCAAATATCCAAGAGGAGGGAAAGGAAATAACTTAGTAGATTTAAAATTCAGAAGACGACTAAAGATGTCCTTGATTTTTAAGAGGAAGTAAGGGGAAAAAGAAGGGGTTTATACCTATAGTCATAAAGAGGCCATCCAGATAGGTAACTTCTAGATTAGGCTGTGATATGTTATGAAATTATATATCTACTTTTAGACTTTGTGGATTGTGGCTCCCATAGCTTCTTGAAGCTACCCAAAATCCAAGAAGGAGAGTTTGTCATGTCCAAGGCTCTCTGGGCATGCAGCTTTAGCTGCAGGTGGAAGAGCAATGCCCAGTACAGCTGGTCAGTCCTTCCTTTTTTCCATGTCAGAAATGTAATGTTATATATTTTCCTGAAGTGTTTCAGTTTTTAACAAAATATAAAAGTGCTGGTGAACATCAAGATATTAAATTACTCCTTTCAGTTGTTTTCCTTTACATATACCTTCCCATTAACATCTCTTGCAGAAATGCCCATTTCTGCAAATTTCCTAGTTTTTTTCAGAAAGAAAAAAAAAAAAAAAAAGAAAAGAAAAGAAAAAAATGAGCACAAAAGTTTTAAAACAAGTTGTAATTGTTTAAGACTTCAAGCTCTTTCCTACACAGGCTGAAACCTGCACATGTCTGTTAAGGTCTTCCTTTTCTGGTATCACAGAGAATACTCTCTGTGTCTCTCCAGTAATGACAGGAATAAGTATTTTCCCTTCCAGATATTATTACACTTAAACTCCCCATTGCTACTGGAGTCTCCCACACAGCTAGAGAATCTGGAATAACAGACATCAACCCTTTTCTTTCATCTTACCCTCCTGAACTTCCAGTAAGAAGTAACGTGTAGTGTATAGGATTTATGTAGCAATGTCTTGGTAGCATGGCCGAGAGGTATCAAAAAAAGACGTTTGATCTCTTGTTCTATCAGCTGCCAACTAAGGACCCTTGCTTTAATGGTAGGACATCAAGTAATTTGTTTAGTATTATTTCATTGTTGGGCCTAATGCACTATCATCAGCAACAAAGAAATATGAAAAGTTAACAACCAGCTCCATGATAGACACTTTTGCAATGGGTCTTCTGTGCCTTGGAAGTGAAAAATATTTTAAACACTTTTAATTTCAGAAAAAAAATCCCTTCCATAGTACAGCAAATAAAAAAGAATTTGTGCCAGATTTCCAAACTAAAATGAAAACTTTTTTAGAGCAGAGATAATTTTTAAATATTCTTTGTATAATGGTTGCAAAAAGGAATTAAGATTTACTATAAGAAGGGAGATAGATGAGATTTTTTAAAACATTCAACTAGATGCCAACAAAATATAGATATTTTCAGTCAATCAAAAAAGAACATTTTTTATCCTTTGAAAAGGTATGTCTGGAAGTAGATACAGAAATGTCAAATAGCTAAGCTACAGTGGATTCTGATAATAGAGAGATTTGAAAGTGAGGAGGCTGGGAAAATGCTGTGCTGAGTAGACACTGTGTTTCCTGAGTTTTTGTTCTCACAACAGTTCTGCAGTGACTGGCAGCACCTAGAAATGTCGTTACTGCTGGGAAGATTTTATTTATTATTTTTTTCTTTCCCTGGGAACAGGAATCACACACTGTTCATTCAGCAACATCTCTGAGAGTGGCCTGAGGGGGGAAAAATCACTACTGAGATATTATTTGAGAAATGGTGATCCTCCTAGAACACTGGTGCAGTTAATGTAGCTTCTGGAAAAAGGGATTGAGAATGGTTTTCTGGAAGCCATCTGAGATAGACTTAAGCTCACGTGCAATCACTGGTCCTAGAAAAGACTTTCTGTAAACAGAAAAGTTTTCAGAATAGTAAGAAAACATTAATCAGCAAAATGACTAATGAAGTATAAAGTTCATTTATATTTTGTAGTTGGTAGAGAGGAACAAATAACATCAGGGATTTTTCGTTGTTGACAGGACCTTCCCTGCCATGTACTGCTTCATTTTTAATACAAACCATTTTTAGTGATCAGGTAGTTTTTACCTTAAGGTGTTGAAATGGCAGTGATGGGAATAAGGAGTAACAACTGACCATGCTTTAGTAGAGAATCATCTTGAAATACGTCATGAAAGTATTTCCATTAGGAGTCAGCATTCATTAGCATTAGAACTCATTGGCATTCATTACATCCTTAAGAAATTTAAAATAAATGCTGATGGATTTGTTTGTTTGTTTGCTTGTTTGTTTTAGGATGAATTGTTCACCCTCTGACAAGTAAAAACATATTCAGCCCCTGACTCTCTCTCTGTTTATAAGGTTATCTCAGGAAAACAGTAAGAATTCAGCAAATATAGTGAAGGGAAAAAAAATCGGTGTTGCTTCTTGTGCAATATAAACTTCTGCTACAACTTTTTTTTTACCTCTATTAGTCAAGGTTAGACATAGACTTCATCTTGCAGATACTTACATACTTCTTTATAGTAAAACTATTAGGAGGAAATAAGAATGTCTTTTTCAATCTGTAGGACATAGGGCATGTCATGGCATAACTTGTGAAGAGTGTAGCAAGAGTAGGATAAAAAGCAAGTGTGGAATAGGCCAATATGTTTTTTGTTTGTCTGTTTGTTTGTTTTTCTTTCTCTCATCACATTTCCAAGTCTGTAGTTATTTTTTATCACAATTTAGTATCACAGTGCGACAGTATTTACAGAACTAGTGACATCGCATGCTCAGGTGCTGTTACTCGTTTGGCTGTATCTCTTACAATAAATCAGTTTGGGTTTTCAAGTGCTGTTGTATGTATGGACCTTTAAGTTTCTGGTTCTGAAAGTTTTCAAATAGTAGCATCCCAGAGATCAAGTGAAACACCAGGAAAACCTGATTAACTTTAAGGAACACAATCTAGGAAGTGCTGAGACCTACTGACCTAGGCTTACCTATAAGATGCTCAATGTCTCAAAGATTATAACCCCACTTTCCTGTCCTCTCTTCTCATACCCTTTTATCATTCACACTCTTGATCAGAGTGGTGACCCACTCCCTTTGAAGACTTCAGCTCCTCGGGGAATAAAAAATACCATTGCATACAGACTGGAAAATTTTTGTGAGGAAATAAATGTAAGATGTACTTTTTATTTCTCTTTATGTTAAATATTCAAAGCAAATCAGTCCTGGGCTACTCCTTAAACACTATTCTGTACAGAAGAAATTTATCATAGTCCCAGAAGCCTAAAAGTAAAGCCATAGCCAAGGCTCCCATTGCCCACTTTCTGCCTCTAGATGGCAGAAAAAAACCAAGTTTGCTATTTGGAACTGCTATTCATTCTCACACCATAAAGCAATGAGAAATTAAAATAGAACTGTTCTTCTAGTATAATAATATTCTCATTAAGTTCATTTCTTCTGTATATATATACGCCGTGGATGCTGGTTTCTCCCATACCAAATACTCTCAGCTCAGAGTGAAGAGTATCCATTCACGGGTACAATCTTGTTTAGATTTGGGGGAAAAGAAAAAAAAAAAAAAGTGTCTGTCATTGATAAAGAGACCAAAAGGGAGCAAGGCAGAAGAAAGAAACTTTTGTTTCTTTTGGAAAGAAACTGACAGCAGTATGATACAGTAGACTGTTTCAAAGAACATCCATGAAATTCTAGTAGCTGCCAGCTTATTTTTAAAGTAGATGAATGTGCTGTCTTCACAGTTACACCTCTTAAGAAAATGCTGCCATATTATGATCATATATCAGTATTTTAACACAGTTTAGAGGCCTCAGTCAAGCAACAGATAGTCACAGTATCCTTGTCAAGCTTTATATAAATGCTTCCACATCATCCAAAATCTGATCTAGGTATAAAATGAGATTCAGAAAGTGGGATTTCATAGGCTTCACTACAGGTTGTACCCACATCTGCACACATAAATTACCCCAAAAGCTTGTCTCTCAGTCTTATGTCACTTTTCTTATTCTAGTCTCTATTTGCAATCCCATTTTATGACCTTGCTGGTAGACTACTAATCTTTCCAAATGCAGCTTCCACAATCTAGAAGACTACTACTGCCTGCCACAGATGAGCTGTGTTACTAACTCTCTTCCCTTTTTATAACAATAAAAACCACTGATAGTGGTATACGCATCTCAGATACCCCCAGGTCTCTACAAACTGGACCCTTCAGCAAAACATGTGAAAGCCTTCAGCAAGAGCCAGAAAAATCACCTTCTTACTTTGTATATCACACTTTCAGCACTTTGCCAGCTCTAAACAAGATGCAAATGATTATCAAAAGAAAAAAAAAAAATGTATGAGCAAATCCTGTAAAGTCTTCTTTCTGGGTTAGTTGTAAATGATAAGGACATACAGGGAAGGGGATGGGGCATTCACAAACCAACAGTCATGGGGCACCTAAGACCAAAAAGCTGACCACAGAGGCCTGAGACCCTTTGTTTTCAGTTCGGTTGAGAATTTCTAGGAGAAAACTAAATATTTGTAAATGTTCACATTACAAAACTTAATACTCATATCTGTGGCTAACAGTGAAAAAAAAAAAAAAGTACGGTCTTCCAAAAATACTGCCATTTTATTAAATCGAATGTTTCACTGTGCAAGAATTTGGCGAGTGCAGGTAGGTAGAGATGCCCCTCACTTACTCACTTTTATGTCCTCCCCACCACCACTACGAGAAGGTCCCAGCCCTTGGTCCCAGATGCCCGCCCGCAGCCCCTACCAGTCTGGTGACAGATCCGGGCTGTCCCCTGACTGCTGCTGGCTGGCAAGCCGCAAGGTGGAGACACACCACCACAAAGGCGGAGACACCTCCGCAGTCAAAGCTCCGAGCCCCTTGCTGGAGCCAGGCAGCTGTAAAGTCTCTGTGGAGGCTGCATGACTTCGACCACGCCGACATTTGAACAGATTATCAGCACAGAATAGAACTGAGCAAAAATCTGCTTTTGGTAAGTATGTAGACTTAAATTTAATATTGCGTAAATATTTCTCCTAATAAAGCATCTTTGCTGACATGCATATGTTGCAAATGAACCTAGAAATGAGCAAACACAGATGATAAAGACACGGTCTTTTGCATATTCCTTCCACTTTGATCGTAAAGCATCTGACTCATCTGTCAATTTCTGTGCTCATTAATCCTAAAGAGCTATCTTAAAGAGCTTGATTTGGCTCTTGATTTGCCTCACAAACCACGATCTTTAACAACTGTGATATATTACAGAAATATGTGAAGAGGTTTAGTCAGTGGGAAATTTCCATTCATATCTCTTACAGATTTAGACTTTGTTTTGACTCATCTCACACACAGACCCAATATACTACCTCTAATGTTCATTTTCTTTTTCATAACACTTTCAGTTTGTGCTCATATGGCCTAACCATATGGCAGCTGAAAATTGCTGAATATTGCTGAGGAGAAAGTGTCTCCCATGGTCTTTCAAATGTCCGGCTGGTACAACATCTTTCTCTCTCTTTCTCTCTCTCTCTTTCTCTTTTTTGTTTATTTGTTTGATTGTATGTTTACTGAGCCACGTGTGGCACATTTGCATTTTTAGAAGAAAAGGAACAACCCGGGCACTTCAGTGAAGGGTACAGAGGGCTTCTCTCTCAGTACCTGTCACCTGTGACCTACAGCAGGGAGGGCCAGGGCCTGCCAGAGTGACAGCACCCTGTCATGGGTAAAACTCACACTGGCTGAAAAGCAGCTGGTAGACCCTAACAACATCAGGAACAGGCATGGCCTGGTATTGCTGTGTGCACCTTGAACAGCATTCCTGACTTTTACCACCAGCATATTGCCTCCACACATATCACTTTGTTTTTTTTGCGGAGATGCTTCCAAGGAGGTTTGAAGAAGGCAACTGGTGCCTCACCCTATATGTCTGCTGAAGGGGTCAACCTGAAAATGGTTCCCAAAATTAGTATCACACTCTGCTCACTGATATGTAGAAAAAACAAAAATAATCACACACAAAACTGTTTCTATAATATTTATTTTTCTGATTCTTCCATTAAAATGTGTAGATACAGATCATATACTAAATTATCGGTCCTCTGCAATACAATTCATGGCACAAGTTATTGTATACCCTCACCTGAAATATTTTTTGCTAGATGTTCATCTCCAGTTTTTCACCTTTCCATACTTTTGTGTAACTTCTAAGTATTGTGATCAGGTTATTCAGCTATCCAATTTTAGGAGAAGGATATAAAGCAAAAGAAGGTAGAGAAAAAGAATGTATCTCAGATGGAAGAGCCAACACCATTAAATGCATTCTTCTAAGACATTTACATGGTGCACATCAATGCAGGGTTAGCTGGGCAGAAAATGTTCCTCCCCTAAAGGCATTTCAATATTCACTTAAAAGTACCCAAGCAATCAGAAGCACTGAATAAATAGATGATAGTCCAGGAACTTCAGCATTTTCTTTCAGCAATAGCTGCAATACCTAGAGAAGTGCTTTTTGTAGTTTGGAAGGAGAAATGTGCACATGAGACAAATGATCACAGCTCTTTGTCAAAAAAAAATGACATAATTTGTTCACAGAATGACAAACAATATGCAGAAGTCAAAAGATTAATTTTCTTTTCATATTAAAAAAAAAAAAAAAACCAACATTTTCTGCCAATTACATTAGCATGAGTGAAAGTAAAATCACTGCCTTTTAGAAATTACGCTACGGGCATCATGACATAGCTTGTATGATGGTTCTTCTCTACTGACTCTTTGGAACTGTTGATTCCATAATGAACCAAATTTCTGCAATTCCAGTCAGTTCCAGTGGGTTCTGAGATGGGTAAATGAGATGTATTTTGTGCCTGTATGTTTTATAACATGAAAGTCCAAAACAGAAGGAAGAATTTTCTTTAGGCAAGCAAAATACAGCTGGCAGACGAGGGGGGAGAGGTCCTGAATTATTCCGGTTCATTTTGAGGAAGGTTTCTGTGGCTACCTAAAAGAATGTGTCAACTTTTTCAGGCAGAAGCAAGCAACAAAGTGCCACTCCTGTTAACAACACAGTTCTCCCACCAGTTAAAAACTGAAAACAATATAGTGTCTTTCTGACACCAAACAAGAGAAAGAAACTCTATTGTTTGAAATATCAAAGTTTCCTAAACGTTAAAGCAGAATATACAGTGAGATAATTATCATGCAGCCCCCAAAGTTATATTAGATGTTTGGTGTCTATACAAACTTCTCAAAAATACCTAACATAAATTGCAAGCAAAAATTTCCACCAAACGTGCAATTTGGTGTAGGTGCTCTGGATTGCCCTGCCTCCCTGATACAGTTCCCAAAAGTTACTTGGTGGTGATCAAAATGAAGCTCACGTTTTCATTGTTCAACACACTGTCTGCTGACACCTAAACACCCACCTGCATGTTTTTATTTATCCAGCACAGCCTATGGGAGGCAAAAGGACACAGCGACTCTAAGGTCAAGAGAGAGGAAGGACTGTAGTATAAGGCTATATGTGCCTCCTACTGGCGTCAGTCTGATATGAAGATCCAGTTGTACTGGCTGCCGTGCAACAGCCCCAGCTTTTATCTTTCTGCAGAAGTCCATGAATCAGGGATGGGATGTTGCTTCATCACAGGTCAGAACAAGTACACTGCATTTGTTCCATGTGTTAACACAGCAGAAAAAAAAAAAAAAAAAAAAATTGAAACGGCATTGCCAGTCACTCAGGTGCAATAATGCCTGCAGCTGTAGGTCCTGACCCCGTGTCTTTGCAAGCCTCACTGCCTTGCTGTCATACCTGCTTCAGACCAGTGAGATGCCTGGGTAAAGTGCCATGGGGTTCAAGATCCCCAGGGGAAAGGTAGGGATGCAGCTTCTCAGCTCAGCAAGCTGGGAAAGGTTGGTGAGCAGGGAATGTAGGACAGAATGGGCAGGATGATAAATTCTTAGTTTGGGGAAATGGAGGAATGGAGGCATGGATGTCTCCTCAAAAAGTATACAGCAACTTACAAGACACGAGTTACTTGGCCGTTCCAGAACAATATAGCAATTTGGGTTCATTATCCCAGTTCTCTGCACCACCTCTAAATCAGGCATACACTTGCCTACCTCCACAGAAATAAGGCCTACTTATGCAAAATGAGGGCATTGGGATCATTTCATCAATTTTGCTTTTAAACATACAGCATATACTCTACCCACATCCACACAGAAAGAAAGGTAATGCGAGTCGCAGCTCAGATTTCCAGTTTTGCAATGACTCTAACTCTATTTAAAAATAAACTTAGAGGAATTTAGGCAGATGTCAAGTGTGAATTGCCATTACAGTGATGTAGAAACAGTTATACATCATAAAAGCATATATCCAGGATTACACCTTTTGCAGTTTGTACAGAGAACAATAGTGACCTCTGTGACATGAGATGGTACACAAATAATCCAGGTATCAGCAGTTAGGTAGTAAAAATGTCCTTAACAGGAGGCACTTAGAACATAAGCAGGTTGACCACCCTGCAGCTGGAAACATGCACTAATTCCACCTGCTTGTATTAACTGGTTCTGAAGGCTAAGCAATTCAGGGAAAGGCTGGAACACCCACTGGAAGGAAATAAAATTAAAACTAGAGGGAAAGTCCACTCCACTCTGTCACTTGCAAATTTCACTTTTTTAAATGAGTATGGTGGTTTACTTTGAGAAATGAGCCAGGCCCCTGCTAGCAGAGAGAGCAGGGAGCCTGCTTTCTTCAAGCACCTCCTCTCTGTGCTCCCCTGAGACAGCCTGATGTGCAAACCTCTCTGGGTATTATTGTTGTGAGTCAGTCATTCAGTGCACCAGCTGTCGCAGCACAGTAGCATTCATTCCATTGAACAATAAATTAAATCTTCCCCAAGCACTCGCCTCAGCCTGCTCTGTGGCTGGCTGTCACTGAGCAAGTGTTCTTCCACACTCTGCGCTCTGCACCCAGGAGTTCAAAGCTGACAGTATAGGCACATGGGTTCCCTCTTAGCATCCCTCCTGAAATGCACGTTTCCTTCTTCATCCCCCTTCAAACACCAAATCTATAAGGTTCTTTAGTAAAGAACATGTTTGCAGGTAAGTGAACAGAGATACAAAGGAAAGGTAATGCTGTTGATACTCCCTGTTGAAACTGCTCTGTGGTCAGTACTGACTATGCACTGTGCTTTTCAAGGCCCTGATAAGAAAGCAGCCACAATATTTTGTTGGAGAAGTGATAGACATGTTTTCACATTGTCCTTCTTTCTGAAGGATAAGCTACTTTCTTGCACCAAGGGCTGAGGTGTTTCTCAACCCACTGCACTGAAACTCCACTGCTATGGGGATTTTCAAATGTGTAAGAAGAAACAAAAGTATACATCCAGAGTGGCCAAAATTCCAGTTCTAGCTTATTTTGGTTTCTCACCTCTTCCTTCATGCCAGGTTGTTCCTCAATACTTCTGCTTGGCTTGTGTGAGGCACTCACAACTTTACTTATTTTTCTTAATCTAAAGGAAGACATCAGCTTTTCAACCCTATGCAATACTTTGGCTTTCTGAACTATGACCAGCCAATGATGAACATCTTCATCCTGAGCTGCATCACTATGTCTTTTATTCATATTTAGTGTGGCTCAAAGATTGCCATGATTAGAAATATATTGTGAGACATCTTCCAAAATTGGGAAAAAAAAAGACAACTACCACCTCACAATAGTCTTTCTGAGATACCAAAAAAGGTTGAGAACTTTGAATTTTGAAAGAAAAGGAAAAAGAAAAGGAAAAAGAAAAGGAAAAAGAGAAAGAGAAAGAGAAGGAAAAAGAAAAAGAAAAAGAAAAAGAAAAAGAAAAAGAAAAAGAAAAAGAAAAAGAAAAAGAAAAAGAAAAAGAAAAAGAAAAAGAAAAAGAAAAAGAAAAAGAAAAAGAAAAAGAAAAAAAATAAAAAAGGAAAAAGAAAAAAAAAATAAAAAAGGAAAAAGAAAAAAAAAAGAGCTAATTCTTTTATTTACTTACTTATTTTGTCTCAAAACAACAGGAATTGAAATAGCCAACGTTCCTGTGGTATAGAAGCACTGTTTCTAATCAGCTCTGCAAACCACCAACAAGCAGTAGCAACAACACAGACTGTAACAGGCTGTGGAAGAACCAGACTACGTTCAGTTTCCTGCAAATTGTTTTGCTGGTTTGGAGTCATTGCTCAACCTTCTGTGTCTATTATCCTCAAATTCAGTCCCCTCAAGAGCAACAAAACTGTTCTCCTTCATTCGGCACTTTACCCTGTTTACTGGCTACTGTCTTAAACAATAACCAGAATGTTGGAATAATTAAGGTCATTGCTAAGTACTTGCGAAATTACCACAGGCCACTGTGCAAGTGATCATTGGATGAAATATGAGCTTTCCATGCATGCTTGCATATCTGATTCAAGACAAAACATTTTCAAGTAGGCCATGTTGAGTTTGTGAAAAACAAAATCAGAACAAAAATAAACTAATCTGCTAATGTTCATCTCTGTTTTCTTTTATCCAAAACATAATTCCTCAGTTTAAGTTTGGGGATTGGTTATTTCAATTTGTTAAAAACATTTGGAAGACTAAGGATGATTAAAGCTATTAGGCAGATCTGTTATCTAAATGTCTGCAGGCATTTTGCTATCCTTGCTGGTTAATAAAATATTTAACATGAAGAAATTCCTAGCAGAAGATAGAAGCATACAACATATTAATCTGCTATTTCAAACTATTTTGAACTGTAAGAGTGGAAAAGAGAACATTTATTCATAGATCCCATATTTTACATTAAAATTAATTGTTACATGTAGGTCAGAACAATTTTTATTATTAAATTATATTATATTATACTTTATTTCTGTAATGGAAAGCTACCCTCTAGCACCAAAAGTAGAACTGCTTTTGGACTTTGGATCTGTAAATCTGTTAAACCTTTTCAACACAGTATCTTGTACTGTTTGATTCTTTAGAATCACCCAGCTCCATCCTCCTGCATAACTTGTTCTACTGACCATCACCAGAAGAATAAACCAGTATTTTTTGACAAGCTCCAGGGGCACAGCTTTTAGTCACAGCTGGATGAAGATGCCTGGGCTCATCACATACCATGGGCCAGCAGACCACATGGCATACATTTTTCATGTGGCAGAGGCACTGGGGCTGGTGGCAAGGAGTGCTGCAGGTGGAACATCCCAAGCACTCCCAGCCTGCTGATGCTGCACATGCAGTCCCCCTGGGGCTGCAGAAAGCTGAGCACTGTAGCAGTGATTACACTGCACTGGATGCTTCCTTCTTGCCTGGTCCCAAAGCCACAGGTAAAGCTGCACACATAGAGGTGTTCCTGATGGGCAACCTCCATTCCTTGCACACTGGGTTTAGAAAATGTGTCAGAGAAAAACTTAAAAATAACCTGTGAGTGAAGTGATGAAAGTAGGATGAAAACAATAGTTTAATCTACCAGTGTAACTCTAATCAAAGTGACTTTATGTCAAGGCATTAGTATCCAGTTATCCAGCTTAGGACAGTCAGTTGTCCAAAAGTTCATTCTGAGACTCTCCCTTAGCAGATTCATTGAGGGGAAAACAGAAATTACAACATAGGTGTCAAGAAGGTATAAGGTTAGTGCTAGGAAGACTTTCACATTAGTGGAATCCATCAACAGGCTTCCATCAAGAAAAGGAGAGGGAAGTGTCAAAAGTTACCAATAATGAAATTATTTTGTTTAAACAGAAGTAAAGAAAATTGGCCAGAACTTCAGAAGACTCCGTCAAAGCTAAACATACAGAAAAACGTGAGAGTAGGTGACACTTAACATTGATAAATATGAATTAATGTGCATTGGAGGAAATGCTTTGCTAAGATTACTGAGTCCCAGGCTATTTTTAATGTCTCAAGAAAATATCTTTCCCATTTCTATGAACAACACAACAGAGAGATTGTTAGGAGGGTGATAAAGAAAGAAGAAGGAAAAAAAAAATAAGTATATGAGAAGTAGATTATAACATCATTATATTTAATTGGTACACCAAAATTCACCTGAAGTAGAGCTTCAGTCAATCCATTGGGAGTGTAATAAGAACAAAAGTTTCAATTTTACAGAAAATAATTGAGATTCTCAGAGTGATTTAGCTGGGAAAAGATAAAAAATTAAAGTCATATCACGTCCATACAGTTGAGAAGTGCTTTCCAGGAGGTAGTCTGTATACTTTTCCTTTTTCTATATCTCCAGATAGAAACAGAATTTAAGACGTTTACCTACATTGCAACTAACTAACTAAATAAAACAGGCTAATTTGGCATTTTTTTTTCTCTAATGTTGCCATTCATGTTTGGGATTAAGTTAAAACCTTCTGGAAACAAAAGTAGCCTAGTACAAAATATCCAGTCCTCCTGTGGGTAGCTACCAAGACAGAGAAGACCTATGTGCAGAGAGCAAGAGCAATGTTACCTAACTGAACCCACAGCCCTGGTCAAGTCGTTCTTTCTATGAGTCTGAGAGTGCCAAGGGTAAAGAAGGTCTCTCATTCTCATTGATTTTGACTGAAAGTTTCTCAGGACATTTGAGAAACTTGTTCTATTAAAATTGTCATGTCCTTTTCTCAAAATAAGAAAAGGGTTTTGGCAGACTGATGTTGGTTCTCATGATTTTTGCTTGAAAAATAGTCCTGATCAGATCTAATAGTTCCAAAAGACAAAAGACAAAAACAAAAGACAAAAACAAAAACAAAACAAAACAAAACAAAACAAAAAAAAAAAAAACCTGAACTTTGAAAGCACTAAGCTTAAAAGAAAATACTTCTATTACATGATAAATTATTAGCCAAGGAAATTCTGTAAATACTTTCAAGACAAAGAACTAAGGGGAAAGATGGCATTCATTTTGACTATGGATGTAGAGGTCCCAGTATAGCATAAATTAATCTGACATATCCTCTACTCTATCCTCATGTACTTAAGAGACTCCAATCTAGAATGACTTTATTCAGCAATTTAGCATTATAGGTTCATAGTTTCCTCTCCCTATCAAAAGTCAGATTTTATTCTTCTTATTTAGAATTAACTTCTTCCTTTGCTAAGTTTTTATCTACTACTTCTGTGAGACAGCTTGCACTGAGTTGCAGCAGAGCACCACAGGCAAAGCTGTATAATTAATACACTAGAAAATTAATTAACCTTGTGCTCAGTGAAGAGATTTGTTCTCGGTAACATGATTCTGAATAATCACTTATCTCTTGCTTTCACTCAGTGAACAGTCTGCAAGAATCAGCAGCTATTGCAGGCAGTTACATCACTGATCTGTCATTCTTTCACTGCCATACCATATGGACAATAATAACTTAAATGGAGCCTAGCAGATGTTAAGGACACAGTGTATGGCTGAGAATGCACAGATAGATCCAGTGTGTTTGCATTAATTGAGATGTTTTATGCTATGATTATTATCTAATAATAAAAATATTTCTATATGTCAACATATACATGTAAGTAGTGAAAATCTGCATCTACATTTAGTTAGAGTGAGGAAGAAAGCAGATGGCACTGCAGAGCAATATTTTTAGGGAGTTAATTGATTTTCTAAGATTCACTGCCTTTCTAAAAAACAAAAAGATAAATTATGAAAGATCATTGTTTGATTCAGTTAGAGTACCAAAAGGTTCTACGTGCAGACACACAGAAAGGGAGGAATTCTTATCTGAATTCAAACAACATGAAAGTTACACATCGCATGTTCCTGACCTGCAGTGTAAAATACATTCCATTTAGAGAGCAGAAAAGCCAATGCTCAATAGACACACACTTAGAAAAATATAAATAACAAAATAAAAATAACAAAAAAGAACAAACAAAGAAACAAAACAAAACAAAAAAGTTTGGTTTAGTTTGGTTTGGTTTAGTTTGGTTTGCGCTTTTTTTTTTTTTTTTTTTTTAGTACTAGCATGTTTCAAAAGTAGTGCTGGAACATCTCCTACAGTTACTGGCACTTTCTGCAACTGGTCTCTGCTGCCAGGGTCCTGGGATCAAGGTAAGCACAGTGAGAAAACCTGGTCTGGTAATTCTGCTGGTACCTCTGGTAACAGCACAAACACTCTACCTCTCTCTTTTCCCACTGCTCTATGAAACATAGAATAAATAAATAATCAAATATAACGGTGGCTGTGTGCTTCACAAAAGGAAGTGAAAACTTTCAGAGGCTAACAGAAAAGTTCAAGCTGTGCAATGAAGCCAGCACATTTTTGCACACATATGCATATATATATGCATACACACTTGCACACACACACACACAGAGCTTTACAGATCACAGACTGGCACTTGTCTAACTTGACCTTTGGGCTGACCACACCACCTCTGTTCTAAGAACTAACACAAATTCAGGAGCATTCTCTGAATTTCAGGAAAACTCATGCAACATCTAAGTGAGAGCATCTAATGCAAATCAACAGCCTGTTTTTCCTCTATTTTACTTTTTTTATTTTCTTTTTCTTTTTCTGTTTCTATGAACTTCTCCTGGGCTAAAGTACTATATCTATACAGTTACTTCACAGTATAAGGGTTATGAGGGTTATTCTACTTCCTCATAAAGTTAAAAGCAGTTAGGGTAATTGCTCTATTTTCCATCTGCAAGTGCACTTTTACATTAGCTTCACCTGTTTTGCTTCTGATTGAAAGTAGAGAAAAAAATATATTTTCTACTAAGTTGAGGTTGATCATACAACCTGAAATCACTACAATATATCTATATAAAACAACAATTAAAAAAAGAAGTTGCATAAATTAGTCAAAATGGAAAAAAAAAATACCATGTTGAATCATTTAATTTTTCTGCAATAAAATAAAATAAAACTCTGCACCCTTCCTCATGCAAATCACTCATGTGGCATATGTGAAGCAACTAGGAAAAACTCAAAAAAGAAAGGCAGCCAGGAAGACAGAAAGACAGAATAAAAGTTACCACACTGAAGTTGTTCCAACAAACTGAAAGTAGGAGGGAAAACAGGAGATTTCCCTGGGTACAAACAAGGGGAGAACTGCCACTCTGTTTGTAGGAGTGGGCTCTACAGACTTCTGAGTTGACTAAAAAGGTTCCCCGATGGGCTCTAAATATTTAACATATAGAAGGGGATCATTTAAGGAAGCACTGGGGAGATGGGTTGGGTGGCTAGAAACCACTTTGTGTATTTTAAGTGAAGGAACAACTGAAACCTCATGAATGTGTAAAATGCTGAAACTGTTGAGTCCAAAACTCTAAAAACCTCTTTTGCCTTGTGACACAGGGAAAGGTCATTCATTTTAAAAATAGTTTATTGCACTTGTGGATGGATCTTGAAAGCACAAGCAATTGATTTCCCAGCACCAGAATTCAAACAAAATGGGACTCAATGTATTCACGGCCTTAACAGTTCCTCTGTAGCCTAAGGGTTGCTCATTTCCCTCCCCTTGAGTACAGTCAAAATATCACTGCTCCCCAGGAAACCTAACCAGCTTTGAAAAGAATCTTAACCACTCTAGGAGACTAAAGTCATGTTGTAAAAATGTGATCAGCAATGTAGTAATGTGTGCTTCCCATTAAGCTTCAGCTTTGACCTAAGCTTAACAAATGCACATATACCAAAATACAACTATATCATTCCATCTCCTCAGAGGCCAAAATAAACAGAAGGATATATTGCTGAAACCCACAAGCACTGTTGATACACAAATATATTGCAGTCACACATGAATATACATACACAAGCAGCCAACATGTTGCCTAAACATAGCAGAAATGATGCACAGAAGCTTCCCACAGTTAAACCAGCCAATATGTCTCATAGCTAAAATTCACAAACATATGTTGCCCCCACCCAGCCTTGTGAAAATACATGTAACAAATCACTTACTGATTTGAAAATCAGGGAGAAACAGTGATTACGTACAAAACATTGGCCTCATATCTATGAGAGGTTGGCGCTGAAGAGTTTTACCTCTGAAAATAGGCAGAGCACCCACTTCCCACGTCCCCACTCTGTAACCTAACCACTCAGGCCAAGCTTCAGTTGTGTTTTTCTCACAGAAAAGTCTCTTAATTGTTCTGTGCTACTGTCAGCTTGCTACGGGTCTATAAGGAATTACAACACAAATGATATTTTGAGAAAAACTGCAGACATACTTCTTCCTATTTTCTGCTCCCTCTACATATTACATCAGATAAATTCAGACCAAATGCATCACTTCTCGTAGTAGTTTTGCCCTTTTTCATTGATTAAGAAGGTAGAGGTGTTCAGACATTCAGATGAAGTTAGTAAGAATCACAACGTTGTAAATGTTTCCCTAGGAAGTACAAGAAAGTGAGTAAAAGGAGGAATGCCCTCATATGTGGTCTTTCTTCCTCTACTGCAAAAAAAAAGTCAAAAGCTGTCACATCACTGCCCCAGAGCAGCATGACTTAGTCAGCTGTGGGGGAGATCAACAAAGTGATGCTGCTGGCCTCACCCCCATCTTATTCATATTGTCTTTTCCATCCAGTGACATGTAATCTGTAATTTTGTGAGCAATCTGGGTGTTCCCAGCTCTCCCTTCCATGTGCATTCAGGGTAATTAGTCAGCTGTTGCAGCCTTTCCTCTTCCCAGAGGATCAGTGTTACCTAATGATCTAAGAAGGAGGCAGAATACTGCACTAATGACATTTATGGATGTTTTTAAGCAGAGAGGATTTAAAGAGGAGAATCCAGAGAAATAATACGAAAGCACTTACAAAGGCCCAATGTAAGTGATCATGACTCATCAGTACCTAGCTGAGAGAAAGGGCAGTGACAAACTAAAACATAAAAAAGATAATTTTCAGGGCAGAATCTGCTTCCCACTTTCAGCAAACAGAGAAGGTGGGTTGGTTATCATTGTTTTTAATTAGTGGTTCAATCATGAACAAAACACCAGACCCGTATTAAATGAAACAGAAAGGCCACTGCTTGCTTGAGCAGTTCTGCACTCCTCTGTGCATCAGGTATGCACAGCTCAGTGCTTTCAGAGGAACTCAGCTTGTTAGTCTGTTGAGGACTTAGATTTTTAGAAATGAAAAATAAATAAATAAATAAATAAATAGCAATAACATTAAAAAATGTAGCTATTGCAACTAAAGTTACTGCATGCTTTAGAAAATCTCTTTCAGCTCATCAGGTTTGTGCAAGGGTTAAAAGAGAGCAGAGGAGAAGCCATCACCAGTAATTTTTTCAGAGAAGGTTGCTGCCCCTCCATATAGGTCCACCTGTACTGAAGGTGGTCTCAGACCTACCTCCCCATTTCAGGAAAGCTGCATGAAGTCTTTGATTCATGGCTGCGAAAAACTGAAAACTGAACTGTGACATAAATGGCTGGGCCCACCCTCATGGGAAAATATGATCTCAACATCTTCCTTTTTTTTCTAACACAGAGCAGTGTATAAATGTACAGATAAAAGGAGCACTGTGCAGTGACATGTAAAGAATCTCCAGTTTTCACCTGTATTTCCAGAAGCATGGTGAAGTTATTCATTCATTTGGGTACTGGAAACCTCACAGACTCGGTAGAAGAGTTCAAAACTCCCTCAGAAGCACACTTCTGTACAATTGACTCAACTAGTTGGTAGAGTTGGGGGGGAGAGGAAGAAAAGAAAAACCACCAAAAATGCTTATGCTACTTATAGCAAATTGCTATATCACTACTGTCAGTTCCAGGCCCTTCAATTTTTGAGTGTGTAGCTGATGATACATGTGGTATCTGATATCTACTCTTTTTATCTCTGTTACTCTCTACAGCCTCTGAGTCACAACTATTGCTAGCTATCAAGTTGTCAATTTTTATTATTTTTTTTTATAAAGAATATTTTTAGAATGAGTTATGACATTGCAAATGCTGTGATAGACATCCTTAGCACAGCTCACATTAAAAGACCCTATCTAAGTCTATAGATGCATCTGGAAAGAGTTTAAGCTAGCAATATCATCTGCCAAAGATGTGAATAGGATGAAATATTCCAAGAAGCCTTGCTTAGAGCTAACAACTTCAGAGAATTCAAAAAGCTTTTGGAAATGGATTTATAAATCAGATCTTACTTCCTCTGATGAATAGCACAGGAGAGACAAAATAAATAAAGACAAAATAAATCAAACATAAAAACAAACACATCCCACTTGGCAGGCTTTTTATTAAGCCAACTTTTTCCACGTTGTTGAAGATCAATAAAAATATTAGTACATACCAATTCACAGGCGTTCTGTTTCCTTCATAAACATAGCATTCAGAGGTTAAGCATGTAGGATACATAATTATTTTGCAGCAATAACAGAGTAGTATAATGAAGACCTTTTGGTTCAGGGTGCCAGCATGTTAAAATAGGTGTATGCATGTTAGGAGACAGACTCTTTCTAATATAACTTCAAAACAAGAATTTACAGATGGATTCAAGAAAGGCAATGAGAACACAGCTGGGGGAAATGAGTGTGTGTACCCAAATGATACAGAGCATAGGGAAAGGTATAGTCCATATAGCTGTACATGGAAAACAGCTAAAGACGTTGTTGTCATTATGGCTTTCACAATCCAGAAGAGAGCTCAGAAACAACCCTGAAAACTTACTGCAATTTTTACTGAACAGAAAGATGCCTTTCCAAAGAGCAAAGCATAAGCAAAAGAACTAAGAACTCCTTGGCCAAAACTGTGGAAAATATATGTGTATATATAAGTGAGCCACATTTTACAATCACCTCCTAGAAGTGGAAATTCTGGACAGATTTACACAGGAAAATCACATGATTGATATTAGAAGGAAAGTCTCTAGCTTATATTCAGCTCTTTCTCCATGATTTCCTTTCTTTTAACTTTCCTAGAAAGATTCAGCCAGCAATATTGTACAGCATATCCTGCTGATTTCTCATCCTGACAATTTTATTTTCAAAGACTCAAGACATTTACCTTGTGGTCTTTCTTCAGAACTAGAGGACTATGCACCTTCCTTGCCATGAACTGAGCATTTTTGCAAGGTACATTGCAAGGTACAGATTTGGCTGACAGTTTAGTTTTTCTACATTTGGAGCTCTGCAGCTTCTGCACATATAGAGATAAGTAGTGACAGGACTAGAGGGAACAGCCTCAAGTTGTGCCAGGGAGGTGGTGGACAGGTTACCCAGGGAAGTGATGGAGTCACTGTCCCTGATGGTATTTAAGGAGAGGTTGAACATGGTGCTTAGGGACATGGTTTAGTGGGTGACATGGTTAGCAGGGGGATGGTTGGATTTTATGAAGTCATAGAGAATAATTTCTAACAAGAAGTGCTTACTGTGCACTAACAACAAATACCTATACCATCCCCCTTTTTATTTTTAAGAAATTTTTTGTGTGCATTTGTTTGTTTGTTTGTAGAAGTAAACAAAGAGATTTTATAACTGGTGAAGGTAATTTCACAAACTGTGTGACTTCATTGATGGAAAAGTTAAGAGCACTGGGTTAGCTCTCAAAGAGGCAGCAAAGCAAAGTGCATGGCAGTTTAAAATACCTGGGGCCAAGTTCCCTTAGAGCCAGAAGAAATGCATCTACTACTAGGTGATGGCCATAAAGGCAATGTCATCTGGAAGCCCTATAAACCCATGCAATAGTATAGGAAACCTCAGTCACTAACAGAACATCTTTGCTACCTGAGGTGGGTGATGTGAAATGTTAACAAGTGACAGCCTCCCTGAGGGGAACTATCCTTCAGCAAGGCTGCTTCCTAAGCACCTGCTGCTATTGAACTATGCCAGAACCCAAGTTACACAGCCACCAAGTGCCTGAACCTGGACACTGGGAAAGATCAACCCCTGCTAAAGACCCTCACCTTGTGACTCTTCAGAAAGCTGCACAGAGTCATGACCCTCCACCTGTGTTGACAATACAGGCATCCACATCCATAAAAAAGCTAACATGCTCTCCAACTGCTGAAAATAGGCCTGTCCTTGCTGCAGTCACACCTCTGCTCTGCACAACAATGGTACTTCTTGGCATAAGCAGGAGGCAGCTTCTTAGAACTTAACATTTTTAAAATTCTTAGAATTTCAGGAGAGCAATATACTTGTCCTTCACAGTAGTTATGGTGCTTGACTACTTGCCATAGTTTCTAAAAAAAAAAAAAAAAAAAAAAAAATTATGTTAAATTTGTCAAATTATGTTTAATACTGTGCATGAGGCAGAATGTTCATTCAATTTAATTTCCGTTATAAAAGTCAAAGTGGGAAAATCAAAGTGCTTGTCATTTCCTTTATCCCTGAAAATATTTACTATACTTTAATAAATGTGCCCAAGAAACGGGGTGAGATTGTGAGGCTCTTATTTCAAACTCATTTTAAAGATTTTTATTCCCCATTCATGCCAAAATGTCTCTCTTTAACAAATGTATTTATACCCTGATTCTGCATATACACAGCTATAATATTGTGCAAACAGTGAGCTCCATCTTTCTCAGCACATTCATGAATCTCACTGTTTGCTGGACCACAACCTTATTCTGTAAGCCAACTACATGATTTTAGAGACCTGTTTTTGCTGCAGAAGATTTGTCATAGGCACATCCCTCATGTGTTCCCTGTGCACGCCAGATATACACCCCATTATAAGGCAAAATCTTACTACTTTGTAACGTATTTTTTCAGTCTGTGTGTACAACATAAATCTGGCAGGCTGGATAACATGCCAGAATATTTTTAATTATATAATTAAAAGAGAAAATAAGCTAATGCTTTAGAAGTGTTTTGAAGATAATAAATAACACAAATATCTTCACTAATATATATGTAAATTGCAAATGGAAAGATTTGTATAATATTCAGGTGTTTTTTCAGATGAACACAAGCGTTAACTTTCTGCGGTGTTCCTGTGTCATCTTTTCATCAGAAACAGAGAGCTCCAAAATCTCCCCAGAACTAGCCTTTCAGCATCTAGTCTGAATTACACAGGAATCGTTCTGCTGGGTGAGCCACAGAAGTGTCTGAGGTTCTGTTGAGACACGCATATGAACTTTCTGGTGATTCTTTGGAACCTATCCAAACTTACTGAGATTATGAAACTAGTTGAAAATAGAATAGCTACACACTTTTTTTGGTTGATGTTTCTGTTTCTTCCTGCTTTAGACTAGATCATAAAATCTATGAGAACAATTATCTCAGGCAATCCTGCCAACTCCACTGTTTTTCCCAGGAGCCTGCTGGTTTTTGCTCTTTTATATGGGTCTAGTGGAAACCCCAGCTACATGCTGCTGCTTCTAATGATAGGGTTTACAATTGGCATGGGAGGCTTGGATGCAGTGGTGGTTCCACATGTGATCAGATAATGGCTTCTACACTCTGGAAAACATCAGTTCCTGACCACAGCAGCCAGAGAGTTGCTGTCAGTTTTAAACTGGTAAATTAATAACAAACAGATTTTTTATTTCATGGAAGTTAATCTGATTCTGCAAATATCTATGCATTTCTAAGTTAGTTTTCCTGTTTAAATGACTTGAGATTTTTAACTCATATTTGTCTATGGGAAAGATCCATATAAAAATGAGTGAAATAGATCTTTTATTGAAATAGGAAAACAGAAAAATTGACTTTTCTGCATAGGATGGTAAACAATTCCAAACCAGGGAAGTCAAAGGCAGCATTGAGCATCAGGTGACAAAGTTCTGCTTTTAAATAGATAATAAATAAATGACTTTTCTTTCAATACTCCTTTCACTTACAACTGCAGACAAGGCAAAACGAAAGGCAGATAATTGTTGTATGTCTTCACAACTTTTTTTCCTATTTAATGACTCTAAGATGGCCAGCTGTTGTTAACATTTTACCTCTGGACAGCATTGAAAAGCCAATATCCTGAATTTCTACTTATGTCTGTTCATTTGCTTTTAACTAACACTTGACTGGTTTTGAGAAGCCTGAATATATATAAAATAACATACTTAATAATACATAATCAATGAGTTTTGACCTGACTGTTGCCAAGCCTTTGCAGAAACTTAGTTTTCCCCAGCCAGTCACTTTTTCTCTGAGTGCAGGGACTGTGCTTGTGGACAGGTTTGTGTGAAGATCTGTGGTATCATTCTTGGCACTTTGACTACTTCGGATGAGTGTTTAAGGCTAAGCTCATTCTTTTGGTCTTACATATAATGGTAAGAATGATGAAAGACAGACTTTACTGCTGCTTTCTAGAGAGCAACAGCTAAGAATATTTTTGGCATAGATGTGTTTTGTCAAGGATGCACTAATGAGTCAACTTTCCCAAGTAATAATTTAAAAATATATATGCTAGGTTATAGGTTTACAATGAAATGTGGTTTAGCCAACAATTTAATAATTGAGCAGGTTGTTTACGATATATTTGTAAGTAGAGGTGAAAATATTTTGATTCACAGGTGATGCGTGCATGATCATGGCAACAAGCAGTAAGTAATTAATCTTCAGATAGTTCTTTGAATTGTTTGCCTGCATCCTACAGCTCACAGTCTGCACAGAGAAGTCAGTGAGACAAAGGGGTGAATTTGAAGTACAATAGTTGTTTGCTCTACACTGTATCCCTAGTGCTTATTTATAGTGACTACCAGGCCTGAAATTTTCAAAGTGGAGAGATTCAAAATGAAAAGGTACTTCACACAAAGGCATATTTACAGTGCTTTAATAACATCTGTGAGTGGTATCAATAGAGAGCTGCTAGCACTCCAAAAATTCAGTCCAGTATATTTACATCAATTCCCTTAGGAAAGGTTTCGCACTCTAAATTAGTGACAGCCTGTTGTTTGCAATGCAAGGTGGAGAAGTATCAAATACATTTGAGCAATCTGAAAACAACAACAATGAAACATAGTAATTGTATTAATCATAATTAATATTAAGCACAACCCTTAGGCAGTGTCTCAGTGAGATGTCTACATGTATAATATAGCTGCATTAATACTGTTTATTTTCTTGTGTTATGAGCAAAGCATATCATTCACATACATTGAGACTTCTCATCCATTCAAGTAATTATCCTAAGGTTTTGACTGTGGATAAGAATGACCAGACTCTTTCCACTTTAATTTGCACAATATATTCTCCTCCGCTTATTGCACATTGTGCGTAAATTGCTGAAGTACCGAATTAATAATGTCATTTATATCAGCTCTCTCGGAAATCACTGAGTTTTTGTTCAATATTAGACTGTCACTAATGCACATAAAATTGCATCATACCATGGGCTTTATACAGACATAGTTCCATGTGGCACAGAATGGTGTAGCTTGAAAGGATACCTAATCCCTTTCCAAGAAAGAGACCTGAATATGAAACCATATTGAAGCTTCACCCATCCTCCTTCTGCCTCTTCTGAGTGCCTCCTAGTGATTTAACCTTGAACTGACTCTCCAGTCCCTGATCACAAAGACTTATTTTTTAACTTTTGAAAAGAAAAGGGAATATTTCTAGTACATTCTCACTCAAAACCCTTTTAATATTTGCATAAGATAATATCAATCTTTTTAAAAATCTATTTTAAAAAATATCATTCTATTTTAAAATCTACCATAATAAAAACCTACAAATTAGCTTTCCACAAATGAGGACAGGTAGGCAGGCAGGTAGTTAGTCAATCCTGAAGGAGTAGCTACTTCTGCATTCCAACATTTTTTTCTTTTCTGGAAAGCAATTCCCACACAATAATAAGTCTAGCTCTCCTACCTTTGCACCTAAAGATCAACACAAATCCAGATGAGTAGAAAGAGATACATTTAAATGCATAACCTTTAGCTATAAGCTAACTCTTATCAGCACCCTAAATGCAGGTTTGGGACATCCAGCTTTAGCAAGAAATTCATTCTCCTCATTTGTACATTTAGGATGCCCACATTTGGGAGTAGGATATGCTCTACTATTTTGTGAATTTTGTGAAATTACCAAAAGCAGTTACCAAGACCTTACAGTATGATGCATAGTGTGATGGGTGTAGAGACTGAATTATCCATTTACAATAAGGGTCTTGCCAGGAGAGGCCATGGGTCAGGGACAAGACAACATGCAACAACATGCAGTGCCATTGCTTTTGTGCATCTTGCCACTATGTTCACTACAGGGATTTTCACGTACATTCAAGGTATATTCAAATAAATATGGTATTAAAAATTATATCATGGAAATATGGCCATTAAAATTTGTTTGAAATGTCAATACAGCCTTCATTCCTAAAAAGAAATCTAAGCTTTCCGTTCAACATAAAGTCTTTTAGCAAGTATTTGAAAGTGATGACCACAAAATATGCTGTCTCTTAACACATACCTTTTGTGCCCCATTGTACTTAAGTACTGAATGTTTGCTCTTTAAGCATCAAATGAGTATGCTAGAATATTATTGTTTCTCGGATGTATTTTCCCTTTCTTGAGTACATCTGTATTACTGATGTTTTCGTATGTTTTGATAGTACTACCTCTGTGGTCAATGGAGGTATTTACGTA
This sequence comes from Aythya marila, assembly GCF_965140915.1. Taxonomy (NCBI): domain Eukaryota; kingdom Metazoa; phylum Chordata; class Aves; order Anseriformes; family Anatidae; genus Aythya; species Aythya marila. The sequence goes on along the minus strand of NC_139080.1, from coordinate 48,555,355 downwards.
CTCCCACAACATACTGAGCATCTCCCTGATGAATCACTTTCCTGCCTTTCTTTGAAACACCAAAGGATGATTATGACAGCGCCAGGAAGGTGATGAATTCACTTTGTCCTTAATGTTCAAGGCTGCATAGTAAATTGCGGTACATTTAGTCACCATAGTGCGGAGCTGGCAAGTACATGAGGTTTTTATGCAATTACTGTCTCTCTTTCATTGTACTTCATATCCTCTGAATGTCATTTCACTTTCTTTTCTAAAAAATCCGTGCTTTTTTAATTACTTCCATCACTTCCTCTTCTTTTCACCCTGATGAAACAACTGATCCTTTGTGTTTAGCATACGTATCTATAAATCTGTGCAAAATAATCACTAACGATTATAAACTGTCTTAGCAAGGTAGGGGAACTAATAGTTTTTAATTTTTAACAACATATTGGCATTTAACCTAAATATGATGTAGTCAGGCCAGTCAGCTAACACTTGCTAGAAACTGCTTATGCATATGCAAGTAATTCCTACATCTCTTTTTAATGACTCGTTCTTACTCTAGCCTACCCCTTCCTTTCAAATTGCAACAATTTTTGACAACAATATGTTCAAAATGATGTACTAGGATGCAAGTTCCAACATGCAGCTTTCAGAAAAACCCAGAAATCATATTAGGTTGTCAGCTTTCATGAATAAATATGACACCGATTATTGCAGTCAAGTCCAAGATAAGAGCAATTGCCTAAATTTATATGGAGTAAAAATATTGATGATGACAATGATGATGATGATGACAACAATAATGATGATGATGATGATGATGATGTATTTGTAAAATAAATTCCAATACTGTTCATGGCACCAGTCCAGTAAATGAAGTCATACTGCAAAAAAGTGCATGTCAGCAACTTAACACACCTCAGTGTAGATGAACAGGAAGCAGTGACTTAAAGATACATTACAGGGCTTTCCAGCTGAACTTTCTGCTTTTGCAGTTGTGCTTCCAATTAAAGTTCAGCTGAGGAAAAGATACAGCACAGCAACCTTTTACAGATGTGAAACATGCTGTGAGTAGGAACCATGACTGAGGATAAGAGATCATTAATGTAATCTGCTGAATGAGATGATGTTGCACTATTATCCAAATTTATATTATTGGAGACAGGAAACACAAGAAAGCATTAAACCAGAATACTCTGTTCTGTAGTAAAATCAACACTTAAAAGCTCTTAAAAGGAGCTGCAGAAGTCTTTCACTTATTAGTGAAGCTTTGAGATAGACAGAGTTACAGTACTGAATGCTGCTTAATAAGTGCATATTAATAATTATAAGTATTAAATGTAGGATTAAAAAAAAGAAAAAATATTTTTTTTTTTTTTTAAAAAAAAGGAAAAAAAAAAAAAAAGAAAGAAAGAGTTCAGTGAACCAAAGCTGGCTGCTGAGCCAAGTTCACATACTAATGTCTGGATATATTTATGTTGCACTCAGACTCATGTACTTCCATAGTAGGAAAATCATAGAATCATAGAATGGTTTGAGTTGGAAGGGTCTTTAAAGACTATCTAATAACAACCCCACTGCCGTGGGCAAGGACACCTTCCACTACAATAGGATGCTCAAAGCCCCATCCAAACTGGCCTTCAAGGCCATCAATTCCAGGGATGGGGCATCCACAACCTCTCTGGGCAACCTACTCCATTGCCTCACCACCCTCAGAGTAAAGAATTTCTTTCCTATATCTGATCTAAATCTCTCCTCTTTTTAGTTTAAAACCATCACTCCTTGTTCTGTCACTACACTTCCTGAGCAACGGTCCCTCCCCAGCTTTACTGCAGCCTCCCTTTAAGAAAACTTCCTTGAGTACTGAAATCTCCCTTCAAAATTCATATTCAGTTTAATAGCTGGAATCACATAAGTTTTGTAAAGGATATGTGCATACAGTCTGATTGTCTGTGGAATATATACATCCAAATTACAACAGAGAAAATATGCTTTGAGGATGGTATTTTTGTATCTGGTTCTGCTGTAATACCAACACAGCAGTCTCAAATAATTTGAAAATCTGTTCTGCAACCCAGTATATAATACTGACATGCTTTGTTTTGCTTTGGTTTTGGTGTTGTTTGTTTGTTTTTCTTTAAGACGGAAATTCATTAAGGTTTCTGAGCAATTAGGAAAAATATACACTTCCTGATGTTAGACTACTTCATGCTTAACTGTAGTAAGTTGTTAACGTATCATTTTGCTAAATAAGTGGTTCAGATAACATTGATAAGTAAAGAATGTTGACATAAATAATGTTGACACATTCATGCCACTGTGTTACAGTTGTTCAGATTTTAAACACTGACAAGCAGTATTCAGCAGTCTTACAGTGTCTGTGCCAGATGGAAAGTTCTGTTGGGGAAAGAAGGTACACCTTGCCTAAAGTGACATTATCCCCAGAAGTGACCTTGTTTATTTGAATCACAACATCATCTGGAGATGGGAACAAGGAATAGTATGCTCATCTCTCAGCATACATGACCATAACACAAACAATTTACTACCTAGATTTTGCCAAGGGTAGCAAGGAAATGAGGCTCACTATTGACTGAAGCGCAGTAAATTTTGATAAAGTGCATTCCTAGAGGATCTATCCCAGAATAAGCAGATGTCTACCTTGCAGTGTTTTGTAGGCTTTACAAATGTGATTTTAAAGGTGGGAATAAATGGAAAGGTAAGTTGCAATTTCATCAGCAGCCATGGTTTCTTTTGCTTTCGCAGACAGTTTAAGAGAAAACAAGGGAAGGTGTTTTGGGGGGCTACAAATACCTTCCAGATATCTCTAACAGAGTGGTATTTCAGCCTGACCATTTATTTCCTGCAATAAGTTTATTTACTTTGTTGTTGTTGTTGTGATAATTTATGTGGCTATGGCAATGACTAAACAGCTTGGCTCCTGTAATGACCAATTCCAGGCTTTTTCAGATATGAGGGTTTCTCTCATTTAGAAAATCTGGCTGCTACAGTTTGTACGATAGAAAAATCCTACTGGAAACTCAAAATTACCCTTTACCCTTATTTCGTTAGAGAGCTAAGGCACAGTCATCATTTGGATAAAACAATACAGCAGATATCTTTCAAATGACTCTGGGAAACATACTATAGTATTTTAATTCCAAAATAAAGCACTTCATTTTATCTTTAGGGTGTTTATGAAAGTAACTAAATTTCTATCTACCATAATAAGTGATTTTCTGGGGCTTAATATGTTGTCCTGTCTTTTCCAGCTGCACAGATGACCTTCATACGTATACATCAGGAGTAAAGAAACTAATTTAAAAAATGTATTTGGGAATATCTGATGTCCAAACTACTTCATATGACACACACAGTTTAAATTTTCTAAGATTCTGACTGGTTAAATAGTTAAATCCACGCAAATATTTTTGAACACTTGGTCTTAATATTTCTTTTATAATGAAAAAGTATATATATTACAGAAAAAAAAAAAAAAAAAGTGGGACATTTTAATTGGTATGGGGACATGACTGTAAATCCTATATCTGAAAGTGCAACCCTTCCCTTCCCTTCCCTTCCCTTCCCTTCCCTTCCCTTCCCTTCCCTTCCCTTCCCTTCCCTTCCCTTCCCTTCCCTTCCCTTCCCTTCCCTTCCCTTCCCTTCCCTTCCCTTCCCTTCCCTTCCCTTCCCTTCCCTTCCCTTCCCTTCCCTTCCCTTCCCTTCCCTTCCCTCATAGCTTAATATAAACAAAATTGTAGGACACAAAAGAAATCATATTAGTATGTTTCAAAAAGTACTTATAAGAAATATATATTAATTAGGGAGGAGGGTATGGTATTGGTTGAGTTCATGTGCTAGGTTTTGTTAATTCTTAATGCAGTTTCAGCCACGACAGGCACAATGACTGCACTTTGCATATACCATCAGCAACTTTATGTGTATTGTAAAAACACTGTTGTACTGAAGACACTCAAATATCGAGTAAAAAAATCTTCTTGTTGAGTTTACAGCATTTCTGCAGATATTTACACATCAGTGGTTTCAGTGTGTATAAATCATAGGGAACAAGTTTTCCTCACCCCACCCACAGATCCCATCAAGTGTAACCTCCACTGAGGAAAATTAACATATTTTCAAGCTTAAGGACCCACCACATTTCTAATAACAGTCTTCATAACCAATAGCAAGCAACACAAAAATGTAAGTACAAATTATTTTTCTTTCCTGTTTTTGTTTTTTTTTTTGTTTGTTTGTTTGTTTGTTTGTTTTATTGTGCTTTGTTTTTAAGTCTTAACAGATTGTATTCATTGGCCTCAGATTCATCAGCACCTTTTACATGATTTGGAGGAGAGACTTCTGTTATCATAGAGCTGGATCTTTAAAGGGGTGAACATTGTGATGCTTAGTATTGAAAGTCACTGTCCTATGTTAAGTGCATGGCTGCATAAACCTGGAGAAATGGATTTAAAGTACTTCTGGCTTTTTCCTGTTCTGATCTAATGTTATTTCAAGTAGGGTGTATGGAGCATTTATGAAGCAGGCAGCCCACAGCAACTGCCAGAGGCAGACATTTGACCACTGCCAAGTTCTAAAACTCCCAATATCAGGTGCAGGCATTCTCTGAAGTCTAAGTTACATAAGAGAGGGCCCAGATCACTTCCAGGTAGGAGGATGGGCACAAAAATGTACAGCAAGTCCCACCTCACTCACAGGGAAGAAGCCTGAAGCAAAGAGCAGCAAGAGTATTGCAAGTCACCCACTGGAGCTCCTAGCTCAAATGTAAGGAAAAAGTCTGGGACACTCTTCAGCAGTTCTCTAGGAAGCAGAGGACATTACTCCACTTGCTTCTCCTCTTTATAAGCAGAACATGCCTCGAAAATATCTAGGGAAAATGGAAAAAGAAGGTCTATTTTGAAAACTCTTCCAAGCACTATAATATGAACATATTTTTATGTTGGAGTTAAAATTTAATGTTATACACAAAGTCCTTCCACAAGGAGGATGTTGAGTTTAGGAAGGTGTTAGTTTACTCTTTGGTCCTCACAATCAGATTAAAATGCCTTAAGCAAATAACACATCATATGGTTGAATAGCCCAAAGGATACTGACATGTTGTTGCCACAAAGACCCCACATATCCGGGAATACATCATTTCTATGGCATTTCTATGGCCTTCTATGGCATTGGCAATGTGGGCAGAGGCTGATTGGAGTTGTCTTTGGTAGAGAATCACAAAAGCATTCTTCAAAACCAGTGCTCAGAAAACGTTTGATTTTTGAGTATGGTAAACACTGATCTGGGTGGGACTGATCATGTAGGAAGGGAGCAGATGGCACTGGGGAATCCTGGCAGGGACAAGATCACATGCTAATGAGTCTTTTTAAAAACAAGGAGACTGGGAACAGGCAGATGGAGCAGTGTAAAGGCTGAGAGTAATATGGGCAAAGGGGGCTTCATTTTAATTACTAATTTTTTAATTGAGAGTATTACAAACATGAATCAGGTGGGATTGGGCAGCTGTGAAAGGACATCTGGGACAGGATAAAGGATGGCAGAGATCTGGGAAGAAAAAGAGGGCAGTGCTTTGTGAGGGCGCTTGACAGCAGCTCGTAATATCTACCCAGGCCTGGAAGCCAGCTGGGGACCTCTCCTCTGCCTCGAAGATGCATCATTTATCCCCTGGGTAAGTATCCATCCTGGACCAACTGTAGATAGTGCCACTCAGAAAGTGCTTCTCTTCTGCATGTGTCACAAAGCAGTCAGTGCCATCCTCCATGCAAATGTTACTCCCATGTGTTCTGTGCATCTCAGCTTCCCTGCAAGAGAAGCACAGGAAAAAAGGACGATGTTATGATCATGTTCTCTTTGTGTTTTTTAACTTTTTGCATTATTCAAAGGCTCTGTTGAGATACCTTGTCTAATACTCAGTGCATATTATTTATTATTATAATATATATTTATATTATTTATATTAATGCATATTAATTATATGCAGTACACTTACTTTCTATGTTTATTTAGATTTTTTAAGTATTTTCCATCAAATTTAGTGATCTGAACTGCCAGTCATGCTGACAGATATTAAAATTGAAATGTATCTTCTACTTGCAAAATTTCAGGTTTGTTTTAGTTGTGATTAAAGAATAATCTTCTTAAAAGACAGAATCAGGACAAAATATGTTGGCCAGCACAGACAACAGGGAGTGTCAACGTGATTTCTCATGGCTGAAATTCAGATGGCTCTAAAAATCAAGAAGCTTGTTAATATATAGCATATTCCTTTAATGTTACATATTTGTTTCTATTTAAAGAACAGAAAATAAATATTATAAAAATGGCAAATAACAATACATTTTTTTTTCTTAATTATATTATTTTTGCTGTTGATTACAGTAAGTTTAAAATCAAAATAAAGTAGTTTTTAGAGCACCACTCTGACATGATTTCTATGAAGTGATGTATAGGCAGAGACTTTGTGAGACTTTCTTATTTGAAAATGTTTTCATTTATAACATAGTCAGTAAGGAATGGGAATTCACTTGTTGCAAGGTGACACAGACTGTGTACCCTCAACCAAAACATCTTTATAAAATATTCAAACAGTTTCACTTAAGGGGTATAAAACATTGGCCCAACTAAGGAGGCATTTGTAAAAAATAAAAAATAAAATAAAATAATGTCAAGATTTGCTCAGAGCCTTCAATACAAATCACATGATCAAATAGATACAGCAAGTTCTGCATTCTTCGGTTTTGACTGTGTGTTAACATCTTGCTGTCCCATCATTTTCCAATTCCTTAAGTCCTGAATGTTACAATAAGACCTGAGAAACATAAAGAAAGACACTGCCTTGTTTTCTCTATGTTTTAGAGTATATTTTGTGGAAAGAGTTATTGAAGCTATGGTTTATAATAATTCCTCCTCCATCTTCACCCTCAAAACACACCCCCTGAAAAACTAAACATAAACCAGATCAGGGCTGTTTTATTCACATACATGCAGAGTACATGTGGTCCTTGAAGAACTGACACACAGGAGTTCATATTCTGTCTCTTCTCTTCTAGCTGTCTATGGTATCCTGCCTGCATCCTTTGTTTTACACAAATAGGACAAGCATGGCTGTCTGCCCAGCAGGAGTCATGCCTAGTTTGGTCTTATTGCTTAACAGCAGTTTTCATAACAGGCCATAAAAATTAAAGTGGCAGCCATAATAGCACTGCATGGGGTCAGAGTGCATCAGCTTTTTCGCCCCAGTGCTAGAGGATGGATCATTGACAACAGTGGAAGTCAGGTTTTTGTACTACATTAGGAAGAACAATTATGCATATTATTTATGAATTCATCTGAAGTCAAGTCCCAGTTTTGCAAACAAAAATGCAAACATGTTTGCAATATCCAACCTTGACAACCACTGCCCCCCCTCAAAAAAAAAAAAAAAAAAAAAAAAACTCACAACTTCTTACCTAAGGTCACTATTCATCAAACTTAAAACACCTTTAAAAAGATGTTTCTTAAAAATCATAAGAAAAGAGACATATGGCATGCTCGCAGTTGTACTGATTAAACTAATTTCTTGTAGGTGTCTTTCTGAGCTGTTCCTTAAAGCTGTACAATAGATTTCATAACCTTAGTATTCTAGCCTTCCACTTGAAAGTTTTTCTTCCAGCCTAAAAATCCGTTGCACTCTTGAAGTTTGATATCAGACTCCTCTCCAGATTAATTTAATTTGAATTTATTAGTTGTTTTCTGTTTTTCAGAAGTAGATTTATTAATTTGTTTATTTATTTTACAGTTCTGATAGTTCTTGTTTCTCTCACATGATTCTTGTATTAATCCATATATTTCTTGCAATGCAATATACAAAACTAGATAGTTTGTTGGTCAGGAGCTCCCAAATTGATATACCAGAAAAGCTACTAGATGCATGCTCTATTCTATCACTAAGGGCATAAGTGAAACTCTTAGCAGTCATAGAGCCAATGCAGATCCCTGAAATCCTTCCATACTTCCTTCCATTCACCAACAATTTTCTCTCCCACAAAATTGCAGTTTGGTTATGATTGACCTAGTACTTCTGCACTCATGTGATGTTTAGTGGAGACCATAAATAACTCTCTAGCTTGCCTTTGGAATATTATATGAGATAGTGCCAAAGTCTGCACTTAAAATCTGTCACAGCTATCACTTCTCACCAATGCACAAACTCTATTACCAAATTCATCCTATTTATTATTTGTAACTTTATTATGTTGTGGGTGTTCCTTCACTACTGTCCTTTATTTGTTCCATTGTTTTTCTTGAAAAACTAACAAAACAAAACAAAAAAAAACTTTCAATGTTTTCAATGTCTAGCCTTTGATTCTTGAAGAGCATTTTAATATTGCTTCTTATGGTTATAAATAATAAATATGCAAATCCTGCAAGAAAATCAGTAGAAAGTTTATGATAAACTAATTGCAAATTTTGATTTTACAGTGTCAGACTGGTCATCAATAGGTGATGCTCAAGAATTAATTTCTTCAAAGCAGTCTTGCTATTTTCATTTATATTATAGAATTAGCTTAATTGTTTGTTTGTTTCCAGCCACAAAGCACGTTTACTTTTGCAATTCTACAGTTGCCAGAATAGTCTTTCATTGGTTAGAAATACTTTTTTTTTTTTTAGAATTGGATTTTATATGAATGCTTTTTTGTTGGTGGTGGAGATTTTTGTTTTGTTTTGTTTTTCACAGTACTAATTCCATGTCCCTATTTTAGGCCAAACATACTTTGATTACCAAAAAATACCTCATCCATATGAATTTAGAGTTACTTCAGAGATGTTATGAGGATAAATAATATTGACTTTTATTCACAGGGAGCAGCAAAACACTCAGAGTAGCTTCAGAAAGTAAATATGTGCTTTGGACTACTTTTACATTTTTATTTTTTTTCATTAAACTGGTGACAATACAAGGACTATCCACATCCTATCTAGGTCACATGAGGTAAGGTGTCAGGTCAGTCAAGTTCCACATCCCAAGAGAAGAAATGAAGTGGAAACTCAATAAACCTCAATTTGACAAGACTGCGTTAATGTTACCTTAAGCAAACACCAGTGTCCCACACACTCCACATTTTGGGCCAAAAGGATTCCAGTCTCAGTAACCTTAAGCAAAATGTATTAGGAATTTAAAACCTGCCAAGACAACCTGAAAAGTCACCTTTGATGGATAAAAAGGAAAAACATAAAACTGATTTTATTTGGTTAATTTTCGCAGGAGAAAATTCCTTTTTACTTTTCTGCTCTGCCATTTATCTGTTTTCTGGATGACGAGGGATTTACATTGATTGCAGTAAGAGCCCTCGTCTGATTTAAGTCTCACAGGGGCTTTACAGCATCCCTCCACTGCCCTGTTTCCTCTTTCTCCCTTCCCCCATATTTCTTCTATAGTACAACATCATGCACCATGGCACTGCAGGCATCAAGCTGCATAGTTCTCACCCTGTTACTATGGAACCAGTGCTGTCTTGGGTGAACACTACAGGAAATCCTTAATTCTGACATTTTCTTGGTATTAAATCTGCAGTGGGCTATTTTAGTTGGTGTTTACGCTAGTGCTGCTTTTGTCTGTCCTTCTCTCAGATTGTTAGTGTTAAGGCAGATGGAAGTTTATTCTCTGTCTGCCTGGTCTTTTTACAGAGTACAAGGGAGAGTACTGCTGGAGTAGCCTTAGCATCTGCCCCAAGGAAATAGACTGTGCTAGCTGGCACTTTTCAGAAATGCCACTGGAGACTCAACAGACAGCATTATGCCTCCTCCCCTACCAGGAACTGAGATCCTCTTTCATGAGAAGAGTATTAAGTATGTTCTCCTACTTGCTGGCCCAGACACACATCAGAACCAAATAACAGGTTATGCTGCAGTCAACAGTCTGCTGACATAGCTATTTAATGCTAAGATATTTTTTTTTGCTTTGTGTTTTCCCCCTTCTGAACACAGCTCTTGTGGAAAAGCCCTCAGTCATGTCCTGGGATCTGTTTACCTTCTCAAGTAACAGATGCATGAAATTATATGGATCAATGTGATTGATTAATGCTTTAGTTTTTCATATCTGTAATGTTGGGTACATGCAGTACAATTCTGAAGACTGTGAATAAGAACAAGAAAGATGGTAAGTGGGAACACCATGCACTACTAGAGACAGAGGGACTGAAAAGGCAGCAGAAAGGAAAACTTCGATGTCAGTATTTATCTGGCACAAAATGTTGCATTCTAGTCAACAGCCAATATCTTCTGTACTGTCTTCATTGTTCATTGTTACACTATTCCATCAGAGCCCATGTGGTCTTTAATACCCATTGTTTTAAGCTGTTGAAGACAAACACAATTTATCCATATTCTCTCAAACAGCAAAATGCATGAATAAGACTGAGCTGAGAAACTTGACATTGTCTTATTTAAATATCAAAATTAATATTATTGAAGTTATTTTACCTATTCTTAGATCATGTTTAGCATTAGTAAAATCAGGGCCATGAAATTGTTAACAGCAATAAAGTTTTTTAAAAGCTAAGAAGGTTTTGTTGGAATAAAAGTTTGTTTTCATCCTAACTGCTAATAGCTGACACACATCTCTTCTGCCCTTAACACTTGCCTCTCTTAAATCATTCCTCTGTTATAGCTACAATAGCATTAGCAATACATGTTTGAAAATGGTCCTTTGGAGAGCTTGCATAGTGTGTCCTGATACATTATATGTTGTTGTCACATGCCAATTGGTCATCAAATGTATGTAAACACTCTCTCTCTAAGTGCAATTATAACACTTCTCAGTAATCCAGAGAACCTAAACATCAGAGCAAGCAATTTAAAATATCCTACCCAATCCCTTACTTCCAAAAATCCACAGTTGAATGTGCACAGCCACAAATGCATTCATGAATTTGGCTAACATTTCAGCTGCACTTAAGCTAGGTTCAAAAGAAACACTTGTGTTCATTAATGGGAATACTACTATGACTTACCAAATAACTTGGGTTAAGGAGTAAATCCCTCCTAAGAGTGCTGAGTAATTATTCTGGGAGAGCGCTCAGTTTGCACAGGCCAGGAAATAAAGCAGGTCTTCACTGGCAGCAAACCATGAGTGATCAACTGTACCAGGTAAACTTGTATGCACAATTTTCTAAATTAAAAAATATATATATATGTTCATCTTAAGTCTCCTTAAAACAAGTGGAGGAGAGCACGTCTGCTTACTCAGCTCAAAAATAAAAGACCTATCCACCAGTCCTCACAGCACAAATAGTATCTCTCACACCCAGCAAAGAATGATACCAATGATAATAGAGCTTCCACCTCTCCCTCCTTGCTCAAAATCAATTGTAACACACTTCTGACACACACCGTGGCCTTTCTGGAGGTCACGAGATTGTGAAGTGCTAAATTCCTGTTACTCAAACTTGGCTTTGACACTGCCTGACTGTTGATATACAATACCTGCTCTGGTACACCAGAGAGTCAGCATGGCACCATCCTTATCATTGCTTGTTTGCTATAACCCCAAGGTAGGGCTTAACTGGCCACAAGAATTTGTTTTCACAAAACATTGTACAGATATGTCTGCCTGTCTGTATTCCTCCCTCCTGCAGTTTTATGAAGCAAAAAATTCCACATGTAATTTCAATTTATGTGTGATTGAGAGTTTTGTTGTTGTTGTTGTTGTTGTTGTTGTTTGTTTGTTTTCTTAGTTGATCTGTCAAATCAGGTGAATTTTCAGTTTCTTATTTTTTGAACTTTACCTTACACGAGACTTAAGGAAGGGTAATAACTGAATGTTTACCTTTGCATGATAGAACTCCCAGCATGTACCAAGTTATCTGAATGAAGTCATTCTCAGATACACAGAGGAGAATCTCGCTTCCAGTTACACCATACAGAGGCACATGTAAAAATATGACAAGGTGACTTTTAGTTTAATTTTAGTATAAAACATAAGTTTATTGCATTACTAACGTCCAGGTATATCTCACTGATAAACAGCAGCAGCACAGCTCATTAATTTGGCTAAGGATATTGTAATTTCCAAAACAATATGGGTACTGTAGCTTTAAAGTTTCTTCAAGACCTCTGTGTTTGCTGCCAGTACTCAAATACCCCTGAAATGTCTGTAGTGGGATGATTTGCTGTGCCTTGCCAGAGTAGGAAAAGAATTTGAAGAAGGCTTTTTGGCAGAGATTCAAGTTAAAAACATATTTCTTACATGCAGTATCTCAATTCCCTCCATGATTAACAAACCACATTTAGCATATGCTTCTGATGCTCTGAATATGTTTCTGAAGATGTGGTCATAACATTTTTTATACTCTTAGGAAATAATGGAGAAGTTAGGTCTAGTGAAAACTGCTGTATTGGATCTCCTAAATTTCAACAAGATCAAACCTTCTCCCTTGCAATTTTGGGAGTATGTCTTCTAAGTTTTATGGGGAATACTAATAATTATGTCGTGTAAAACTTACAGCTTTGTATCCAGTGACAGTATATTTTGTAATAAGGGGAAGTACACGTGATTTTTACTGGATTTTTACTTTACAAAAATAATAATAATAATCAAAGTGACTTCAGATTTAACTAAGAATAAACACAAAACAGAAAAATATATTTCAGAACTCTGTATATATGTAGATCCCAAAGCTGTTTTCCTTTTCCCCCTGTAAACTCCCCTTGGTAGGTATTAAATAGAATCAAGCATGTGCAAACCTTAAATTTAGCTCATCTGCTATCACAACAGCTGAGCCGCTCCATAGAGGGGCAGGTGCCGTTGATGATATACACATTTCTGTGCTCAGAGCTATGCTCACAGAAAGCATATACTGTACATTCCAATTTCATGATGACACAGCTGTACCCCAGCATAAGCATTTCTGGGCTGTGGATGTCTCTCATCTGCCAGGATTCCTGGTGCCCACAAGCCCTGGCTGGAGCTGGCAGTGTCACCAGCAGAAAGGGCAAGATGGGGTCCTGTATTCCCTTACAGTATTTTTAAGTGCACAGCCTCACCATTCCTGACAACCAACCAACCATAAAATTCATAAATGAATGGATAAAGTTCACAGAGATATCCAGAAATGTCCTCCATTTCCCTGGCATTAATTGCAACCAACTTTTCTTAGGCAATGAGCTAAGCCTGCTGCTGCCTTCTGCTTAGACCTGCATTTCCTAAAACAGGGGGAAAAAGCATAAGGTATGTTACACAGAAGGAAGCACACACAAGAACAAGGATAATACAAGAGAGGAACCAGAGTGAGGTCAGGAGGAAAAAGCACATCAGTTCTGACACAGCAGAGCATTCATGACTGCTGAAGGGATGCTGCTGAAGGCACAAGAGCAGCACTTCTGAACTGGTGGATGTCACCAGTGTAATATCACTGTCATGATGCTGTTCTGCAGAAATCTGGATGAATCTAGCCCTAGGTCTACAAGCATTTCAATGACCAAGTCATCTACACAAAGGGTACACCCTCTCACACTGAGTCATCTCACATACCCTTTCCTAGCTCTCAGCATCTCAATTTTATCTTTTGACTTAGAGCTAAACACTTATCTTTGGGCAAAGTTACTTTTGCCTCATCATATTCCTAAGGAAGGGTATGTTGCTATGCAGTTGGAATTTAGATCACCTTGTCACCTCCATCACCAGGCCCCCTGCCAGAGCATGCCTCTGGAGCAAGCCACCCCACAGAGAAGGCTCTCAGCTCTTCACTGCAGTAGCCATTTCACCTTCCTGTCACCAGAGGGAAGGGGAAATACCACTCTAAAAGTGCTACACCACATCTGCCATTGTTGGTCATGACTTCCCCCTCACACAGGCTAAGCAAAGAGTCTTCTCCACTTAGCACTCCAAAAGGATGTCATAGGAACATATTCAGTGGGGGAAAAAAAAAAAAAAAAAAAAAGCTGCAGAGAGTTTTACAGAGGCCATGGGAAATACAGCACAAGAAGATGAGGCCTTTCAGGCTAAGTATTACTCAACCTCTTGACAGGGCAAAGGAAGTAAAGGAGCGAATGCTGCATGTGAGGAGACCAGTCTCATCATAGAGCAGCAGCAGCAGCAGCAGTTGTGCCTGCTGAAGAAGGTTATCAAGGGAAAAGAAATTCCAGTTCCAGTTTACAGCTGAGCCAATTCTTATGAAGGACTTGATGTTTTAATAACCTGACTCCTGGCTATTTAGCTGGTCTCACTGTTGCATTATAAGGAGGATGACAGCACCTCGATGTTGGAAAAATACACTGCAGATCTTTGGTTGTAGAGAGGAGAAAGCTGAGTTAAATAAAGTTGTGGCTCCTTTGGTACCTCCAGAACAGAGCAGCCTCCTTATTTCGTTCTCAGACATAGCTGACCTGAGAAGGATGTGCAAAGCTGAGCTGTTCTGTGAACTGGAAAATACTCCAGAGGGGTACAGCCAAGACAGGAAAGATTAACTAGTAAAGCTGAAGATCTGTAGTGTTTATTTTATTTTTGTTTTGTTTTGTTTTGTTTTACCTTATGTTTGGAGGAGGTGGAGAGTTTCTGGTACTGAATGACCTCCACAGAGGATTTAAACTGCCTCTTCTAACATTCAGATTTGTTCCTCTTTGCTTTGGTCTTATGTCCCAAGCTCAGGACTCTTTTTCTTTTATTATAGCTGCTGAAAATATCATGTTCACCTGACAAAAGGGAAAAGAGTTCAAGGCAGCATACCTGGGTTTAGTTTATGTTTGACATAAAACACTGAAATGGAAGAGAATAATTCTGAACTTAGATACTGACTGTCAAGAATGCACATACTTAGAAGGCTCCAGTTTGCACATACACCTAAGCCTGGTGCTGGAAATTTAAGCCTTTTTTACCCTTTATTTTTATTTTTTTTTTTTAATATCAGATTTACATTTTATTTTTAAATTGCTCTTGTAAAAAAGTGTCTCATAAGTTAACATTTGGGAAAATGGGCTCAAATTACAGGTGGTTTGTCTTCCCTGTAGATTAAATAAATAAATCATAACCAGAAATATGTATATATAAATATACAGAGAGAAACGTTTATAGCACATTGCCTTTAGGGGGAAAATAAAATAAAATAAAATAAAATAAAATAAAATAAAATAAAATAAAATAAAATAAAATAAAATAAAATAAAATAAAATAAAATAAAATAAAATAAAATAAAATAAAATAAAATAATAAAATAAAATAAAATAAAATAAAATAAAATAAAATAAAATCTGCTTTTTGTTTGAGATTTTTGTTTGTATTTTTAGTAATCTAAACAACAAAATCCCAACAATGCATTCATTAAATTCAGTGATACATCAAGATTTTGACTGCACTAGATTGTATCAATATTTTTGAGGGTAGAAAGTCACAGAAACTGGAAGAAGTAAAGGCGTTCCATCATTTTACTTCATTTACCGTCCTACTTTACATCATTTACAGGATTTTGCTTCTCTATGGGAGTTTTGTTTATTTGTTTGTTTCCTTAAAACACAGCTACAGCTTTGTTTTTAATACTCGGAAGAGGTCTGTTGAACACCTGTGAAGGAATTTGTCAGGCAAAAACAGAAAACTCCCAGAATCCAAACCCTGCTGCTGTAGGCATGGATCATGTTTCAGTTGTCTCTTCACATTGTTAACCCAAGTAGCACTGCAACTGTGCCCTGCACTGAAGTCCAAAACTGACTTGCCTTGAAGGGCTTTTAAGGACATTTATTAGATTTTATTACAGGGAATTGTAAAATCCAATTCATTTTTTGCCAGGTCCTCCCTTTGTTCACTTTTTGATTTCATCCTACTCAAGTTGTTTTCCTATACCACCCTCAGCACCACAGTCCAATAAATAAATAAATAAATAAATAGATCCTGTTGCTTATAATGGGCTCTGCAAGCACTCTGACGGTCAAGTTCCTTATTACAAGAGTTGAGGACAGCCCAGGCTAGGGCAAGGCTCTTCTCCTTCAGTGCCCCTGGGCACATGGCATGGCTTACAGATGCAGCATAGACTCCCTGGGAAGGCTTATGGGGCTCCTTGGCACTAAAGGCAAGTGAAAACAGGCTGCTCAGTAGGATAAAGTCATCAAGGAATGGGGTTTGCTGCCTCTCTACTTCTGTGGTGGAGCCACATGGCAGCCTAGCACAAGTTCCATTTGGGACAAATGCTGGGAACAGTCTACCTATGCAACCAAGCACAGCTGCAGTTTTATTTAGATTCTGATGACAAGGATTTTTTCTCTGATATGTATTACATCCAATTTCTTTTCTAAATGCAGTTCCCAGAAGATTTTACCAAATTTTCCTCTTAGTATTTCCATGTAATTTCACAAACATATTCATTCATTTTAAATTACCAAATTACAGATAATCCACAACATAATTATTTTTTTTAATATGCACACAAATGCATTTGCACATTTTCACATTAAAAGTGTCCCAATTATTCCTTAATTACATCTGAAGAACTCCAAATCCATTATAATTAATCTTTTCTGGCCTTTGGACTAGCACTATGATACAAATTACAATACTGGTCTGTACTCAGAAAGGTCTATAACTGTTTTAAAAGAAGTTGTGCATGTGTTGTATATGCCATGTGTTTTAAATTATAGAGGAGTTAAAAATGGAATGGAGAATATCCTGGACAATTGCTGATTTTTCATGCATATGTAGACTGCATAACTTGTCCTGGAAGAGCAAATAGAAAAAATATTTGATTCTACAGGACCTAGAGACTTACCATTCCCCAGGAACAAGAGATGTTTAAATGAGATCAATATGTCAGAATATTGTTTGCAGATTTGTTTTATCTTTTAGTCTGAGACTGCAGAAGAAGAAAGTTGTTATTGGTATGCTTTGGAAGATACTGTTTCAGAGGATCAGGTTTGGCCAAACAAGTTGTACTTGCCACATTAAAGCAGCCACTAACCACTAAGCAGCTGGCTTTTCTGCAAATTTAGTTATTGATCCCACGGTCTTAACAAAATAGAACACCTGTTGCAATAGAATTGCAACATAAGTACTACTGTGGTATGTGTGACCAAAGCTTCTTTACTCCAGACTTAATTTTTATTAAATAATCTGATGCTTATGCAAGTTCTCACGTTGAAAATATTGGAAAGTGATTTTAATACATGCCTACCCCCAGCAAAATGGTTAAGCCTATGCATAACTTGGTAGGCATGACAGCTGCTACTGATTACAAGTCTTATATGATCTCTGATATTTTTGCTGGGCACTAGATAGAAACTTTAAATGCACATGCACATACACCTCTGTATGGTGGTGGTGGCACAGACTCTGTATTTGCTTTCCTCCAAACAACCAGATCCAAAGGACAAGGACGGAATGCCAATGGCTGGTCCCTGCAAGCTCTCCCTGCAGGCCAGCCTGCAAGGCTACTCTGCCTAAGAACGACTCATGCAATACAGGCAGCATACTCCAGAAGTGATTTAAAACATCTCACTGGCATTTTAAAGAGGGCTTTGGCGTTCAGAAGACACCCACCTGCCAAAACTTTCTCCTATTATTGCAGTGAAATGTAAAGATCCTACTCAGCATAATTGTCCCTTTTTCCTAGACCTTGCACAAATGCAAGGCATGTCTTGGAGTGCAACAAGAGAAGGACATACAAGACTAAGTGTACAGTGATAGGATCATAGCTTCAGGGAAAAAGACTGATGAAAACATGCTCATGAGGTCACTATTCTTCCCTTCGCTCTGTCCTGGAGCTGTCTCAGCTATAGCCAGACTATTCCTGACTGCTGTTTGCCCAACTTGTCCTGTAAAGCCTCTGGTGATGAAGACACTAGACTCTCCCTAGGTAAGTCATTCCATTGCTTCTTTGTCCTGGACAGGGAAGACAGACTGTTCTCTTGTTTTTCACAGCAGCCCTTTACGTATTTCAAGACCAGTTACATGTATTAGCTTTGTTAAGAACCTTGATTCTGACTGAGTTAACAGTTGGTTTATTTTTTCAGGCAGATATCGATTGCTGGCCCACGTCCTGTGTATTTTCACTCTCCTATCTTCTTTTGATTTGCCACGCTCCTTGAAGCCAGAAGTTCAGGACTCACACTTCAATCTTTACATACCCTTGTTCTCCCAAATGCACATGTTCAGCAAGCACTGCAGCGTGTGTGAAGCCCATTGTGCTGCTCACCAGATATCAGTGCAGAGGATACACAGACCTTCTCACCACTAGAAGAGGGTCCAGAGGAAATACAGCGGAATTTTTCAGAAGCCCATCTAAGTATAACGATTTCTTTTATTTTTTCTTAATAATATTTTCCCTAATTTCCTAAGCAATTCCACTGCAACAGGAACCTTAGGAAACAGCCATAGCACTTCTCAAAAGCCTGCAGAAAAATTTTGAGGATCGTTTGGGCTGACACCAATGCCCACGTGAGGTTCCTAGGCTGTGGTGAAAGCACTGCTACTTGCAGACACTGCTGACGGGATGCCAGTGCACCAAGCTGCTGGGACAGAGGCAGGGAAATCTGGACCAGTTGTGAGGCCCAGCTGTGGCTCTGCCCTCAAGCCTGGCCTTTCATGTGCAGCTGTGGGGTTTACCATTGAAGAGCAAAAAAAAGGGGAAATGTATATTAGCTTAAAACATCTTAGGAAACAGCATTTTTTAATACATTCAGTAAAACATAGAGTACACTAGAGTTTTGAAATGTTATTGTTCACACAAGCACTTTCAATGCCCTGTGTATTTGAGCTATGACACAGTCAATTACTTAATCAAATGCTTTTCTCCCTGTAAAAAATGAACAGTGGGAAAAAAAAAAAAAAAAAAAAAAAAAAAAAAAAAAAAAAAAAAAAAAAAAAAAAAAAAAAAAAAAAAAAAGAGGCTGAAATAAAGTTGAATAACAATCACCACTGCCTCCTTGCCATTTTCTTACCTTCAAACACTTGGGTGAAGAACCTTACATAGCAGTCTCTGACCATGCTCTGTAAGCAGTTTAGTTATGCACTGATTTTCAAAAGCTTACACTATAGGGGTTACATACATACAAAGCATATCATTACAAGCCATTTTATAACTGAACTTATCCAGACTTCACTGGAACAACCTTTCTCTGTTCAGATTATTTTTTTTAATCACATGATGAATTTTCCACCAAAGGCTGACAGTCTTCGGACACATTGCTCTCCAAAACCCATCTCCTTTGCCAGAATACAATTAATAGGAAATATACTAGCAGCCTTAATGAGACTCCTCTGCTCATCTGCAGAGTTTCAGGGCCTGGATGGAGAATGTGCACCTGGCTTAGCTCATTCCTCTATGTTTCCCCCTTCACTTCCGTTATGAGCAACATGATCATGCAGGTTATCTCCATGTCTGCTAACTCCTGCGTTTCTTCTTTCCCAGGGCTCATACCTCACCAACCCAGCCAGGAAACTTCCTCTTCCTCCAAGGCAGCACCAGCAGAGGGAGTATTTAGAGCATGTAGACACAACCCCTGCTTTGGCCAATTATAAGGACTCACTGCTTGAAGCTCCTTTCAGAAATTCATCAGACAAACTAATCTTCACCACATGGCTAAGCTCAGGAGAATAAATTAGAAGAGACTTCATGAAATGCATCCCTGACTTGAAGGGGACCTTTGCTAAATCTTACGGAGCTTGGTTATGTCTACAGTGGTAAGATTTTGATTCCAATTTCTTTGTGGAAAAATATATACATATATTACCCTTCTAATTATTGGGAACAACAGCAACATTTTCAGTTGGAACTTATCCAAAAAGGAAGACAAACTCAGCAAGACATCTGCTTTGGAAAAGTTACTCCTTTCAGTCAGGAATTGTGCAGACCCTAAAATTTCAATTCAAGGCTTGGCAAAACAATAGAGAACAAAGTTTAATGAAAAGAAGCATGGGAAACCTCTCATACAGATGAATACTAGATTGTAATGGCACTCATTATCTCAAACAAAAGCCAGAAGTGAAGCCTGTTATTTTGCAGAATCCTGGCTTCAGCACTCAAAGGCTTTTTTAAATGTGCAAACACGTGCAATTTATATATTATATGTGCCAAAGATATTTAGATGCATTAAAGATAAATCTTGAAGCATACCTTGTTCTGAATTCCAGTATGTACCTGTTGGCCTCAGTGACCAACCAGGTGGTGGTGATTAGTCACTGAAAACACCATTCACAAACCAGGTAATTATTCAGTGTGATCCTTTAAGAATTTACAATACAGAAACAAATAGCATGTAATTTCCTTGCTCTCAGTTTTCGTATTCACCTCTGAGTATCTCAAAGGTGACCAAAGCTGGCCTATCTCCCTGCTCACACTCACATTTTACTGATGCTTTTGCTCTCTGTCCATTTTCTACCCCTTGCATCTGTCAAGATTATGTTATTTTCAGACACTCTCCATTATGACAAAATCAGTCAATTCTCTGACCTTTACATTGGGACCAAGAAGAAAAATGGTTGTGGAAAAACAGTGGCTTCCAGAGCTTTCACTTCTCTTTATATAGTAAGGGATCACTTGCAGCTTTCTTTTAGACTCCTTTAAATGAACAGTCTATTTTAGAGATGTAACCATCATATGAATGAAAACCACAAGGGCCTTTCAGGGTGATAACATTATAAAAGCTACTAAATAAGGGTATGTGAATATGTGAGTTATACATAAAGGTCTATATTATGAATATAGCCAAAAAAAATCATTGTTCAGAAAACCTGAATTATTGTTTTGCAAAAAAAAATCTCATGACAGGAACTGAAATATGGCATATTGGTTTTTTGTTCCTCTCTACAAATGTATAAGTGCATTTTCTTCATGGAAGTGTACCATATTTATGCACTGAAAATAGAGAACACAGGAACAGAGAAACTTTTATTCCTGTGCACATGTGAGTATGAAAAATGAGTAAAGACATTAGCTTTTCTAAGCTGAAAATATTACCCTTACATTTATACAGCTGCCTTGTCTAATATATAAAATTGTTTTAATGTAGCTGTTAGCTGAAGTCAGTGGTATTTTGATGCATTCAGGAAGTTAAAAACACATTTCCTTAAATTTCTCTGTTTATTCAACAGTATAGCTATCTTCTCAAGTTCTTTTAAAAGCCATGGATCCTTTCTTTCTTTCCTTCTCTCTTTTTTACTAAGTTATTTTAAATGCTGTGCATTGTAAAGTGTGCAAAACAAGGAAGACCCCACCTGACTTGTACACTGGAGCTGGTAGGAGCTAAGACATTCGAAAGACAGTTTTTTGACTGGACGTGGTGCGGCTGCCTTTTGTTGTTGTCTTTAAGAGTTACTGGGAGAAAGAAGAACTATGACATGAGCACTCTGCAGTGAAGTCCACACCAAGGCTAGTTATCTACGCACATGCAAAACAACTCCAGGCTAGGCTGACGTGCTTCTCTTTCGTCTATACTGTTTTATACAAGTGTGTTCCAGGATGCATATTGCTCTGCTTTGTTATGTAGGACAAACGTTGCCTAACCTGGCAGAACCCTGGGTCAAGTTTGCTATGTCAGCTGGCTTTCAATTTGAATGCTTGAATTAATAGCTCTTTAAATATTGACTGAGGGAGTAGCGCAAGTAGAAATATTTAACTCTGTGGAACAGCACATGATTGTCAAATGGACACTACCTGCTCAGTTCATCTGTATGTAGAAAAAGCTCATATAATGTGGTTAGCAGTGACAAAATATGCTTTCAAATGCAAACTCAAAATCAGTTCAGTACAATGAAATAAAACAAAATATAGTGAAACAATTACTAACCATCTTGAGAAACTAACCCTCTGCAATGTGCAGATAAACCTACAACACACAGATGAAGAATGTTTGAATCTTGACACAAATTAGACCAGTGCCTCACATGTAATGTTTATTACATATCACGTATTTCTTCCCTGAAAAGTCTGTAAGCCAAGCATGCATAGCAAGACACACAAAAAAAGAAAAGGTGGGGACAAAAAATACTAAACCAGGAAATTATCTGTGATAATTCACATACATTTGTGGTGTTATGTTGCTGTGGTGCAATTAATTCCTTAAATACCTCAAAGTTTCAGGACTTCTGTGGCATGCTATGGTTTTCAGCTCCCAGGGAAATCCTTGGTCTCTGGAAAGTGGGAGGTGGATAGCTGGGGCAAGATGGATAGCATAGTCACCAAAAGAGCCTGGATTTAATTTGCGGCTTATTCCCAACTACCTTCCATTTGAATGAAGAGAACATTTTTAATAGATGTGCAAGGACATAGCAATTTATTTTTGTGAGCCATCTGTACGGACAGAGCTACATTGTCAGTCAAAATGTTCTTAAAATCGATTATTATACCACTATGTTACATCATTATAATGGGATATTGTACCAGTCCTGGAAATTACTCGGAGATTTGGTAGGGGAAGAGAAAGCAACTCAGTTGTTCATTACTTTAAATTGGTTTAAAACTGCAATAACCCATCAAAATAAGGAGCTTGTGGTGGTCTAAAAGTGATGTAAATAATATGTAAGAATGTGCAGTAACTAGTAGCAACACAAAGGAAATCCATTTTGCTTAGGACTGTCATTTAAGGGCAAGAAAAATAGAGCAGAACAGAACATTGTAACCAAAATTAAGGTAATCACCCAGTGATAACAGAAAACATCTCCAAACTGAGCTCAAGTGAAGGACAAAATTGAAATGTCCAAGTTTGAGAGTGCTATAAGATCAAGGCACGTTGAGACCCGCCTATCCTGGGGTGCAGCCATGATGGTGACAGCAGTGTCTCCCCTCTGCAGGCCCATCCCCCAGGGATGCCTGGGGGCTGCCGTGCCACCATGCCAGCGGCTGCTTACGAGAAGCTTCCTGCCCCAGGAGCACACTGGGATTTCCTGGGCTGCCTTTACTTGAAGGGGAACAGCTGGGGAGGGCTTCTCCGAATACCATGTCTGCTGCAAGCCTTCAACGAACTGGGGATGGGTTTCGGAGAGCTGAGGAGCACGTGGGGCCACAAAGAGGAGGTGCCAGGCCCTGGTGTCTGCAGTGTGGTGGAGAGAGAGGAAACTGCATGGGGCAAAGAATTGGCTGAGCTGACAGGGCACAGGCTGGTAGATTTTCCCCCAGAAGTTCAAAAAGAAACTTGTTATTGCAAAGCTGAGCCAGGAGGAGAGCTGACAGCCAGGAAGAGAAAGAAGCCCTGCAGGGAAACCCCCAAACATTTGAACTGCAAAAGCTTCACCCATCTGGAGAAGCCAAACTACAGCACAGAGAAATGGAGAGTGGAAATCATCAGCGAGGCATGGAGGAGATGTGGAAAATCCCCTTTAGCCAAATATAACACAGCTCGGTGTCCCAGGACAGGGAAAGCCTCCCCCACCAATAAAGGGCACCATGAAAAGCAAAGGGACAGAAGGACTAAGTTTAAACATATTTGATTGTTAGGATAGGTTGACTCTAAATGAAATCATCCTCAGAAGAGGTCTCACGAGAGAAATGTTTCAATACTTATATACATATATATATATAAGAAAAATTGTCAGAGCAGACTTCCTAGCTCTGCAGCCATAGGCAGTGGGAACTGAACAAGGGAATCCCAGCCCTCAGAGGTGCCTGTGCTTTTGGTGGGTGTGCTGGTATTGCCAGCTGCAATCAACACACCCAGCAGCCCTAAGGGAAAGCTGGAGGCATAAGGGAACACAACGTGTAACACATATGTTTAGAATCAAAGCAATGAAAAGGTCACACACACCTTCTCCAGTCCTGCGACAGTATGGAGAAATAATGGAAGTAAAAAATTCCTGAGACATGATTTCTAAGCAAGTGCATATATTGTTAAGCAATGTGTGATGACATTTCTAGAACAGAAATAATAGGTTATGTATTTGCTTTCAGTCAACTTTTCTGGTTTTCAGTTACTTGAATTTTATTACTGTTTTCTAGTTTTTAAAGTACTGTTAAAATATCACACCATTCAACCTGAAGGAGGTTATCTGTTTTCAACATCTGCATTTCCATGGTTGTGTTCACTGCACAGTAATGCAGAGGTATCAGCACGCATTCCCATGTGTGTGTTGTGGCCACAAAGTCACCCCTTTCTTTTGCTTCTGAAGAAGCACAGAGGGCATGTCCAGCCACTGCAAACACTCCTGCCTCTCCCGCCAGCACCTGAGCAAGAGTGTTGCAGTGTATGCCAGTCCAAGGCTTTGAAGGGATTGTGCTGCTAGGATAACCAGAGCAAGCAGTACATGACACAAGTCAGGGTTTTGAAAATTTTACAAATTATTAGTGGCATTAATATCTCTCTGCACACACAAAATAATGACTAGACTTCAAACTGTAGCCAATGTAGGACTTTGGCTACACTGTAAATATTAATTTACTTTATAATAGAGTGAAAAGCTTGCATAAAAGCATACTGCATTATATTACTTTCCTAGCATGGTGACACTAACATTGATTAAAATTATCAAAACATTCATCTGAATGGGCCCACATCAGAAATAAAAATGTGAACCCAGCTTTATTTTTCCTTAAGTAGACACATTTCCCCACAGGACAGGATTTTTTTTTTATTTATTTTTTTCCTAAAACCTGGTAACAAAAGAGTTTCAAGCCTTGTACCTCTTTTAGTTAGCAAATACTTAATAAGCTATTTCAGATATTTTGAAGAAATGTTTTCAAATGTAAGCTTAAAACTGATGTAACTGTCTTAATAAAATCTATGTAAGTATTTATAGTAGATTTCTTTTTATTCTGAAGAAATGGAAAAGGCACCTATAAATAAATAAATAAATAAATAAATAAATAAATAAAAAGAGAGAGCGGGCATGTTTGACTAACACAAAAGAGCAGTCTACAATTTCTGTTCTGACTGCTGGCCCAAAACTTTGTATTTCTGCTGATAATCTGACAGGAGCATTATCATTTGCAGACAATGATGCAGTGGGGTGCCTATCAAAGACTTTATCAGAGGAATTCTCTGAGAAACCAATAAACAATAATTGCAACAGCTTTTTTTTTCTTTTTCTTTTTTTTTTTTTTTTTCATGTTGATACAAAGTGAGAACTTTGGCTTGAGCAGACATGCTCATACTGAACTCTCTTCCCAAGACAGTTTCGTCTACTGAATGCATCAATTCTAACTTAGAATTACAGTGGACAGAATAATTTATTATAGTTAACATTTATTTCCAAGGCTGTAGTTACACAGTTTCTGATTTAAAGCAGAATGATAATGCTGCCTTAGAAATCTTGGCACCACCCTTATTTGAAATTTTCCAAACTGATCATCTACAACAATTAAGACTGTGTGGAGGAAGCCTGATGACAGCATAAGTCAATGGTGCTCTGATGATGACAGAGCTGGAAGTCCACGTTGGCAAGTCAAAACTGTTATCATACAGAAAGAACTTGCAGAATCTGAGAATAAAAAGTTATAAAACCAAGATGAAATGCAATGTTTGGAAATAGAAGTCATACAGGGGGAGGAAATTAATAAGATCATTTCCCTGCATGATTTTTATTTTTTATTTTTTATTTTTTTATTTTTTATTTTTTTTTCTGGAAGTGATTCAGGAGTAAAATGTGGATACATCTTAACCCATCAGAGAACAGCTGCGAGTCACAGGTGCAACCCAGTCTTGGCCAACCTGAAGGTGGCACCTGGATGTGTTAGACATAGACGTTCTGCATCAGTTTACAAATTGTTGTCTGGTGTACAGTACATGTCTGAGTCATCCACACTCAGTGAGCATGAACACTGAATGAAATGGGATAATGAGGAAACAGGAAGTCTCTGCTATTAAAGGACAGTAGAAAAAATTGACTTTCTAAGTCAGTAAGAGGAAAGCTGGAGGTGGTTACTTATGTCTTCTGAAAACATATCAAAGGAAATAAACTTAAAATGGAAAGTATGTTACTAGCCATCAGACCTGTCAGTTTCTGGAGCAACCTAGCAGCTCGAACAGGGCTCATAACTCTCTGATCCCAAAGATTTCTGTGTTCTTCTTTATGCAGTAGCAATAGTAATTCTTCTGCCAGAGTCCACAGAGATATTTTTTTTAATTATTTTTTCTTTGACAGAAACAATGCTGGTGTTCAGTGATGGGGAGGCACAGACATACCAGCTATGTACTAGATTTCTTGGGGAGGTTCTGGTGGACTGTTAGAAGTGTTTGGTGATGGATCGTTGAGTAGTGGTCACTGCCTGTATAGCTATTCTGTTTCCATTGGTGAATAAGAGGATGCTGGGTGGATGGATCTAATCCATAGCCTGTACTGGGTTACTGTGTTTTCAGAGTACCATGCACATTTCCTCTCCTCATCCTTTGCTGTGTTATCTGACATTCATATGTGAGGAATCATTTGTATTAATAGATCAGAAACTTAAGGAGGAAACACATAAGAAGGAATTAATATCTAAGAAAATGCACAATTTATTAGCCAACGTCTGTTGTAGTTAGTCACTTGTAACATCTTTAAAAAACAGCTTCTGATCTAACACCTCAGAGCATGTGCATGTCTCGTCTGTTACAGCCGTCCCATTCCATTACACCTCTTCTGCCTCATCCCCTATGCCTCATCTCTGATCAGCATCAACACTTTTCCAGCTGCTTGCAAGACTCCGGCCCCTCTTCCAGGGAAGCAGAGAAGGCAGAAGAGCATTTTTTGCTGTAGAGGGAAGTGTGGCTGGGCCTGCTGGACACCGAGATATTCAGGAGAGTGCCTCAGCAGCAGGGCTGGGGACAGGGACTTGGGAAGACTCAGAACAGAGGCATACAGTACACTCTGCACACCTGTGTGACTTACTGTCTTGCATACTGCTTTTACTTTATCGGGAAAAAACATTTTACCAGAACTGCTTCCTTCTTTGAGAGGCCATGCTCTGAAACTGTCCCTACGCTGAATAGAAGCCTCCCTGGGCAGACAGGTTACCTTCTCCTTTGCCACATATTTGAAGTTCAAAACATGAGGGAGGGGTTTTGCAAGTTCACAGTCAGGACACAGCCAAAATGTTAGTCATTTTTTGGAAAGAGCAATGAAGCACATCTTCATCCCTGGGATATCACTGAGCCAGTAGAGCTGTCAGCTAGCTAACACAGGGCAAATTAACAAGTGTTACAGTCCTACAAGGTGGCATCCTGCACTAATCTTGTCTCCATAATAGTTTTTCACATGACAAATCACACACTTGAGGTTGTCACAAAAAGATGAGTTGGAAAATTAATACAAAAATCAAGTAGCAGGCAGCAGTTTTGTCCCTGGAAAGTGGAAGAGTAAGAAATAGTTATAATTAGGGGTTATACATTTATATAGGAGGCAGGAAACTCCTAACAGCCTTTGAGTGCTGGCCGGTAAGTATTTATAACTGAGAAGTAAGTACTGCTGAGAGGTAAGTATTTATAACTCCAGAGAGAAATTACATCCTGTCCTTCCTTTCTTGCCATGAAAAAACTGAACCACAACAAACTCATATCTCACCAGATATACCAAAATGTTGCTGAAGACGTCTGTGAGGTAGTGATTAGTAACAATAATTCTCTAAGCTTCCTTATCTTTTGGGCACCCACCCTTAGAATTTTTGACTAGAAAAGAGCTGATGGATTTGTAAGAGTTTTAAAGAAAGTACTAAACAGATGTACTAAACATACAGCCCCATAAGGAATTCTGTTACAGATTTCTCTAAAATACTTCCTATAAGCTTCTTGGAAAAACTACTTTTTTCCATTTTTTATTTATTTATATATTTTTTTGTCTACTTCAGTACAACTACTCAAATATATTTCATTCAAATATACTCAAAAAAAAAAAAAGTCATTTTATTAACACAGAAATATTTGGAGCCTGTAGTAATATTAATGATCAGTGAAGTGCTTTTCTAATCCCTGGGTGTACTCCCCACTGGAGAAAGAGAAGGGAAAAAAAAAAAAAAAAAAAAAAAAAAGGAAGAGAAAAAAAGTATGAGATGCTTTACTTAAACCTAGAACAAAAGCTAATGTTAAAATCTCAAAAGTCATTCTAAATTGCCCTTCACAGAGAAGCTTCAGCAATTTCTCCAGTTCCTGTCACCACAGTGTTCACAAAAACTGCACCACAGGGGTTTAGTTTAGCAAACAGATAAAAGAAGCTGAACTAGGTCACATGTAGCAGCTCACCACATTATCAGTGTCTCTTTATATTTAATCACTCAAGTCCCATATCTGACTTTTTGCGACTACAAGAGTTTATTTACATAAAGCCAGCAAACAGTATCTCCATCAGTGGTACACATGGGGATGTGCCACTCATAAATGAGTATGAGATGGAGAAATTGACATGTTTGTTGAGAATAAGCATCACATAAATTAAGGATACTCTCAGGGGAACAAAATATAAGCCATGGCGATTGAACTGAGCAGCCTTTGCTCCTGTTGTTTAGGAGTCTCTGGGGAAGAGCCAAGTAAAGTATAATTAATATGCCTGGGAACCCATAAATCAGCCAGAGAGGCACAATAGGAAGTGGGATTTCAGCATCATTTACATGTAGGTTTATCTGAGTTGATACCTAATAAATACTTCAGGGATCACTTATCTATTGAAAATTATTTTCCTTCTGGAGTAATTTTTTTTTTTAGAGACAAGTTGTGTCATGAAAGAAGCAGAAAGGTTTTGTTTTTGTTTTTGTTTTCTAAAACACACAGAAATCTTTTTAAACTGATAGCCGGGTAAGTTTATTGACTAAACACTAAATGTGATTGAAATTGAGATTTCCGTTTTACTGAAGACATCCAAACAGTACTTATTGCATCTATTAGTACTAAGATCATTGGGAGTTATTAATTAGCATAGCACACCACTCTCTCTGTATATATTATAAGGAGTAGTGCACAGCACAGAGATTTACAAGACAATAAAATTTCCATGAACACTAAATCCACAGCTGAACTGGACCCTAGGAAACTAAAATGATAACTTTATTTCTTATCCCCTGCACAGTAAGCAAAGCTAGAATAAAGAGATGATAATTTGGGGTAGCTATTTGTTTAAATGTACTTTATGTCCGAATAGACCGTACTTTCAATTGGATCTTGAGTGAGCAAGAGACATTATCTCCTTAATTTTCCACCTCTTATAATCCCTTTACCAAACCTGGCCAGGTATGGAAAGGGGTGTAGAAGAGCAAGCTTTTCCTGTACACTCTCTCACTGTGCTTCCAAAAGAAATCCTGACACCAGCCCTTTCAATAATATTATTGATTTTTATATATATATATATATATATATATATATATTATTATTATTATTATTATTATTATTATTATTATTATTATTATTATTATAAAAATTACTGTTTGAAAATCTATCTGCTTCATTTCAACCTTGATGTTCAGGTATTTGTCTTTAAAGCATAAAATTTAGATACCAGACTAGTAATTGATATCATGATACTAACATTTTACTAAAGACAATAGCTGCATAAGAAGCAAGTAATAGGGTGTCTTTCATTCACTGAAAGTAATCTGATCAATCACAAGATTTTTCAAGCAGAAGACTTGGTTTTACAATCCAAGCTAGGATCAAGTTCAAAACCAAAATCCATTCAAGTTGAATGACAAGCATTGATGGTGGGAGAGGGAAGAAACATAGGAATAAAAGACAGCTGAGAGTGTACTCCATTTTTAGGGTACAGGAATTGTTCAAAATATTCCTTTGAAGTTTGAGATCATGTGTTGGTTTGCATAAAAGGCCTCATCACCATAACTGAAACATAAAAGAATTTTTTCATTCAGTGTTACTTGTTCCATGTTTAATTAAACTTTATTCAGCTGTGCTATGGCACAACTCCCTTGCTTCTCAGCTCTGAGAGTAGTATCACAAAAATGCTATTTTATCAGCACCAAGCAGAATATAACAGCATCAAAATTTTGGAATTAAGGAATTAGTGAATCTAATTTGTCATATTTAAACTCAGAAGCACTAGGACTGATCCTGCTGGAACAGCAGAATCACTGTCCCCTACTGGGACAATATATAATCCTTGGTTTAGTGTCAGAGACATGAGTTAAGGAAGGTGGTAGAAGACTGAAAACCTCTATGGGACTCAGATTATATTGCTTGGTTAGAATGTCAAACTGAAGCCATAGAAACATTCCAGGGACTGGGAGCACAGGCTGAGATTGTGAGCAAGCATGCTACCAAGAACTACACAAGGCTTCCAAAAGAGTATGTAGAATCAAATTTGCTAATTTCCTGTATGTTAGCGATTTCTAATTTTGCAACAGTAGCAGAGCTGATGATTCTGCAGGAGTTCCTAGGGAATTTGGAGACCAATGGTTGGAAGTAATAAAAATTCTTTAAGTACTGAAGATGGGAAACTTATGGTCAGTGCAGGTTCAGGGGCTTTGAGAAGAGAGAAGTTACAAATAGATTAAGGAATTGGAAAGGACCAGTGGGATATAAAGGAACTGGGCGTAGGTTTCTCACTGTGCACTTTTTCCACCTGCTTCCTTCTTCAGTCTCACCTGCCCCACCACTACCTCCACCCTCCCAGCCCTGGCTGCTCCCCACAGGCCACTACAAATGTTTCTCATGCCAGCCCTGCTCCCACCATCTGAGACACATGCCATTCTCTCTGCAGGAGTTCCCATTCAGCTCCTGTGGGCCACTGCCACATAAATGAGTCAGGAGGATGACATGAGATGCTAAATGTGGTGTCCTCAAACATTGACAGACAGGCACTCCTTATGAAGGCACTTAATCCCTTTTCTTTCATGGGTGTGAGCTAGAAACGCGATGCCTCAGGCAGTGTTTTTGTTGATTCTTGGCAGGTATATATCTTTTTCATGTGATAGTGATGGTGGAAACCACAAAAAAGAAACTGTCCTGTTTCTCCATACTTGCTCACTCTCACACGTGGAGCAAAAGGGTAGCCCTAGTTTGTCCAACCACTGACACTTGCATCTACACAATATCTTCTGTGTCTCAAAATGTGATGGGGAAGACAAAATTTACCTAGGCACCTTCCAGAGCACCTTCCAGAGCTCAGACATGCTGAGGTCAAAGAACAGAAAGAAAGAAGAGTCTGGGTATGCATTGTATGCATTGCACCTGTATGCATTTTTAGCCATGGCCTGAGCAATACAGAGAGCACAGAAATGGCAGTGAAAAACAAGAGATCTTCCTCAAAAATGTGTGAGAGGAAGCAGTTGGGGACTAGGAGACTCTCCACCCCGTTCAGCACAAACCTTCAGAAAGAACCAGCTGGAGCAGCCTTTCATCATTCATAGACCAGTATGGAAAGATAAAGAGACCCTCATTTTCCTCATGCATCTCAGTATGTTTAGGAATCACTGTCCTCTAGGAATAATCTTTAGGAACAGGTGAAGGAGGACCCCCAAGATCTCAGAATACCTTTATTATTTGTGTAATAGCTTGCAATTCTTGTGTTAAGCCTTTGGTAATACCAATCTGATTAAAAGAGATGTTGGCCACAAAACAAAGAGACTGAAGAAGTCAAAACTCTTCATAGGAAAGGTTTTTGACAGTTTTTACTTTAGAGAGTGGTAGTTTAAGAGCATGTCTGGAGGCGCACAAGTAGAGCTCCCCAAACACTGACACACATAGAAAATAATGGGACACTTCAAGATTAGACAGAGCAACACATCTCAAAAAAAAGTCAAGATTTTCTCATAACCATTGTCTCCTGTGATAATTGTAATAAAGTCTGTATTTTGAAACAAACAAACAAACAAAAATCACATGGTTTCTATTACTTTCTCAACAGCAGAGGTGTCAATTGTGCCCTGCATAATGTGAGTGCATATTTCATTGCATGAGGCTGCTAGGCATTCATTTTCAGCAATTTTTTTATTTATTTTATTGTTTTTTCTTATCACCTAAACCAGCAGTACTGGGACAGAAGTGAGGGGTCTAGAACCCAGCAAGATCATTCATCAGGCAGCAGCACTCTGTGTGCCAGCACTGGGTCTAGACTCAGACTGATGTCAGAGTTTAGACTACTATCAGGATATTTCTCAGATGACACAGATGAATTCTCAATCCCTTTTGTGATAGTTTGGCATGGTTCTTTGAAGAAGAATGGAATTATTAGCCCTGGAAATCGGACAATTTTTGACTTCAGAACATACGTTATGATCTCATGCTTCATTCTTTTGACATAAAAGGAGATTTTAAAGATGAGAAACTCTCTTTGTGCACCAGGTGCCCCAGGCTGGCAGCCATAATAACAAAGAGCCAACTTTAAAAGCATTTCCCAAATGAACCGAAAGAGGAAGTACCACATTTGCTGTTACCTTCAGACTTGGTTCCTACTATTTATGCATTTCTGCTTTGGAGATT
Organism: Aythya marila; assembly: GCF_965140915.1. Taxonomy (NCBI): domain Eukaryota; kingdom Metazoa; phylum Chordata; class Aves; order Anseriformes; family Anatidae; genus Aythya; species Aythya marila. The sequence continues at coordinate 48,523,069 of NC_139080.1, read as the reverse complement.
TCCTCCTGAAGGGAGAAATCTTCTCTTAAGTCACCACAGTTTGTGTCTCTTGTAAAAGACCAGGGAGCACTATTAGAAAATTAGGGGGAAATATTTTATATCTTCAACTTTCTTTTCTAACCTAAACAATTGGACTTATCTTGCATACAAGAATTATCTGTATATATTAAATAAATAAATAAATAAATAAAATAGAAAGAATTCACAAAATGATGTTCAAAAGCAAAGGAAATAGTAGAAAAAGATCTAGAAAAATAAACAACACTTTCACTGATTACCAATGGCAAATGACCAATTTACGTTTGTGGTGTTTGTGCATAAAGAGGTGACACAGTAGCAAAGGCAGAATAAATAACCAGCATAACATTACAGAAGAATGATACCCACCCTTCTTTGTTCAAGCAGCTTGCCAAGGGGAGTTTTACATTTACTCTTCTGAAAGACGTGCACAACGAGAATTTTTTCCTTAAGTCTACTATTTCCATTCCTAAAATGTCTGAAATTATATATTTTTTTTCATCATAAGCTAAAACCTGTGGCTGGATGTTTCAACTGAGGTGGAAATGCAGCATCCTTCATGCTACAGAGCATGATGCAGTTGTAAGATGCAAGTAGGGTCCTGCATAGTATGTTTATGACATATGTGGCCTGAAATGAATGTCTATTCCAGAAGAACATGCTATTTCCTACTTACTTTTACAAAATAAACGTTAAGAAGGGTTCTGCAGTTATCAAAATTTCGTTTGTATCCTGCAGGCTCTTGCACCTATTTTTCTATCTAGATTCACAGAATCCTATTTCACTTCAAATCATGATGTATTGTTCAAATAAAGGGTACCATATGTTCTTTCACTTGACCTTAATAGTCGAACAGAGAATAGATACTTCATTAAAAATTTGCTTCTCATGACATTGACCTCATAAATCAATTATTTGTAGTCATAGGTAAATATACACCACAGTCTCCTTGCAGTAAGCAATCTAACTTTCAGATACTTCTCCGTACCATGTTACCGTGTTTGCCTTTTGCTCAAACACATTAAAAGAAAGTGAGGTGATAATTTTTATTAAGAATCACAGAATCACAGAATTTCTAGGTTGGAAGAGACCTCAAGATCATCGAGTCCAACCTCTGACCTAACGCTAACAGTCCCCACTAAACCATATCCCTAAGCTCTACATCTAAACGTCTTTTAAAGACCTCCAGGGATGGTGACTCCACCACTTCCTTGGGCAACCTGTTCCAATGTCTAACAACCCTTTCGGTAAAGAAGTTCTTCCTAAGATCCAACCTAAAACTCCCCTGGCACAACTTAAACCCATTCCCCCTTGTCCTGTCACCAGGCACGTGGGAGAATAGACCAACCCCCACCTCACTACAGCTTCCTTTAAGGTATCTGTAAAGAGCAATAAGGTTGCCCCTGAGCCTCCTTTTCTCCAGGCTGAACAAGCCCAGCTCCCTCAGCCGCTCCTCATAGGACTTGTTCTCCAGGCCCTTCACCAGCTTCGTCGCCCTTCTCTGGACCTGAAATTAAGAGTTGATGATAGTATGTTGTCTTTACATTCTGATGTAACACAGGTGTTCTACACTAGCATATGGTTTAGAGAGAAAAGATATGTATTTCTTATAAGATACATTTTCTTATTCGTGACCCTTTAGAGAATGGAAAACTGTAGTTCTCTCAGTAAAGAGTAGCTACCTCAATACTCATGAAGAATTTTTAAAAGCAGTTGTTCAAGACAGATGGGAGTGGTCCTTTCATTTATTTCACTCAATTTTATTATTTTATTTTATTTTATTTTATTTTATTTTATTTTATTTTATTTTATTTTATTTTATTTTATTTTATTTTATTTTATTTTATTTTATTTTATTTTATTCTGATAATACTACATTTTTCCTAGAATTACTGCACATACTCATTTCATGATCAACTGTGCTTTCTGCAGGTTTTTGTCTCACTGAGCGTAGAGTGAAACTAGCACTTGTTAGAATAATACATATATAATGGATAATGTTTTCAGTGGTATTTAACAGCTAAATACCCTCAGGAATTCAGAGATTCTACAAAAGAGAAAGAGAGGGAGAAGGAAGAAGAGAGATTACATGATTCTAAGCTTTTAACTAACAGTCCACTACTTTGAGTACTTGCCAAACTCTCTTATGAGCAGCCTAGCCATTGGGCTAAATAATCATTCTTGTAGTTTGCAGGCCCAGTAAATCTTGTTTTCTTACTGCAGAAGGACATTATTTCAGCTGGAAGGATCTCTCCAAGCAAAATGACCCAATGATAATGATAAATGATAATGTGAACACTAACCTGACTGGAGAAAGAAGATCAGAGTGGTTTGAAATGTCTTGGTTGGAAAGAGGCAATGAGATCAAGTTTCCAATTTTTAAACTAAATGTTTTCACCATAAAGCTATTACACAAATATTGAGAAGTACCTTTATTTTGCAAAGATACAGTGTTATCTGCTTAGCTGATTAAAATCACTGGTAGATGTGATTAACCATAGAAGGAGTTTCAGGTCTGTTGATACCAATATGACAAAGATGAACCAGCTTTGAGGATCTTTGAGCTATATTTTCTTTGCCAGCTTTAATTAAGCCCTAATGAGCTTTCTGGACTTTGAGAACCCCTTTCTGAGGTATCCAGCTTTACCTGTGGGTGATCTCAGTCAGAACAAAGCTCCTTTCTCATCTTCTCTTTCCATACCAGCAGCAGCCTTTTAGAGTGCTCTGATTATTAAGTAAGGAAGAAAGGCAAAGGATCTGTTAATTTAAGGGTGCAAGTGTGCCACAGTGGGTGAGACCAGAAGCAATCACAGGAGTACCTAGTCTTTAGCAGTGGTTAGAAAAAGATGTTTACTGGGGAAGAAAGAGCAGGCAAAGTATGTATGGGATTCTCCCTGCATAAAATACCAGCTCTCAACACTGTGTGGCTTGCTCATTTATTGAAACAGAACTGTTTTCTATGTGTTTATTAACCTTCAGAGGATTCCCCTTCCATGAGCCTGTTCAGCACTCCTTCAGTAAGGATGTTATATAGCATAAAAAAAAGTGTTATGCAGCTAATGGAGTACACTTATTTATTGTTTCAAAGAGACCTGCTCTTCAAGTCTGGAGAGACAGTGTGCTCATTTCAAGGCACAACCGTCCCATCTTTGAAATCAGGGCCAAACAGTATCTGTGAAATCACAACCAAGCATCCCATACATTCATTATATTTTTCACATAAAATGTTTAATCCATGGAAGTCTGACACAGACATGATAAAACTGAAGTGTGTAAGTGCTGGAGGCTACGAAATCCTAAAATGAGAACAGTCCTGTTGCTCTCCATCAAAAATCTGTTTACTCGTACAGCTATTTCTCGCCTTTGGTCATGTTCAAGTATTTGCTCCCTTCAGTCTACAGTAGTCTGGGGTACTAGCTACAGATAAAACATATAAGACCTAGACCAAAGCTATTTGTGATTGGCTTGACATTTTGATCTATATTCCCTGATTAAAGACATCATCTTTGATCTCCTCTTGGATTTTTTTTTTGTAACTTTTTTTCTTTCATATTAGAACTAGTAAAACTAAGGTGAAGGTTTCCATGATTTCAGAGATAATTATGCACATACTATTTCATTAACATGAATTGCAAAAATAAATACAGCTCTTAAGCCAGAATTCACTTTAGTGAATTCACTCTGGTGTATAATGGGGACACAAAATTCTACAATTTAAACACAAGATGTAGCCTCTCACAGAATTATTGCAGACAGAATGTCAAAAAGGGTATTTGTTTCAGAGAGATGTTACTATCTTTGACTTTCTTCTGGAACAAACCTTCATGCTGAAGACCCAAGACATTACTCCTGTTTGTAAAATATCACTCAGGGTGTTGTAGTAAAGAAGAATGAAGTGTTCTCTTAAAAATTAGCTGACTTGCTCTGCAAAAGTAAATATTAAAACCTCTAAATCAAATCATAGTAATTTCTGTGTATTGGAGTTTTTTGTTGTTGTTGTTGTATTTTGTTTTCTATCAGAATTATACTTTGGAATTCTGCAGTCTGTTAAATGATGCTTTATTAACAAACCAGCAGCATTACACAATAACATCATTCATATATGTCTGGTATGCCTAGCTTAAGTCTCATAGGCAATTGCCTTATTAAATTACCTGGTGCTCTCTGGTATTTTGCTTAGCTTTACCACAGTAGAGAAGCAGTGCAGCTGTTCCTTAAGTCTCAAAATTTGTCTTTTTTTTTTTTTTTTTTTTTTAATTTTGCTGACTACAAGCTGTGACTGATATAAAACAGTTCTTATATTCAGATCAAGATCTTAAGAAACAAATGCCTTAAAATTAGTCCTATCTTTTTATCTACATGCTGGTCTCACTTTTCTAATGTCTAAGAGCAAAGGCTTTTGTTATTTATTTTTTTTATTTTATTTTTTTCTTACAGCACAAAATTAAACCTATGAACCTTATGGCTACAGTGAAAATACATTGTTTTATTCCTCAAATCAATAAAAATTACAAATATTTTTTTCCTAAAAAGTAAATATATTTAAAGAACTATTATACAAAAAATAGCATCTAAACCTTAAAAGCAGAGTCTGCACTACCTAATAAGGACTACAAGATACTTCCTGGTGTATTTGGATTAATATACATGTCAGCTTTAAACAGAAGCCGTGAAGTTTTCCAACAACATCCCTGAGTCCTCTTCCAGAGGCCAACGTGTATAGGCAAAGAAATGAGCAGCTATGACATAAGCAAGGTTATAGATGAACATAACTTGAATTACGGCAGAAAACCTTCCTGGTGGCGGACTTAGTGCATGCAATGAGACCTCACATTCACTCTTGCAATTCACCACTCAGTTAGTTGTCCCTTATATGCATGCATTTTGGGGATGCTTGGTGATGCTTTTTGTACTTGCCCAGCTGCACTAAACAAGACTGGAAGGATTTTGTGACCCAATTACAATCCCTCTTCTAGCACAATAATCATTCTCACAAGCAGAAAGAGAACAATTCTGGCACATTTTTCACAAAAACTGTGTTGTTATTTTTTTTTTCCACTCTGGAGTGTCAAGGCTCAAGTCTCTTTTCCATTTTGTTCCATGCTAGCAGGCACAAATTGCTTTGCAAGTTTACCCAGATTCCTTGTTGATCAGATGGTCAAGGCTTTCCTTGTTATCATCTGCAGACCTTTTTCTGTTACTCATTTTGTTCCTACGCTACATGGCTCATACACTGCAGGATTTGCAGGCTGTATTTACTACAGCGTGTGTTTTGGCACCCTGAGATGTTGTTGGAGCTCCTGAAACAATCACTATTGTTGGCAGCCAGACACGCGTGCAAACAACCCCCCCTATTCCCTGAAGCAGTGGCCAAAATGAACAAAGCCCTGCTCTAGACCCAAAGAACCACTTGGAGAGCAGTTGTCCTGTGCAGGGCTCTCCTGGCTGCCCACAAAAAGGCACCTCTTGGCCTGGCATTTGCCCCCTGCATGGAGAAGAACAACATGTTTGGGTGTTATCCAAATATGTGGAAAGTGAGTTAATGCAGCTATTATCCAAACAGATGGGCATAACTCTGAGCTGATCAGAGGCTGCACTTGGACATACTTGCTGACAGCAGTACGCCCAACTGGTACAGTCAAAGGGGTCTGTCAGTTCTGAGCTTTCATGCTCCTAGCTAAGGACATGCCCTGCTGCTAATCTTGCTTTTTCCAAAATAGAGCACACTTAGGACATTCAAATGCCTTTCCCATGGCTTCACAAAAGCATTCTCTGTCTCAGACTGAAAACATCAGGCACAGCAGCACAGGTTGATGTGTAAGCACAGCCCCAGCCCTTTCTCCCCCCAGTGCTCAGCAGGATGGGTGGCTGGAGCAGGCCTTGCTGAGAGCCAGTCCTAGTAGGGCAGCAGCAATAGGGCGGCATGTTTCTCATCTGCATCTGGGTGCCAAGGACATCTGCACCTCTGCTACAAGGAGGCATGGGGCCCAATCTTCCCCACCTCTCTGGGGGATTTTGCCTGTTACCCTTATTTTTATGCATTACTGGGTTTTACCTTTGATCTTTTCCTGGCAGCAAGCACCCTTAGTGATGATTCACTAGTGAAAATCTCTGGCTGCTGTCTGAGGTAAATGTCACTCTTGTTCATACTGCACGATAAAAAGCACTGACTCAGTCACAGGGGTCCCAGCTTACCCACAGGCCCCTGTGATGAGATCCCAAATGACAAATCTAGGAGCCTGACATTTTCCAGTTGTTTGCAGCTGCTTGTTCCTGAATGTCTGTTTTGCCTGAAATGAAAGTCACCTCCTTTTTAACTATGTCTTTCTTTGCTTTAAGAAAAATTATTTGCAGTACATTATAGCAGAAAATTAAGAGCATGTTCTTGGAAATATCTCATAGTAACACCAGTTTGTTGTGTATTTTTATTTTATTTTATATTTTTATTTTTGCAGAAAGCCCTAGGCAGATCACATTCAGCACAATTAAATGTGCAGCTCATAAGTTTTGTGGATTAAATCAATCTGAAACAAATCTTCTTTATTTTTAAGCAGAATTTCTCTGTAAATTCACATTCACGTGTGTGCATTAGGCAATTTTACTGCTTTTAAAATATACAAGATGAATTTAAAATTAATTCCTAGTAGCACAAACTGTAAGTATTCTCCAAAAAAAAAATCAGCAAATGCTGAATCCAGTAATTCTGCATGAAAAGAGAGAGAGAGAGAGAGAGAGAGAGAAAAGGAATAAAAACCTGATGTCTTGATGTAAAAAATACATGCCACTTTACATAGATATATTCACTACTTTCTTGACTGTTTTGTAACATCCTATTAAATTAATCAGTACAGAGCCATTTACTAAAACTGGAGTTGGTTTTGCGATGATTGTTCATAGAAGGAAGTCAATAAAAGAGTTCATTGCAGAGTATACAGTACACAGGATCTGAGATAAAAGCTTACATAAACTGAGAGCAAAAAGGAAGCTAAGATTTCCAGGTAGAAATAACATGGTGTTGAAGTTGCTGATAAAGGATAATATTTCCAGTTTTAGTCACAATAACTAAGTGCTAAGGGAAAAAACAAACAAGCAATCAAACATGGAAACAGGCTTACATTCTTTCTAAGTATCAATAAACAAATACTAGGGCCTAGTTTTTGCATGATTAGTGCATGTTCTGTGTTACAAACATCAGGTACTCTGTTTGAGTCTGTGCCCCATGTATGTCAAATACTCATTTGGTTACTTTCAGAAAGTGAAGGAAAATGGGTGAATTTTGGTCCCTGCAGCTGCACACCAGGCACTTCAGCCAAGACACTCCAAGCCTAATAAATATTTTTAAAAGAATTCCAATGTAGATGTTACAAGTGTTTATTTATATTTTATGAACATTGTGTGTACATACATGAAAGTAATATTCTTTCTACTTTGTTTTTGACCACAGTCACTACAAATTGTACTAAAATAAGACCAAAATTTATGCATCTGCATTGATTTAGATAATGAGTCCCAATAAAAGTCCAAATTCTCCAGATTCTAGAAGAGATAATTAAATACTGTGAAATTAATTCTAAGAGAGTGCTGTGAATGCTGTAGGTAGGCTTCCATGTGCAGGAAACCTGCTTCTAACAGAAGGTCTGGAAAGGAACATCTGTTAGCAAATGCCTACTATTAAACTTTATGCAAGGGTGGAGAAAGAGTTAATCTATAAGTAAATTCCAGTTAATAAACAATTTCTAATGTTTCTCCTCACTGTTCAGTGCAAACACTGACCTATCATTTCTATCCATGACACAGGTCCCATCCATCCTTTTCTTTTCCTCCTGCAAGAGCAAATAAAGCCTGCTCTATCCTCTTCCTGCTAAACAGAGACTTTAAAATAAATCACTTATGCCCATTTTTATTAAATAAGAACTCAATTAAAGAGGTCATACCCTTTTTCCCCAAATGCTAATCCTCCAGGCTCTTATCACCTTGTTAAGTGTTTAATGTTGTGAGCATGCCCTGGTGAAAGCTGGGTCAGGTCAGTGACCTTGCTAGCGGGGGAAGAGACCAAATTCTGAGATGTAATGTACATCCCCAAGGGCTGCACAAGAGGAGGAGGTAAAACAGCTGCTAATCTGCCATGGCAGGGTGAGAACACATTCTCCTACTGCATATTTGTCCTCATTTTTGCAATTCTTCTCACTTGGTTTTCTCGTGTAAATGTACATAATTTGCTAATATACTATATCCCAAGAAAACGAAGCAGACAACTCTACAGAAAAATAATGCCACTGCCTTTGGCTATAGAAACACATATAAGCGTGATCAGACTCTAGACTGTCAAAACTCATTAAAACAGTCAGAAAATTGCAGAGACTTTGTCAGCACAATCTGCTTCTTGATGCTGTAAGGAATAGAGGATCTTTCAAAGAGCAATTGTTAAGCTAATTTGCATAATATTTATATACATTTTAGATTATTTTCCCCAGGAAAGAAACACAAGGAAGTTCAGACCAATGTTGAAGAAATTCCTGTTATCTCAGAGAAACTTTTCTTGTCTTCAGAAAGTAAACCATTTACATAAGAGCAATAGGTTCCCTCGCGAAAACTCTTTTCAGCCCTCCTTGACTGGAATGTTGTATAGGTAAATAAAGAGATGAAAACAGAATTTATTATATTCAAAATTCACAGAATTGTTGAGGTTGGAATGGAGTTCTGGTGGTCATTTGGTCTAAACCCCTGCTCAAACAGGCCTACCTAGCCCAGGCTGCCCAGGTCCATGTCCAAAGAGCTTTTGAAGATCTCCAAGACTTCATTACCTCTCTGGGCAACCTGTGCCAGTACTTAAGTCACCTCCCAGTAAAAAAAAAATATATATATATGTGTGTGTGTGTGTGTGTGTGTGTGTGTGTTTCACACAGAATCACACAGAATTGTCTAGGTTGGAAGAGACCTCAAGATCATCAGGTCCAACCTCTGACCTAACACTAACAAGTCCTCCACTAAACCATATCGCTAAGTTTGGTGATATTGAGAAAGAATCTCCTGTGTTTCTGTTTGTTCCCGTTCCCTCTTGTCTTGACACTGAATATCGCTGAAAAGAGCAGAAGAGCATAGCTGCTGAATCTTCTCCAGGCTCAGCAGTCCCAGCTCTCTCAGCTTTTTCTCATAGGAGCAATGCTCCAGTCTCTTGATCACCTTAGTTGCCCTTCACTGGACTCTCTCCAGTGTGTCCATGTCTCTCTGGGAAGACCAAAACTTGATACAGTACTCCAGCTGTGGCCACAGCAGTGCTTAGTAAAGGGGAATAATCACCTTCCTTGGCCTGCTGTCAAATACTTTGCAGCCCAGCCCAGGATAACATTGGCATTCTTTGCAGCAAAGGCACATCACTGGTTCTTGTTCACCTCGGTGTCCACCAAGACACTCAGGTCCCCTTCTGCAAAGCTACTTTCTAGCTAGATGGCCCTCAGCATGTGCCGGTGCACTGGTTGGTTCTTTCCAAAGTGCAGGCCTTTGCACTTCTTCTTGTTGAATTTCATGAGGTCCTGTCAGCCTATTTTTCCAGCCTGGTAAGATCCCGCTCTAAGGCAACCTGACTCTGGTGTATCTGAAAATTTGCTGAGATTAAATTCTGTCTCATCAGCCAGACCATTAATTAATAAATTAAACAGGACTGGACTCAGCACTGACCCCTGTGGTACACCTCTTGTTACTGGCCTCCAACTAGACAGTCTAGGTCAATGATCACCACCCTTTGGGCCTGGTCATTCAGACAGTTTTTAACCTGACTCACGGTCTGCCCATCCAACCTATGCTTTATTAATTTGTCTATGAGGATTTTATGGGGGACAGTGTCAAAGGCCTTTCTGATGTCCAAGAATGCAACAGCCACTTCTCACCCCTCATTCACCAGACTAGACATTTAATTGTAGAAGCTTATCATGTTGGTTAAACATGATTTCCCCTTGGTGAATCTATGCTGACTAGTCCTGATGATTTCCTTGTACTTCATGTGACAATCCTGTAAATTGTTTCCAAGATTAGCTGCTCCATCACTTCAGAGATCAAGTTGAGGCTGACCAAACAGCAGTTCCCCGTATCCTCCTTCTTAAAGTCAGGGGTGATTTTTGCTTCCTTCTAGTCTCCTTCCATTTCATATCAATTTCTGAAGACTTCAGAAAGTAATAATTGTTTGAGTTGAAAAACGAGAACTATCATTCATTGGGGTCTAAAGGTATTTAAATTTAAATACTCCAAAATTTAAATACTCCAAAAATTTGCCTGAGTATGAAAAAGTCAATGTGACAGTCCTATTGCATAAACTTTAGGATTTCATTATTCTGACAAATACCTTCATGATAAAAATTTGTCTTCTTCCCAACAAATTAATTTCATAAAATATTCTTTGCAGTCCTGGCAAACACAGGAAAGAGAATATTTGAATACTGTTGGTGGGAGGGACAAATCTCTATTTGTGGTCATGTATCTTGCCCAAATTGATTTTCTCTGATTTTCCACTTCTGATTTTCCCCATATGTCATCCTCAAAATCCTATCAAAAGTTATTTCTTCATGCCTTGTGCCACCAAGACTTTTCTGTACTAGGAAGATGGCACATCATTTCTACAAGACAAGGAGAATCAGACAATAAGTCAGGCCTAAAGGGATTTTTGGAGGTGATCATGGCTGTCCTCAGATCAAGGCAAACTTATATCAGGTTACTCAGGACTATGATCAGTTGAGTTCTGACTGTTTTCAGGGATGAAGAGTCCACAATATTTCTGAGTAAACTTTGCCAGTATTAGACCACCCTTATGGTGAGTTAAAATAATAATAATAATAATAATAATAATAATAATAATAATAATAATAATAATAATAATAATAATAATAATAATAATAAACACTAATATCTGATCAGAATCTTCCCTGATGAGATTTGTGCCTGTTGTCCCTTTTCTTGACCCTCCACACTTTGACTAATATGAAGAACAAAAAGTCCTTAGCAGTAGTGTGAGTGAGACGGTACAGGGGCAGCCAGAGGAAGTTAAGGCTGCAGAAGGAATTCTCTCATGAGGAATTTCCAGTCTGGGAAAACCTGCAATGCCTTGCAATAACCTTCAGCTCATCTGAAGGTTAGGGATTCATATGCCTTCCTCTACTAGTTTCCCAGGGAGTTGTTTTCTTTTCTTTTTCTTTTTCTTTTTTTTTAAATTTATTTTTTATTTATTATTATTATTATTAGTCCTACTGCATCTCCTTCTCTGACCTTCTGAGAACAGATTATTTGTAATGTTTCTGACACAATGAAAAATGAAACTAATGAAACTATGTTAACTAGAAGCAGTCAGTATGTGATGGTCACAATATTTACATTAGATTCTTTCATTGACCTTAGTGTTCACTTTGTCAAAGGTACATTAATTATTTGAAGCTTGCATCATTTAAGTCAACATGAACATGCCGGTCAAGATAAAGCCTTGAGAATGTTATCTTTTCACATTGCAATGTACTTCCATTCTTGGGAATTACTGCATAACACATGGTACAGTAAAAAGCAAAGCTACAGAAATGTACAATGCCAGTAGTAGAACACTTTATGAGAAGGCAAGTAGAGAATCCTAGACACAAACAACTCCATAAAGTATTATGCAGATAGACCTTCAAGCAAGCAACAAAAGTGGGATTTTAGATAAGCTCTGCTAAACAGTAACCAATATAAGCATTGATTAGAAATTAATTTTAAACATTTCTGTCAAAGAATTGTTCATGTTTGATCTTTCTTTATATTTCAAGCATTGGTGAAGAAGAGTATGTCTGAAACAACAGTTTCTTAATGCAGAGTCCCGAGTTAACACTACTGGAGGAAGCATACCCAAATGCATTTTAATTCGTAAGACCATGATAATGCCAACATGCCAGGTATTTGCAATTCTACCATTTGTCACTGTGACATAAGCTGATGTCACTTTATTAGCATCTTATTTATGAATATCATTTACAGAAATGTTAGGAATAATTTTCCTGTGCTGTGGCACAGGAGTCTGTTATCCTGTTTTCAAAGACAGTAATATATATGCTTCCCATTAGTCTAGAAATATTTTAAATGAGACATCTTAGCTATGGGAAGCCATCCCCTGCTGTGAGGATGCACATGCTCTATCCATTGTGCCACCCTGGCCCTTTGGAAATGTACTGCTATCAAATCACGCCACAGAGATGAGTATGCTTAGTGGGGAGAAGAGGAAATTCTACAGTGGAGCTGATCTATATTTTCCTACTCCACCTTGGACAGCAGTCAGTAGAAAATGCATCTAAAGGAAGGTGATCCTAAAAGAAAGATGTAAAAAACACAGAGTGGGATAAATTTAAGGCCATCCTTACATTACAGAATCACAGAATCACAGAATCACAGAATTTCTAGGTTGGAAGAGACCTCAAGATCATCGAGTCCAACCTCTGACCTAACGCTAACAGTCCCCACTAAACCATATCCCTAAGCTCTACATCTAAACATCTTTTGAAGACTTCCAGGGATGGTGACTCCACCACTTCCCTGGGCAGCCTGTTCCAATGCCTAACAACCCTTTCAGTAAAGAAGTTATTCCTAACATCTAACCTAAAATTCCCCTGGCTCAACTTAAGCCCATTCCCCCTCATCCCCTTCACCAGGCACGTGGGAGAACAGGCCAACCCCCACCTCGCTACAGCCTCCTTTAAGGTACCTATAGAGAGTGATAAGGTCTCCCCTGAGCCTCCTCTTCTCCAGGCTGAACAAGCCCAGCTCCCTCAGCCGCTCCTCATAGGACTTGTTCTCCAGGCCCCTCACCAGCTTCGTCGCCCTTCTCTGCACCCGCTCAAGCACCTCGATGTCCTTCTTGTAGTGAGGGGCCCAAAACTGAACACAGTACTTGAGGTTCAGCCTCACCAGAGCTGAGTACAGGGGGACGATCACCTCCCTAGCCCTGCTGGTCACACTGTTCCTGATACAAGCCAGGATGCCGTTGGCCTTCTTGGCCACCTGAGCACACTGCTGGCTCATATTCAGCCGACTATCCACCATCACTCCCAGGTCCTTCTCTGCCTGGCAGCTCTCCAACCATTCCTCTCCCGGCCTGTAGCTCTGCTTGGGGTTATTGCACCCCAGGTGCAGGACCCGGCACTTGGCCTTGTTGAACTTCATGCAGTTGACCTCAGCCCATCGGTGCAGCCTATCCAGATCCTCCTGAAGAGCTTTCCTACCCTCAAGCAGATCGACACACGCACCTAACTTGGTGTCATCTGCGAACTTACTGAGGGTGCACTCGATGCCCTCGTCCGGATCATCAATGAAGATATTAAAAACATTAATAAATAAAACATTACAATAGTAAATTTAATACAATTTACATTACATTACAATAAATAAAACATTACATTGCCTCTCCTGACATTGCATCTTATCCTAGAAATACATTGTGCAAGTCCAGAAGACTTTCCACAATATTTTCCCCTAACTATAACATCAGTGATACTTTTCTTCTTCATATAACCATCTAACTGATTAATTTTGAAACTTCTAGTACTTAGTATCAGCAATTCCAGCTTCAGGGCTCAATATTCACACATACATACTACTTCCATTTATCAGTATTTTATTTCTTGCATTTTTTTCAAGACAAGTGACTTCTTCTGTGACACTTTGAAAGAGACACTGTGACACATAGAAAGAGAGTTCTTCACCTGTCTTTTTTACCACCTCCGCTGCTTCATGTATGTATACATTGCTCCCTATCACAGATATTCTCATATATGTAATATTCATGTACCAGTATTCTGCCTGCCTGTTGTAAAACTACTACCCACCACCCGAACAGTACTAATTAAAATCCATTACTAAAAAAGCAGTATTTGCATGGAAAACTCATATCAACGTAGGTAGCCAAATAGGACCAATGCTCTCCTGACCCCTAACTAGAGAAGCATGAGTCTTCAGGACAGTTTTCCAGACAAGCTTCCCCCAGCCTGTAGCATTACATGGGGTTGTTGTGCTCCTAGAGCATGATGCAACACTTAACCTTGTTGAACCTCATACATTTGGCCATGGCCCATCCATCCAACCTGCTCAGATCTGCAGAGCCTTCCTACCCTCAAGCAAATCAACACTCATGCCTCACTTGGTGTCATCTGCAAAGTTACTGAGGGTGCACTTGATCCTTTCATCTGCAGTCTGACCTGAAACACTAGTTATCCATCGTGGACAAAGTATTTGTATTTCTCCATAATTTTTTGTATGTGTTTTTTCATGACAGCATTGATTGTGAGGGCCTGATGCTTCAATGTTTTATGGACATGCTATTTTGAAGATGTTTAACAGAGACCCACATCAAAGAATGTGGGTCTCTGAGACCCACATCATCCTAATGAAAGATAACTTAGAGAATAAGATGTTAAGTTTGATTCCTACTCAGTTTTACAGGCCCTTCCCCCTTAATTTGAAACTAGGTGGTTACAGGCTATGCTAGCCCACAAAGAAGAAGAAATGTAAGACACTGCTTTAGTCTTGTATTTAATCCATACTATTGACTGTATGGTGAAAAAGAAGGATATCATCTCCAAATGTTGTGTATCTCCCCCGCAATGCACTGCTTATCTTCAGCACTATTTACTTCCTACTGGAAAAGGAGGAAAGTGAGACAGACAATTCAAGCCCAAAATTATTTCTCTGAAAAATCCCTGGTCAACAAACCTCTACATTACAACCTCTGTATTACATTTGGCTTAGGAAGGATCATATACTCATTAAGGTACTGTCAAATGTCATTTTGCTGAGTAATGAAATAATTTCTTTTGTATAGTGGGAAGATGATCTCAGCCTGGTTATTCCTGGGCAAGAGCTACTTTTGTCCTCATGTGAACAAAAAGTTGGTCTTCTGACAGAAGACAGAAAAGCAGGCTCATTCGGAAGGCAGAATTGAGCTCAGTATTGGATAGCATCATGCTATACAGACATATAAACTCGAGGACAAAAAAAAATAAAAAAATAAAAAAAAAAAAAGGTGTAAAGATAAAAAATAAAAAGGATTATAAACTATCCAGCAATAAAACTGAGCTTGTCAAATTGTCTATGACAGAAAACATAATCTGCCATGTAAAAGGACAAAAACAGTGATCGTATTTTGTATGGAGATGGATCAGTTAAGGAAATGGTATGTGCCACATGTTTGCCTGGGATGAGCAGACTGGGCTTGACAGCCAGGGTGAATTTCTGCCAGGGTCCTTTCCCTATTCAGTCTTCTAGGCATAAAAAGGTATAATTACCTATTTGTAAAGGTATCCTCTACCTGTGGGTTGCTACATGTTAAAAGAATGTTCTGTAGGGCTTTAATTATGCTTTTTAAATACCGTTACAGTGAATGTAACCCCTTAACATCAAGGCTTACTGGAAGCTGCCTTCTGGATTTTTTTCCCTGCAAGCCACCTCCTACAAAATTCTTCTTGGAAGTGCTCACATATCTTTAGGTACCTGCTAGTAATCAAAACCTGGCTTCCAGTCTCATAAAAGAAAATTTTTGTGATTATCAAACACTTTTGATAGTTGCAGCATAAAAGGACAGTGTATCAAGCAAAGCAAATTGCAACAGAACCAGAACAAGTACTAGAGAGTGAACTGCACTGCTACTGCTAACATAACAACATTTGGCACTAGCACATTACTGAAACAGCCCAAGTTCTCCAATTGTTTTGAGGGCAATTTTTCCAAGTAGGAAAACAATACTTCAGGAATATTCTAAAGAAGAAGCTTACAATACGGGAAGTGGACTAGGTTTTTGAGAGTTACCTGCAAATGCTTTCTTTCTGAAGGGCATAAAAATGCTAGGAAGTACTCCAACTTACTCACAGGAAGGACAGAAAACCTGGAAAATTCAAACAGATCATTCCCAATCAGTTGAAATCATGCCACAGTTTTCTGGTGACCCATGAAATCTGCAGAGAATAGAATCAGATGTTTCTTGAAGAATCAAGCCATAGGTAACAGTGTCCTCTCCCTTCTCCCTGCAGCTATCAATGTCACTTTAAGGCTGAGAGTGTTTAGTTAAAACTTTCTTTTTTTTTTTTTTTTTTAAATTCTGGACTAACAATGTAATTTCTGGCTACAAAGATGTGCATTAGTTTCCACATCTGTAAGAAGGAGGGAAATCTTATTTGCTTAACACACTTTGAAAGCTTCAATTATGTGGTAATACTGGAAAATTACCAGAATTACCAGAATGCACATAAACCATCTTTCCCAGCAGCCAATATCCCCCATCCCCTGGGCCCTGAGCATCTACTTGTATGGACATTTTTCCCTTGCAAAACGTCTCTAAAGTTTGGCAAACAAGTGCTTGCAAATTCCAGCAAGTGTAACTATCTCTCTTCCTGTATAAGTCTGTGTCACAAACCGAAGCTAAAACATGTCATTGTGATCTCTGAGCAAGAATGCTTTAAAGATATGAGGTGGCTGGTGCATTGTTTCAAACTTCTATTCCAAGTTTCCATTGCTGGACATGTTGTTGAGTCCTCACCAAGCTCAAAATGGAGATGTGAGGTCATGTCAAGAAAGGGCAGGATGTTGCTGCTAAAGAATTAGTAAGAAAAGCTTTACATTCAGAGGTGTGTATGGTTCCATTGGCTTAACTTTGGCTTTTCCCTGAGAAAGCTTAAGGGCTGAGTGAAGACTTCAGTGAAATGAAAAGAGTTTCAGGACATTCAATTACTCCATGATCTTCATAGAAAATAATCTGTCATAAGCCTTGGGAATAGTAAGTGCAGCAGTAAGATTTGCATTGCAAAATGCATGGTAAATTGATACTTTTTTCTATAAAAGGTGTGTGGTCAAATCTCTGTCGGTGTAAATGAATATAAATTCTGCTGGAGATGACACACGGTATGCATATTGTGTGTGTAGGAGGAGAAGAGAGGGAATAAGAAAAGGAAGACGTCTAATTTCTAGTATTCTTTTTTCTTTTTTCTTTTTTTTTCTATATTGTATGCATTCTCCCCTGCTGACTGTCTCCCTGTAGTGATAACGAGGCACAAAGGTCTTCAGGGAGCGAACACTTGGCATTTAATTTATTTTGTTGTTCCAGGTAGCCTTTAACTTAGGTGGAACACTCCCCCAGCCCACCCCCAACCTCCACCCCCACACCGTCATCTCCTTATTCTCTATAGCAACATCCACAGCACAGAGGTATCATTGCTTTGAGATATATGAAACATTACACAAAAGTTTGCTCACCCTCCCTCCCACTCCTTCCCCAGCAAACCCTGAAAGGTCTAACTGGAACTGCCAGAGTCAGATCACCTTAAGCATAGATGGCAGGAGGTATTTAATGTAATTCTCTCAGGGGACAGAAAATGAGATTACACAGGTCATCTGCCCAGTCACATTCTCTACTAGGGAAGAGTTCCTCAATAACAATGTCCTGTTACAACTGTTATAGCAATGAATTTAATCTGGTGCTCAAGGATAACACTGAATAACCCACAAACTTGAATAGGCCACAAAGATTCTTCTAATTCCTTAGGCTACAGAGTAGCCACAGAACATATATTCCTGGTTTCAATGCAAAATAATAATAAATAAATAAATAAACAAACTAATAAATAAATTAAAAAATAGCAAGTTGACCAACCCTAGTAAGTAGTTTTTTGTATGTTTTGAAAGTCTGTTTAAACTATGCAAGATGCAAGACATTCTATTAAGAAATCCAAATAAACAGCTGTGATGTAAATGCAGTTAGTGAAAATAAAGTCACCTGTCCTGTTTTATAGAGATAATCACAGGAATCTATGGGGCACAAAGGTAGAAATGGAAGCCAAGGAGCTTCTAATTTAGATTAGACAAAGTCTATGAGAAGGGACTGTACTTAAAAATTATCAGCCTTGGTAAGGGTTTATTGTTCACTGTTTTTAAAGGACAAGGATACTGACAGACATTGCAAGTGTACATAACATATGCCAATGCCTATTGTTTGGGGTTAAAAGGTTTCAGAAAAGAGACAGACAGATTTAAGAAAAAAAAAATATTTTGAGCAACTTTATTCATGTTTCATTCCAACACATTTAACTTTTATTGCCTATAAACCATCTTCATGTTAAGAATGTAGCAAGGACAAGCATTTTCATCTAGAAGCTGGTCTTTATATATGACAACTCCTGCACTTACACCCTTCTGGCTTTATAGTGTTTCAAAGCTCTTAGCTCTTAATTTACTCTTATGTTGAAGGGCTGTAATACTGGAACAACAGCAGCAACTACACAATATTCTCATCTTCATACATCTTTTTGATCCATTGAAAAACACTTTACAGGTAATCAGCGAGCCACTGCATATCCACAGTATTTCTTCTTACATGACTTCTTGCCTTCATTACATTTTATAAAATGGTTATGAGACCTGCTATCTGGTGATATATAAGCAGATAAAATAACATCCAGGTATCTTTCAGACAAAATTTTGCAAAAGGCTTGATCTTGAGGTATTGATAAAACTTGTCAAAATAATTAGCTTATCAGTCTGAGAGACAGTTAAAATAAGCCTGCTCTCTGCATACACTTAATCTCTCAGAGCTCAACATGTACTGGGGGTGGAAGCATTACCCCTAGAACCATGCCCAGAAGGCGCTCTCCCATTCAGTTGGAGTAGAGCAGAGGTCTGCCAGGAAGACACAGAGCCAAGCATGGAGCTCACTGCAGAAGTGCCATGGACAAGTGCTAGGGAAGGTCATTATTATGCCACCTAAGATCACCTCTTTCATTTCAGACTTTTCCTCTGTCAAACACAGCCTAGAACCTATGTGACATTTGGCAGTGTAGTCTGGGTTGTGCTGGCTTGAAAAACTAAAGAGAAGGACATGGTTTATCTGTGCCCACCAGCCCGCAAAAAATTAAATTTAGGGGAAAAAATCACATTTGTATTCACTACAAAGAAGTCCTGTGTGTCCTCTTCTCCACAAGACAATGTGTACATTCAGAAATGTGTACTGACAGACAGACCAGCTGTCTTTCATGAAAGAAAAAATCATAATGGTCACCATAGTGACCATTTACTTAAGATATTTCTACATATGGATCACAATGTTTGCAAGACCTTCCTGCCTTTTGCAACATTTGAGAATTGCCCTGCAGCATAATTCTCTCACTTTTTGACCTCTACATGCCCATCCTCCCAAATTGTTGCTCTGTAAATCAGTCCTCACAGATTTGCAAACTAATCCTGGTATTCCAAAGCAGCTTCCATTTGTAACTACACTTTATCCAAATTTGAGTTTACTTCTTAGAAAAGCTGCCAGCAGAGCCAGATGAAATGACGTGGGGAAAGCAGATGTCTTGGGAACAAGCTAGTCATTCTGCCACCCAGGGAGGAGTGGGGACAGCAATCTGAGCAATATGTCCACAGCACTGGGCAACCCAGCCCTGATGTTTGCCCCAGAGCTCCAAGGGCTCTGTCTCATGCCCAAGGGAGGGCTCAGAGGCTCAGGATGACAGGACATGCAGTGGCTGGTTTTCATTGCTTTACCTACCCCACAGAATGTGCACCACATCCCATGCTACTCCAGCACTGCCTCTTTCCTTTCCCACTGCAGGTACCAGCTCCCTCCATCTGGCAGCCACTTAAGAGGTCCAAGGAGTCAGTAAGCTGCCATGTACCCATGGGATGAACAAGATGCTGAGCAGAGGTGCAAAGAGAGCAATTTCCAGTGGGGATTTGAACAGCAGCTTTGTGGGATAGAGAAGAAATTTACCTGGGGTGATCTAAGAGAAACTCTTCTACCCTCAGCAATTTACTCTTCAGCCCCTGATGACCCTACCAGCCTTCTCCTTTCTGATGCCACAAAGTGACATTTTGCTGCTCTGCCAAAGACAAGAGTGAGTTATTCTGTTCTCTTTCTTAGGAATCAAAATTCAACCTTGCCAACTTTGTTAGGAAGCCCTGCCCCATGGCCACCTGCTGTGTGTTACTACACTCCAACACACACTTTTTGTACCTGACATGAAGCTAAGCTCTAAGAGAAATTTTTAAACTATTACACTCACTTTCTACCCCCTTCTTCTCATACATTTCCTTTTCTCCCCCGATTTATAAACAGGATGCCTTTTCAATTATGAAAGTATAATAATGGTACCAAAATTTCTGGAGATGCATAATCTACCCAGAAATGATTGTCCAGTTGTTGTGGGCTTGGCTGATGCTCAGTCACAGTTTCATTTCTAAGAAAGCTAAATAAACAACACAACTGATGCAAAGTAGCAGGAAATAACAATAAAATATTATTTGAAACTCGAGAGATATTGTCTGAGCCAATGACTTCAGAACCTCAGTCCCAATATAGATGTTCTTGAATTTCAGTTGTAACAATTTTGCAGCCAGTTACTCATAAAAGATTATCTTGCTTTATCACAAAAGATGCCAAAGATATGAGGGAAATTAAAACCCAGGATGTTTCTACCAAGATAGAGCAGTACAAAAAATTACTTGGCACTCAAAAAGGAGAGAAATAACCAAGTCATTGTTTGTTCTGCTCTGTTAAATACATTTTTTGCAAACACACCAAAAATATTTATGCTGGTTCCAGAAGGAAAAAAAAAAAAAAGACTGCTGATCATCAGCAAGGTGTGTTGAATTCAGCCTTTATCCTGAGACCACACAGCATAACCATATCAGTTATGTATCAGAAAGTACCATAAATGAGCTTTGAATTTATTAAAAGCCTATCTGAAGCTGTGAGATACCCATTAAATTATTTTGTCTTTCCAATTGCAGGGCCACTTGTCCTGCATGGTGTCATCAGTTTTTCAGGCTACATAGATGCTATTGCAATAAGGCTGCAAAAGAGCCTTTGAGTCAATGTCACAGAGCCAGGATGATCTGCTGAGCCTTGTGGCCACATCAAGGCAGTCGGGGTAGATTTCTGGATAACAAGACCTACCCAGGGCCCTTCTCCACAGTACCTTTTTCAGCAACCAGAATTGGGCTGGAAATATTTGTAATATTCTCATAACTTTGGTAGCAACTGTGGTATCACAAAGAGAAGGTTTTGTTTTCCTTGTTGGACACTTCCTTCTATAAGGGATTACCTGACTGACTTACTGCAACTGAAAAACATTTTTTTGAAGCCCAAATGTTACAGAAAGAAGGAAGGAGAGAAAACCTGGTCCAGTTTGCCTCACTTATCAAAAATATAACTGTTTTCTTTACATTTATCTGACATAAAGGAAATTTAAGCAAAAATAGCAGTCTCCCAGCACAATTAAAACTAAGACTTAGGAGACACTTCTGTTACACCTACAGGCAGATATGCGTGGAAGCCATACTCTCAACAGAAGGGATCTATGCCAAGGGAGCAGCTTTACCAAAAACAGAGTATAACAGCCCATGTCTGACACAGGGCATATTGCAGCTCCCAGGTCTTCTAGTCAGCCCAAATGCAGGCATAGCTAGACTGCATTCTTCCATGACACCTTGCAGATTTGCTTGGATGTTAGAAGATATTTGAGTTACAAAGCACATGTTTTATCCTGTTTAGCTGCTCTTCCCGCATTATTGTGATGATAACTCCTTATTGCGACGATATCTCACTATCTTTATGAATAAACAAGATCTGCCAAATATTTGCAATAATATTTACATAGTTAAAAGCAAAGTGTTTGTGACCTTTCTATCTTGTTGTGTCAAGTACTGTCAAGTGTCACAATTTTCTTTATTATTCTTTCTTAAACATCTTTTTAAAAATAGGACAAAACTCTGCTGGTGACGTGTGTTTGTAGGGCACGTAGGAAGATGCTACTGTTTCATATCTGATGTGCTACATTGCCTCTAGTTTTTCTATTACATCCTTTCAGATTGTTCTTAACACATCCTAGGGGGAACAATACATTCTATCAAAATGCTTATAGACAGTTAGTGGTAATTGTGAGATTAATTTGATCTAGACAATTTTCAGCTGAATTCTGTACTAGTAACCTGTCCATTTGTTGATTGATTTATTTATTTTTCCCAGACTAAGTTTGTTAAATATTAGTTAAAAGCAGAATTATTAGTTTGGAATAATACTCTCAGCCACAGTTTTCTCTAGCAACCCATGTTTTAAAGCTAAATTGGATTATTAAAGTGGTTATTTTCAGTTTGCACTTTCTCCAAGTGTATCTAAACTTGAAACACTGAAAAACATACATAATAGTCTGATTAGATCCTTAAAGTGACAAGGAATTGTCCACTAAAAGACATTTATGGATGTGTGTTAAAAGGCCTGAAGTTACTACAAATCACTTGAAATAGGTTTACAGCAGTAACACACTTTTCATTCTGAATCCAATTCCCATTTCATATTATGACAAATTTTATTGATCATAAATCCACAAAACTGACTCCTCACACAAGGTCCTACACTCACTAGAGGAAGACGAGAAAGTAAAGTCTGGGGAACTGATGTCCTCAGTGCCCAAACACATTTCTGTGTCTGCAGGCCACTGTGCTGGATTTCTTTGGGGATGAACAATAACTGGAGGTGCAAAAGGCTCTACACCTCCTCCTATATCTTGCTCTCTGCTGTATTATCTGTTATAAAGTCTAGATGCTGATTTCCCAGAGCATAATGCTAGTCATGTCCCAAAAATATACACCCAAAAAGAACTTTTTTTTTTTTTTTCCAGATGAATATATTTGTTGGTATTCAATCACTCACTGATGATGGATAGCAACAAGTGCGCTTTCCCCATGGGTGTTCAAGGCATACTCTTCCTCTGTCTGCCATAAGTAGCCAAAGTCTAGCGTTTTGTGGGGTTTTGTGTGTTGAAGAAAGGCAGACACTCACAACTCTTCACTAAGGCATTTAATAATAGTCTCTTTTTTTTTTTTTTTTTTTTTTTTTTTTTCTGAGCTCTGCATTTCTCTACATCAGGTAATCCTGATGTGAGCATGCAGCATCCTGGGGGAAGACAGTACCTCTCCTGGGGACACAGGAGTAAGGTTCTCACATCAGAAAGTGATGCTGAGTGCTACATGTGGCACCAAAGTAGGAGATTTAGACAGTAGAGAACCTCTTCTGAACTGGTCTTGTTTTTATATTTTTAGTTTGGTAAATGAAGAAAAATTTTATAATTTTCAATATACGAGGAGAGAAAGAGAGAGAGAGAGAGAGAGAGAGGGAGAGATGGAAAATCAAAATGCCTGTAAACACCAACTGTGGTATTATTCATCTTGTTCAGCTGTTCAGCTAGATCTGATTCAGTACTTTGCATGCTCATGCTCTATGTTAGGAAGGGCTATGTATTTTTTCTCAATTCTTTATTTTTCCTTTAGTCAAAGTCTCCTATTCATTAGATTTGCTCGACCCCAGATATTTGAATAATTGCATATGTTTAAGGTTGTCAATGGACAACAAACTGAAAATCATACTGAACTAGCAGTACCACAGGACTTTTAATGAAATTGAAAGCAAAATTTCCCAAAGGCATACCTGTTCAGAGACAGAAAGTCAAGCTTTCAAAACAGGAAGCAGCGATCACTGGTGGGGACTTTTCAGAGGTGAAAGTGTGGTAGAACCTTCAAAGCCAACTGCAGTCTCTAATAAATACCTCTCTGTAACACACCTCATCAGACCATCAAAATAGTTGCCTTCCTAGACATGCTGCGGGTGGTCTGAAAAATTTGGCTGACTCTGTGTTTGTGTGTGTGTTTGAGTGTAGATAAACATTTCCTGTCTGTATTTCCTCTAAATCTGTTCATTAAATTCTATGACATACTTTTTTTTTTTTTTTTTCACCAATATTATGTCAAATCTCTTTTCTTGATGGACATTACTAAGGTATCTTGAAACAACCTCTGAAATCAGTATTTTTTGTGCTGTTTCACAATCCCATGAAATACCCACATTGACATAAAAAACAGATATTTTCAGGAGTATTTTCAGGACAGGAGTTGGTCTCTGTCCTTGCATTTACAGTTGTATTTTCAGATGACTTAAACCAGTACAGTTAAATGTCTTCAGCAAATGTATGAGACCAAAGTTCTGCTCTGCCTTCTCTACAGCTGGCTTTAATTCTTTCTGAAGCATCTTCCTGTTCTGCAAATACTTTAATTTGCTATTAAATTTCAACATTGTCATTATCAGAAAGACACTAGAGCTGAAACTAGGTATTGATTTCTGTTTGGACTTTATTTGTTTTTGGTTTCAAGAATGTTTTGAGCAAACAACTCAGAGCTGGAAGGAAAAAAAAAAAAAGGAAAGTAGGGCAGGTCTTGGACCTGGGAACATTTCAGTACCCTCCTACCAACAGAACAGATAACTAGGCTATGGAGATGGAGGAAGATGAAAATATAAACTATATAAATTAAATTGTGTTTCTGTTTATACATTCTGCCCTACTGAAAGACTCCAACCACTGGTAACTCATTTCTTCTGAAAGGAGAAGGAAATTGCCCAGAAACAGCAAGAGTCAAAAGCTGGATCATTTTATACTGCCTCACAACAAGTTGCTGAGTGATTTTAAATTACTAGGTCACCGTCTCAGATTGAAGTGTTCCAAGAATCCTGGCCTTTTGTTTAGTACAAGAATTAAAATCTCAGAGAATTATTAAATCTCAGGAACCTTAAGAGTAGATAAACCACAGCATGAAAACTACAGAAAGCTGGCTAAAAACAATGTGAATATCACAGAATCACAGAATTGCCTAGGTTGGAAGAGACCTCAAGATCATAGAGTCCAACCTTTGACCTAACACTAACCAGTCCTCCACTAAACCATATCCCTAAGCTCTACATCTAAACATCTTTTAAAGACTTCCAGGGATGGTGACTCCACCACTTCCCTGGGCAGCTTATTCCCATGCCTAACAACCTTTTCAGTAAAGATGTTCTTCCTAATACCCAACCTAAAACATCTCTGGAGCAACTTTATCCCATTCCCCCTCGTCCAGGCACATGGGAGAATAGACCAACCACCACCTCACTACAGCCTCCTTTAAGGTACCTGTAGAGAGCGATAAGGTTGCCCCTGAGCCTCCTCTTCTCCAGGCTGAACAATCCCATCACCCTCAGCCACTCCTCATAAGACTTGTTCTCCAGACCCCTCACCAGCTTTGTCACCCATCTCTGGACTCGCTCGAGCACCTCGATGTCCTTCTTGTATGAAACACTAGGACTTACTGGTATAGTATCTGTAGGTGCCTGCATGCAATCTATTATAATCTAGGTTTCTTTTGAAGAGCTTTAGTTAGTTACATTTGTCTAAAAAGAAAATAGCATATCATTTTTAGGGTGTGTTTAGGAAAACATCTTTTTCCTTGCAGCATAATTCAGCCACAGTACAAATGAAAGAACATGAGTAACAATCACTGTCTAATAATAGTGATTGAAATCAGTAGCAAGTAATGTGTTGATATTTCAAGTTTATTAATTCAATGGATTCTATTTTGCCATTTGATGAATGGGCTTTTCAATTTATACAGTTTGTTGCTCCAATAAGAACTGTTTGTTATATGTAGCATTGGCCT
This sequence comes from Aythya marila, assembly GCF_965140915.1. NCBI lineage: Eukaryota > Metazoa > Chordata > Aves > Anseriformes > Anatidae > Aythya > Aythya marila. The sequence continues at coordinate 48,497,545 of NC_139080.1, read as the reverse complement.
AAACAGCTTTGGAAGAAAAGAAATCTAGGTTATTCACAACATGAATTACAGTTTCTTTTTGTCTTGGTTGTAAAGTACATAGCAGGAAGTGGCTGAAGTATCTAATCTTTGTTAGCAGCAGCAATAAAGTTATCCAGGCTCCAGAGTTAATCTCTTTTTTGCAGACCTCTCTCCAGTCATTGTTGTCATGCTACAGACACCTGTCCTGACCCTTCCCCCCCCCCCCCCCCAGGCTGTTTGCTAGTCTGTGCAGAAACATTTAGAAACATTTGCAGCTACTGAACCTGAATTCCAGTTGGGATCCTTTACAATTGCAACATGCTCAATCCACCAAATACCTAGTGCAGATCACGAAGTAAAGAAGGAATCAAAACTTGTTTTAACTTTCAGGAAAAAAACACATGGAGAGCTAAGAAACACTCCGGGCCTGCCAGTCCTACAGTAGCAACCCTCTATGGCTGCTCACAGCAAGATATGCTAATGATGGTGTCAGTGTTAGGGTGAAGTTATTTCAGTTTTTTCTCACTCCTGTGGGTCAGTGTACATGAAATTTGTATATGGGAACAAGAAGATGTCAACTAATCCTCCTAGAGTTAAGGCAAACCATCATCTTAGTTGTGAACAGTAGAAACTTAGATTGTCACATATGCAAATACACTCTGCCTTTTTCTGTCACCTCTTATTTAGCCCTTTCTTCATTTCCATGCATCAGACAGGAGAAATTAACTTGCAGATTTCCACAGACAAAGTACATGACAAACTCATTTGGGGCAATGATGAAGTTTGACTGAAGAACGGTAGAAACAGTAAACCTTTTGATTTTTTTCCCCATTCCTTGCAATATGTTGGGCTTTTTCATCAAAGAACATAGCTTAAAACTGGATTAAAAACAGAGGAAACATTCTGAATTAAGAAGGGACAATATTCAGTGGCAAAATATTCCTTGTAAGAAGTTTGTATGGGCTAATCCTTCTTTCCAATAAATCTTAAAAACATTTTTAATATGAATCTCTGTTTTCAGTGAGCTCTTGGCAAAATCACAATGCCCAAGCTGTGCCTAGTGCCACAAGAGTGAGCAGTAAAGTTAACTGCTGGACACAGTATATTCAGTATAGGTTTATGGTTTAATTGTCTTTATTATTTTTGTAAATATTTTCTACTTTCTACTTTTCTACTTTCACGTACTTTCTTACCTCAATATAATGTACTTTCTACCTCAATATAATGTGTCAGAGCTCTTTGACAGACATTCTGTGAGCCATATTAATGATCAGAACCTCCACTAAACTGTGCACCTTGCAGAGACCCCTCACCTGCTTCACTGTCATGGCCTCATGTCACTCCATATCAGCACCAGCCACAAGATCACTGCACAAAATATCTGAAGAGGGATCATGAGTACACAGTTCTTCAACTCTCTTATAACAATGTTGAGGGCCAAACTGCAGAAGTAAGGTTAAAGGTCTATCCACAAGCACCACAGCCATAGCACTTCCATGAAGAACCCACACTGGAGCTGGAAATATTATCCTTAGCAACATTTTGGTTACAGTCACAAAAAAAGGGATTCTCGCATCTTCTTTCAGTGAGTGTGTTGAGTGCTGCAGGATTTTTGCTATGACCAAGAACTTTGCCTTCTTTTTGGTCACTGTTTACCCAAAACATACATATTGAGAAATAAATTCAGAACTGAAATTTGTCTTCCATGTGGTTTCTACTTACCATAATCAAAAAATATATAACTAGTTAGAAATACATGTCTTTTTGTTCCTGAAATACATGCATTCTGATATTTTCAGCTGCTTGGTACTACTACTACCACTGAAATACCAACAATACGTACTAGAAGAGGAAAAGTGTTTAATAGTTGATAGATTATACCAATAAAAATAAAGATAAATATTTCCAGTTGAAATTTTCTTGTTGAAAATTTTGAAATTTGAAAAACTTGAAATTTTCCAGTTTTGAATGAAAACACACTCACCATAGTTGCAGAAACTAAATGAAGACCCAGAAAAGTAGGTAGGTTGGTTACCATTTCCATCACTAAAAAAAATGGTTGATTAGATTTATGTATTAGTGCTGATATAAAAACATATCTTATCTTGGCCTTTACATAATAAATAATAAAGTGAGAAAGGAAATAAGTAGTTGACTGTTTATGAACACAGAGAAATATTCAAGATACATATAACTGCAGAAAAGCTAATCACTCATGACAAAGTTTATTTGCCATTTCAGCACTGTCTTGCATGATGTTCACCCAAAGAAGTGAGCTGATGTTATACAGAATGCAATGACAGCAACACACACAAAAATGGAAGGAAGCCAAAAATAAGATAAGTCCTCTGGGTGTTTCATTCACTAATGTTCGGCTATAAAATGCTCTTTGAAAACAGTTTCAAAACAGTACTGAGCCATTTCTAGCAGCTGTTGTGGAAAGAGGTATATGATCAACAGAGAAACAGAATAAGTACATCTATTCTAATGTCTTCTACAGCTGAGACATTTCTGTGTTTTTCATCCAAGAGTTTGTCTTTCATCTAAGAAAAATCTTTACTGTTATAGAGTATGTGATTGTTTTGCCACTTAGCAAGACAGAAATGACACTACTTCACTTGGTTAAGCCCATGAAGGACTCTCTCCTAAGCCTGTCAGGCCTGACTGCCACAGACCTGCAAGGTCTTCTGGAACAAGGACAAGGTGTTCACTGAGCCCTGGAGCAACCCACTGTCATGTTAGACATTGAGTTAAATGTCAGAGAGGCAGTGGGCATTGTTCTTCATGCCAGTGTCTTCAGATAATCACATCAGATCATTTTCATTTCTTTCCAAAGATCACCCCAAGGCTACTAATATAACCTGATTCTGTATTCACCAGTCAGCAGACCTGTGAGCACTGCACCAAGAGTGTGCTCTTTGTGGCATATGTGTACAGAGGAGAATCTATCAGATATATGACAGACAAGCATTGATGGATACTCAAAAGTGCAGTTACAATGCAAAATACCTAAATTCTGCTCAGGTTTCATGCTGGATACATACCTGAGGTTCCTTCCTTATGTAGTCCTGTGTTATTATTCTTACAGGGAAAATATCTTATTAAAAATGAGAGGTGTGCTGTAAGGCAACTGCTTAGTAAGCTTGCTTTATATTGCATACAGTTTGACAGGATATAGAAGGATCAAGAGCTGACAAGTTTATTCACACTTAAAAGTGGGTAACAAAATAGGAAACCTCTTAGGCAAAACCAGACAACTTTCCACACCAATAGAAGTACAAGTTTGCACCATGTATTTTCGTGAGGAACTAATTTTGAAGAGTATAATAGTCCTAACCCTTTCACATCCAGCAGTGTTAAACTCTGAGATGCAGTCAGATGTATTAGCCAGCACTGGCAAATACTGTGAACATTTGAGGACACACTGCTAAGAAATTTTTGAGGAAAGACAACAGTACACACATTCCAGCAGCAGCCAGCCTAGACAGTTCTGTTCCAGCTTACTCTGTGTTTGAGTGACTCATAAATCCAGTGAAACCATAGCAATAAATACATAACAAAGAGCATAGAAGGCACTGTAAAGGTGGGTCACAGGAAAACAGTATTTGTTTGGAGAGGTGAGAACTTATTATATGGTAAAATGGATTTCTGTAGTGGGAAAAAAAATTATAAGACAAACTTGTCAGGGAATTAGACAGAGTGGACTATTGGAGTGACAAATCAGTAGGCAGCAAAGGAATTGGCTACGTGAAAACTAGCCATGATGGAGATGTGTCTTCAGGAGGATTCCACAGGAATCACTGAGGCAACAAGTTATTCAAAACCTTCATCAATAGCCTAGAAAAGACAGGGGAAAAAAAAAAAAAAAAGTAATCTCTAAAACTCTTTGAAGTAATAAAATGCCATCTCACTGTCAAAGAACATGGGAAAGACCACACAAAGCTGTAAATGGGCTAAAGAAAAGCCAATGAACTTCAATCTGAATAAAGTATCTAGGCAAAAATAACCTAAGTCATACTGACCCCAAACTCATGTTGAACCCTGAAGTGGCAGTCCTGGCATGGAAAGGAGATGGTGAGGTGGCATTCCCTGGAAACACCAACTCAGAAGGCAGAGGCACCCAAAACAGTCCATAAAATGCCTCTTCTAAGTAACTTAGCTGTGGATTCTCTTCCATTACTTTTTTTTTTTTCCAGTTAATATTCAAGGTCTCTATTTAGCCTTCCCATATCCAATATTCTAATATTTATGTAATATATTTCTTTTTTATGTCCATTATGCTTCAGCATTTTAATGCTCAGTATCACTATATTGCAAGAGACTTGGCTGCACCTTAACATAATGTCAGATTTTGTAAGCTTCCTTTCAAAAGAACAAGAAACATTCCCTTTAAAATATTGTATTTGGTGGTTTGGCCTTGAAAAATGTACATGATTGACAAGTTCAAAGGCATCAGTCAGATGCACAGTGCTATTGTCTAGTGGGGGAGAAGAGAAACTGAATAAAACCTGTCCTGTTTGTTGTTGTTGTTGTTGATGTTGTTGTTGTTTTCTGTAAACTTAATTCCATTCAAAAGAGCTTTCTTCCACACATTAATGAAAGCTATCTTAACAAGTATCCATGCCATTCCATTATACCAGATAATTGTAGCATTTTTTCTGAATTGACATGGGGACTACTTCTTAGTGTTTTGCTGGTTTTGTTGTTGTTTTTAATTTGTTTGTTTGTTTGTTTTTATCTTAGCCTCTGATTTTAGTTTTTTAATCAAACCAGTTGATTGTGGATGAGCAATAGGGATTTTCTATTCAGTGTTCTAAACTGGTAGACTTTAATATTGTATCTTACCAGCTAGCAAAGTGCAGAAGACTTTCTATACTTTCAGATCAGAAGCCAAGCCCTTTAAAACAAAAATCCACAGTGCTCATTAAGGTTTTGAGGGATGTCAGGACAGTGCTAACATCCTCAAAGGTAAGGGTCATTGTGCTGCCCTTTCTGGCACATACATGAGGTATACCATTCCTTTCTCATTATGACTCTGGATACAACTGTAAATTAGAGCAATTTAAATAGCTGAATCCCATTATTTGAGTTCAATCCACTGCTTGATTATACTGCTTTTTCATTATATAGTTAAATTCTTTACATACATTCTGTTTTTTTTTTTAAATCAAAGTGTAAAATATATATATATATTTTGATATGCTTATTAGATCTAATTTCTTCAAGAAAGGACTAGTGTTTTCCCTTCTGAATAGATAAGCTGGGGAGGTTTAAGCTGATCCAGATGAGCAGGAGTGAGTACTTCCTATGAAGTACAAAAGTACAAACCTTTACCTTGCAGCAGGTAATGAACCCAGCTGAGCTACAGCCCACTTAACTCCACTTCCCTGTCAATCCTTTCAATATTTGCAAACTCTGTGGCAGAGCAGCTTTCATCTTACTCTGTACTTGTACTCCACATAGTGTAAGAAGTTTGTGCTCCACTACAAGGGTCACAGATATTGCAGTAAAGTGAGTTTGCAGCAGCTATCACCATCAATAAATGGAGGTGTGTTTTTTCTTTCTACTACTTTCTACAAGCTTATTTGATCCCCTGAAATGCTCCTTAAAAACATGAGTAGGGTTGTCTATTTTTTCTCAACTCTTTCTCTCAGCCTTGAGTGCTTTCTGCTTTGGCTGCTAACAAATCACCATTCTTGACCTGAAAGGTCTGCATGTTTTTTGACAACAGTAAGCTAAAGTTTGTGTTTCCATTTCGTTGAGTTTAAGACACTGAAGAAAAGTAATCTGCAGTGTGCAGAAAGTGGGAAAAAGAGAGAGAAAATGCTAAGAACTGTTTTTTTTCTCCTACTCTTTCTTTGCAAACAATATCTGATAAGGTCTGGAGTTTCTGAACACCTACTGCACCACAGATTTCAGCTCATGGAAAATTTTGTGGGTTCTGTTGTAATAAATTTCATGTAGCCATATGTACAGAGAAGCTTGTTACAGGTATGTTTAGAGGAGTAACATTTGCATTAAAAATGCCACAAAGGTAGCATGCATTGGCAGTACCAAAAAGTGTACGAAATCTGTGTTACAAACATGCATAAGCTAAAAAATTCTACCAAATTTCTGCTCTAATATCTGTCCCATCCTGATTCAGTAGGACCCTATATTTCAGCTTATAAGTTATAATTAGAGAAAAAAAATGTTTTGTTTTTGTTTGATTTTTTGTTTATAAGGTAGTGTAACTACTGATAGCTTAGTTTTACTAGTCTTTTTTTTTTAAGAACGTTTTGATTGTGTTGCAATAATTGCCCCAACAAGAGGTACCCTTTCAACAAGCAGAGAGCGAGTCTCTGCCAGCTATGATATGATATGCTGAAAATTCCAGATTTTTGACAATTTAAAGAAGTTACACATCCAAGCTTGAAACATTTTCAGAGCTCACCTGACCTTTCCATGGCCTTACAGTCTGTTAAGATTTCACACTAGGTCACCAAGCTATGTGCCTCATCCTGAGGAGAAATATCTTGAGCAACCCAGAAGTCGTGTTAAAATCGTGGCCAAGAATAATGAGGAGAGTGGGGACACTAAAGAATCTTTATGGTAATTGGGCTACTATCACCTACTTTAAAAAAGGAGACTGTTCCAAACTGAGAGAAGCTCCAACACTTTCAAATTCATCTGAACTATCACGTCACAGAATCACAGAATTTCTAGGTTGGAAGAGACCTCAGGATCATCGAGTCCAACCTCTGACCTAACGCTAACAGTCCCCACTAAACCACAAATGTGTACCAGTCTGTGACATTTTAGGAAAGTATAAAAATGCAACATTGCTAGCTAATGACGGTGTGTCAGTTTATGCAATTTCTGAAGTTCAGAGCATTGAGCAACAAAGTGAAGCAACGGACATTACTGAGCCTTGATTTTATCAAGCTTCTTGTAAGGGCACTGAATTCCAATCAAGATGAAAAATGCAGTTAGTTTTGGTATGAAGGTGTTAAGTGTTTCTGGTCTCTGAAAAGTTTCATCTTCCAGTTTCTCTTTGCACACACACCAGAAACAAGAGGAGATTTCCAGAAACCTACAAAATATTGAGACTCTGAAGAAAACCTTACATATTTCTAGATTCATGACAAAACTACTGAGAGGTGCTAACACATGTGCTTGTAACTACTGTCAGTATAAACACAACAGATGTTTCCAGAAGATTTCTGACCTGTCACTGAGTCATGACATGTCTTATAAGCCACCAAGTGGGTATGTTCACAGCAATATTCTTATTGATAAACATTGTAAGATATTTTTTTTTTCCAAATTTATTTAGAAACATTTTGGATCTCCTTCTACTTCTCCTACTACTACTGCCAAAATTTCAGCCAAACATGACCAAGAACACAAACAAGAACAATAAGAACAAGGAAACAGACAGACTGAAGTTGGCTTTATGAAGATAGCATGACGCAATTTCCACACAGCAACAAAAACAGTCTTAGTAGAGATCAGAACTGCTGAAAGACTCACCAGGACGACAGAGTCCCCAGTTTTGCTGCCCTCAGAGTCCTTCACACCACCTCTTATCTCCTTACTGCCTTTCATAAAACTCCCAGATGTTAGTTGTCCCTAACAGCCATCCTTCTGCTACCTTTTCATAGTTCATTTTCCTTAATTTGCTGAGAAGCTGGAGTAGGTTTTTGTCTCAAAGACTTTGAAAATGGCTGAGAATCCATATTTATGCAAACAAGGGAAAAAAAAAAAAAGCCGTAATTTCTAGAGGTTTGAACCCTATGTTGAAATAGCACAATCAAAAACTGTTATTATGCTTAAACAGTGTAGTTTTTAATCTTCATGCTTCAGCAATTATTTTGGGATTCTAATTCAGCTGGGCTTTTCTTTACTTTTTTAGTTCATTTTATACACAAACAGTCACGTGTGTGCATATTTTTGGTATTCTATATTAGGTATTCCCTGTGTCTAGAGATTCTTCATACTAGCTGCCTTCACATGTATTCAACTACACAAAACACACTGACCTAGAGGAACAAATCTGTTTTGTTTTGCTTTGCTCTGGTAATTTTCTTTTTACACATAGTCTATGGAAAGGAATGGTAAGTCAAAATTATTACATGGACTGATGAATATTTTTCAAAAAGCAGAGTTTATAACCAGTTTCAATCTAGGAAGTTAGATTCATCATAATTAATTTCCCTGAGAAAACTTTGTTCACTCTGACTTATTTTTATGTCCATATTATTAACAAGTATTAATACTACTACTTTGAAAAAACTTTGAAATTCAGAAGTTCCTCACTAACCTTTCCAACAGACTTTTTACACAGTTTAAGGAAAAGCCATTTACAACATATAATAAATTGAACGTTTCCTTGCAGGCAATGCAAAAAAGAAATTTTGTGCTTCAACTTCGTGCTGTCAGCAGATGATGTTGTCTTGAGAGTTTTTTCATTCAGTAGAGCTACAGCATATTTCATGTACAAGCATGTGCTGTTGTTATCACAGCATTTACTAAAGCTGAGGTGTGGGTTTCAAATTATGACCCTGATATCATGCTTGGCTCAAAATGGTAACACTGGTACACTTACAAAGCACACTGTTGGTCTGCAGCAGAGTCTTAATTAAGCTCTCAACCCAGGAGCACACCAACATAGGGAGAAAGTTCACTTCAGACCATGGGAACATTTTGTTTTATCCGTGTTAGGACTGCCTTTTGGAGCAAAGCTCCAGCCAGTCTTCACACAACACTCAGAGGCACCCAGGAGCATTAACCTTTTGTGGACTGTAAACACAAACTGTGTACACATCTCTTCCAAAGTACTCATTTGGCACACAGGCTGGAAAATGCCATTGTGTTTAAATCATTGGCACTGATCTCATACAAGCTAGGTATATACTGTCAATTTAGGTTAATTCATCTCCTGATTGATTTGTGCATTTCACCTTCATGATATTTTGCTTACAATCATGTTGTTAAATATGAAATACTTCTTTTTATAGGTAGTCAGTTCAGGACACAAAGGCTCTCTGAGAAGCAGAAACAAAATCTTATGAAGAGTGATTAATTCTGAAGACAGTTTTATATCTTAATATTTGTCTTGGAGGCTCACCTACTGAAATTATTTTCCACTTAATTATTTGATTAACATGCAACACTTTATGTAAGCACAGAACATAGCTGTTCTTGTACATAAACAAAAGCCAATAGTAATAGTGAGCTAACAAAGTAATAATTGGAAATATTCTCCTTCTGCTGAAGAACTTAGCTGAATCTACTGGACTCAAAACCAGGGTTATATTCAGACTGTATGATGAAGTCATTCAACTCCAAAGTAAAAAGTTAAAGATATTTGGAACTTTAGGTATGTAGAAGTAGTAAACATCCATAAATATTCATTGTCTTTCTTTGAAATGGCAAATTACCAGCTCCTCTAAAAAGTTGGGATATAGACATCTGTAATTACAGAATTGAAATGTGAGAACAGAAAACCTAGCAGATACCTGGAAAATTGACATGAATGTCTACAGTAACTTTCTTGCTGTAAAATGGAGACACAAGATTCAAACTGGTAGGAGTATGAGTCTCTATGTGATAACAGACACTCAGATGGAAAATGCTATGTAATTGTTAATTGTTATTGGTAGGATTACATAGCTCAGAACAGCACTTCAGCAATCCCATGGCATTTAGCAGCATGTCCTGCAAAGTATGCCTGACTGAAATGTTTCTCACACTTTTAAAAATGTGCCCAGTGCCTGCAAAACCAAACACTGTGATGGAATATTTTATTTCAATCTCAGAGGAAAACAGAAGGCATAAGCTGTATGAAGTAAGACACAGATAAAACATGAAGCAACTAAAGTTTTGAAGACCATCAAAACATAATGAAGTTTTTTGAGGGAGAAAAGGGAAAAAAAAAAAAAAAAAAAAAAAAAAAGGATTGTTGGTCTGGTCTTTTTTTATACATGACCTTAGCATTAATGAGATTTTCACATGAAACTTTGTTCCATATTTGCAATCAGCATTCTCATTTAAAATTATCCACCCTTTGAATTTGCGTATGTTTATCCATAGGTACACTCAAAGTTTGCATCAGTTTCTGAATCCATGGGCTAGGATCTTAAAGTTCAAAACACCGAGAACTCTTTCTACCAGGAGAAGAACTGAATGATGAAACAAGGCATTGTTGCAATCTTATTTGTTTAAAAAAAAAAAAAAACTGTATTATGTATCATATTCATTGGGAATCCAAAAATAAAAGGCAGTTTCTTCGTTCAGAATCCCAAATGCCTTTTTGGCAGGTAAAACCACAACATTTTCAGCTTTTACTTACTGGCTTCTTTTTCTTTGCACACTCATGTGGTGTTCCTGCATCTCTTGGCAGTGCTTGTCTCTCTCAGACCCATACAAACACACATAAACATATATATATATATACATGTACCTACACACAAGCTTTGTCTGCCAATGTCAAATGTTTTCACTCAGATGCAAAACCTTGCAGCTGCCCAAATGATTTCCCTCCCCATCCTCCTCACAGTCTGTGTGCAAGACACTTGCTTGGGCTGTTGCAGACAATTATTTCAGGAAGGAGCTTGGTTTGTCACCAGGGCTCAGAAGTAGGACAGGTAATGCAAGGTGGCAGAAACATCTCTGCAATGTATTAGAAGCATGGTGTGAATATGAGGTGAGGAGAGGGCACTTCTGGGCAGAATTTCTTTAGGACAGCAAGGAGTGTGGGAGGGAATGAAGACTAGGCCCAGTCCTGCTCTCTGCACCAGTGGGCCTTGCCTGGCAAGCAACTCAGAGGTGTAACAAGTATGTGATATATGTACATATCTCAGGCACATGCTTTCATTCAAGTTTTCTTCTACTGATTTTTTCAAATTATGTATACAGTTCTTGGGAAAAAAAAAAAATGATAACAATAATCTGATGCCTCCTGTGCTGTTTTGTTTTGTTCTGTTTTGTGTTTTGTGTTTTTGTGTTTGTTTGTTTGTTTGTTTGTTTTTTTATGCTGTGGAATAAGCAAAATATGTTTACCATACATGTGTTTCATTTGCAACTTAAGTATAATTGTGCCACCTCTATTTCCTCTTGTTGTTCTGTGCATTATTGGAGCATGTGGTGTATGTGCATGCATATTGGATATATAAACCTGTTGCAATCAGATTGCACACCTGTAAACACAGGATATAAAGTTTGAATGAAGCTACCATAGCAAACACCAGTTGGAAATCAATACGACTCCTGGACAGCTCTTGCTATGTGCTGCAAGCTATTCTGTTCGGAACATCAAGACACCTTCTGAACAATGAAGCAACTCCAAATCCAGGCAGACTTCTGAGTGTAACTGAAAAGTTATGCAGAACTGCTGTTTATTAGCAATACTTTGTTATGGCAACAGCTTGAATTGAAGCAGCACTTTATGGCCAGACATATTGCACTGGACTTCATAGACTTGTTTGCTGTAATCACAACTTTAATGCTACCGACTACCAGTTAAGCTTAACATTGCTTACAAAGCTACTTATTTTCTTCTCAAAAGAAAAAGAAAGGAGGAAAGAGATAAAGAGAGAAAAAGATGAAGTATTATTTGGCTTGTCTAATGTAACAACACAACTGCTGTTACCCAAGTGCCAACTCAGAATACATCTGAAGGGAAGAATTAAAAACCACACACTGCAAGCAATTTCTTTAAGTATATATAATTTATTTTTCTTTATATATATATACATATATATGAAGAAAAAGAAAATGATCTCACTGTATTCCTATTCTGATTCTGTGATACAGCTTTAGTTTTATGAAGATGGTTACCAAAGACAAAAGAAAAATACCTTTAACACTGGCACATTTAACAAGACAGATTTCCAAAGAGAGGCCAGGTGAATAGGATATAGTCGCTCCAGTGGCACCTCTTTTCTCCCATGCATGGCAACCACTCCACAGCACAGGACAGAAAAGAGGCTGAACTGCTGCAAAACCACCATTACAGCTGCACTTGCATTCCTGTTGATCCCAGCCTCAGCTATGTCCCTTTAGTGCCAGGGAGCCACACGTGCTGCACAGCTCACCAAACAAGATGGATTGAAAACCCTACCCAAGAGACAGGACAGCAAACAAACAGATGCAAAGAAAGATTTTTGACTTGCAATCCTAAGAATTAATTACAATTAATTAATTAATTGCAATGCTAAATAACTGGTTATTAAGCATTGAAAGCTGTTGAAGCTGGGCAATAATGTGATCCTCACAATACAAAACCAGCAGTTGACCATATGCAGCAATCTACATCTGCTGACTCCTACATTACCTGTGCTGCTGCAGAAAGTTGGAGCTTATAAGTGCAGTTCTATTTCAAATGCTATGAATTCTTCCACTTTTTTTATTTTGATTCATATTACCTCTGCATAAACTGAAGTACCTGCCCTGATATCACAAACCACAAAATTCAAAGAAAAACAATTTTTGTTTAATGTATTTACTGCTACTTTCAGGAATAGGAAAGTTCTGTATTACTCCCCATGAGTCATTAGCAATCAGGCATTTTTACCTCCTACACAAAACATTGATTACCTCCCTTCAGTCTTTTCTTTCCCCCTGCTGATCCTGTAGGCACTTGCTGTACTTATTGCACTTTCTCTAACCGATCTCCCCAGAGGTTATTTCCACCTCATTAGACTAAGCTTACCAATAGAAAAATGTCTTTTGCAAACCCAGATACCCCCAGACATTAAGAGAAATTAGTCTTGTGGCACAAAATGCCATGCACTTCTGGGAGGAGAGAAGGAGCAAGGTGAGGCGAGGCCAGAAGGAAGAAGGCTCTGGCAGTAGCTGTGTCACAGCCCTCCTTCCTTCTCTTTGCAATCAGCACAAGAAATACTGGAGCACACGGAGAATACAAATTATTCAGTTGCCTTGAAGGTGATTAAGCATTGACAATGGCAGAGGTTACACACCAAGTTTTATGTGGGTCTATCAAAAAGGATGAACCTCCTTCCCTGGCTTTACACTTCAGCCCTGTACCTAAAACTACTTGCCTGCCAAGGGGCCAGCAACAAGTACTGCAAGCAGCACAAGCACCAAAACTTTCAGAGAGAAACATGCTTACTGCCAAGCCCTCTGTTTATATAGCAGAGACAGCTAACTCATGCAGGAAAGGAAACATAAATAAATAAATAAATAACACACAAATACAAAGTGGCTTCAGTTTCAGCTCAAAATATCATAAAAATCAGGAAGCTGAATGCAACTGAATCAGCACACTGGGTATCTACCAATTGTCCCTGGAGACTGAATAGGACTCCATGCAATTATCATTTCTGGACTAGAAAATGCATTATTAAAGTACCTGGTGCATTTCCCTCCTTCCATTGTAAATCACAGAATCACAGAATAATCTACATTGGAAGAGACCTCCAAGTTCACACAGTCCAACCTCTGACCTAACACTAACAAGTACTCCACTAAACCATATCCCTAAGCTCTACATCTAAACGTCTTTTAAAGACCTCCAGAGATGGTGAATCAACCATTTCCCTGCACTGCCCATTCCCATGCCTAACAACCCTTTCAGTAAAGAAGTTCTTCCTAATACGCAACCTAAACCTCCCCTGGCACAACTTAAGCCCATTCCCCCTCGTCCTGTCACCAGGCACATGGGAGAATAGACCAACCCCCACCTCACTACAGCCTACATTAAGGTATCTAGAGAGTGAGATAAGGTCGCCCCTGAGCCTCCTCTTCTCCAGGCTGAACAATCCCATCTCCCCCAGCCTCTCCTCGTAAGACTTGTTCTCCAGACCCCTCACCAGCTTCGTTGCCCTTCTCTGGACTCAAATATCCTCCTTGAGGGACTAATACTACCGGTTAGCCATTAAGAAAAAATGAGCTTTCCTGAAAGGAAAGTGGAACAGTACAGCTCTAGGTTTGTAGTTTCGTTTGACACCAAGGTTTACATAATGCTTCAGTATATTTACCAGTGTTATAGCTCCCACCAGATAATGTGGGAATGACAACAACAAGAAAATACCTTCAATGGACAAACATAGCCAAATTAAAACCTGGGAATCTGGGTTTTCATCAAGATTTACCTAACCACTTCTGTGCCCACAAATAACTGCAATGTAATTCCTATAATTTAAATGTCTGAGTACTTTGCCTGCAGGCACAATCACATACTTAGTTGTCTAGCTGATGTCAAGCTCCTACACTTACTGGTGCCTGCTTCTGCTGCTGTAAAAATAGAGACAGCTTTTTTTAAGTCTGTCTCTTCAAATGTGTCTCCTCAATGAAAGGTAACATCTGTTTATCTGTTCATGCCACTGCCAGAAAATTAGGGAGGTTATGGATAGATCTGCACCCATTTCTGAGAAAGAGACAGAATTTGAACCTTTCTGTACTTCCACTATGTTTTTTTTTCTTTGATGAGCAAAAACACTTTTAGCTTCAGTCTGCATCTCAAAGGGTTCAAGACAGTACTCAAAGAAGATCTGAGGGAGAAACAGTCATGGTCCTTCACCTTCACTGCTTACCCTATGCCTCGGGCTTGCTGAAACTCTGAAACAGTTCATTGAACATTTCCTTCCTCTACTTCTAAATGAATATCAAATTGCCCAACAGTTCACAAAAGATGTTTTAATTGAACAGCAGCTAAGCAAGATCTTAATTAAAAGCAAATTGTGATATGGTATCAGAGACAGGCCATGAGAAAGCCTTTAAAGAGAGGCTTGCTTAATTACTTGTCTCGGTAGAAAATATTTCCTCCATCTCATGCTCTCCTTTCTTGTCTCCATGGTTTTCTACTGATCTCTTTTTTTCCACTGATCTATTTTTGCACTGCATTTTCTTGCACATCCTCATTTCCGGTCCTTTTCTTCCTCTAAACAGAGGGTGAAATAGATGAGAATCTGGGAATAGACAGGAGATGACCAGCAGGAATTAGAGGAGGCAGAGGCAGTCATTCCCAGCAGGAACCTGATGAGGAAGAGGAAACCAATTTCCCAGCAGGAAATTAATTATGCAGTGACTGAGGAATATGCAAAGCCTGGGACAACTTCACTGAGTCATGCAGCTGAGGTTTCCCAAACCAAAAGCTGGGACAGCAGAAATTGCAACTGGGAAAAGACCAAGTGTTATTTTGAAGAAGAGATGCTTGCTGATGACAGCACACCACAAATCACAATCTCAAGGCTGACAAAGAAGTAACAGGCCAAGCAGCCTAGAAACTTCTCAGCAGAGAACGTTCTGTTGGGAAGCCTGTGCTATAAAACTGTCCCGTCTTAGAGAAGATGCTGGGCTGTGAAAAGTATGGACAACAGCTCTTGTAGAGGCTATGGCCCTACACAGAAAGCACAGTGTGAAGCCTGAAATGGATACACCAGAGAGAGAGAGTAAAAAAAAAGAAAAAAAAAAAAAAAGAAAAAAAAAAAAAAGAAAAAAAAAAAAAAGAGAAAGATAGGTGTGAAAATTCTGCTGACTGCTACATGTTTTATTTATACAAGTTTCTGTATAATGCAAATTAAGAGTTTAGGAGAGGAGTAGAGTCCCTTTTGCTACCTCTGACAAGGAGATAGCTTTACTAAATCCTATATAAACAGGTAACAATTCTTTTATGGTCCATATGTTCAACTGGCACGTGGATCATATAAGGAGTTTCTATTACTATCAAGATAACCAGGTCTTGGAATTTACACTAGTGTTAGCAGAGAGAAAGTGGATATATTATCTTGGTATGATAACACCTAGAACAGTACTTCTTTCAGATTATTTCTGGGCAGAGCTCCTAATTGAGTTATAAATTGAGTGTGAATATCAAATGTTGGCCAAAATAGAGTCTTAAAAATAACTTTTAAGGAAATTCTGAGTAATTAAAATCCACTGTAAGAACTTCAGAAGCAGCTGGTGAAACAGTTCCTAGGCATTTCTGAGAGCTGGAAACAAGAAATCTATAAATTCAAAACCTGTCAGAGAAGTAATAGAAGCAGAAGTAATCACTTCATCACCATGACCCTAGTGGCCATGCTAGAAAAAAATACCATCAAGGGGGTTTTTCCCCATCCAGTCTCATCTTGCAGTGGGTGACCTGGGCATCATCTGCAAACCACATGGGTCTCCTGTTGGATGGTGCACGTCCTGGCTGCATCCTCCACAGCAAACCCAGCACACCAGGAGGTAAAGAAAGAACTGCACCTCAGCACTAAAAGTTCAGTTAATGGTGCACAGTACAGACTTGCAAGAGAAAATACAGAACCAAAGAGCACCCTTTGCTACCTTCACATCACCCTGATTTCAGGCTGACCATAATTACTCCTGGCGACCTTGCAGAAATACAATTTATTTCATGACCGTAATACACTTACCTTCAGTTCTCAAAGACACCAACAGCACTTTTCCTGAATTAAGAAAACAGTAAACAAAGTGTTCATATACGGTGTATATATAGTGTTGGTAATACAACAATGCAATGCCCAGTGGCAACAGTAACAACAACGTGCAATTTCCTCCTTCTGGAGGAAAGTCCTGAATTGGGACAAGTGGGAACATCACTGTGGGTGCTGGAAAAGCACGTGGGAAACACAGCCTCTGGAGAAAACAAAATCATACACAAGATTTAGAAGCAGTAAGAGAGAAAAAAAAAAAAAATAGAGACCACATATAAAAACTCTGAAAGTGCCTGAAGGGATGAAAAGTAGACATGGCTGTGAATTCTGATTTCAATAGGAAATAAAGTTTTCACAAAATCAAAAATTTCCATAAATATTGGCCTCAGAAAGACAGAAGGACATTTTATGCCTGGGGAAATGCCATCTCACAGACAACCAGCTCACAGGAGAAAATAAGGGCACAAGACATGTGAACTGCAACTGCTGAGAGAAAATCACACCCCTAGGGAAATGTGGTTTAGTTTTTGAGATGATTCAAAACAAAAAAATATTGGTCCACTCTCAACAGGCTCAATTGAAGCATTTTAATTCTGAATCATTTATTCAGAAGTTTTCACTCCACTATAAAGGTCTTAAAAAAAAAAAAAAAAAAAAAAAAAAAGCTTTATCTAGTCCAGAAATTAATTCTGAAGTGTTAATATCTCATACAGGACAGAATTTTGATTTTGACTACTTTTTTGTACAGACTTCCAGGCCCACTTTTCAGCAGCACCTTCAGAAGGAAGCGTAGACCTTTGGATAATGTGAGCGTGATTGCCATCAGAAAAGGAAGAGCAGCACAGGGGGAGGACCAAGCAGGCAGGTACTGGCATGCAGGAGTAACAATGGGTCTTCCTTTTTTTAGGAACAGTACCAGCTTAAAACTATATTCGGAGTTAGGTATTATTCTCAGTGTTTTTTCAATGAGAATTGGGCTCCTAGACAGTTATCTTCTGTTAAGTGGGTTCAAATTTTCAAGTTTTCTCTGCACTGCTGGAACCTTATCTGCTACCTTTTCACTTAAGCAACACATGGCTCTTTCTCCACAGGTTTCTCCTGGCTCTTGTTCTATCTCAAGGTCTCTCAACACTGCCATGCCTCCTTTCTAAAGAGGGGAGGGAGAAAAGGGCTGCCCAGAGAGGACTGTGAGTAGAGTTTTCCCAGAAGGGGCAAGGAGGGCTGGGGGCAGTGTGCAGGGCGGCGCAGTGGCAGAGAGGTCCGCGCTCCTGGAACACTCCTGGTCACAAGGCTGCCAGAAAGATGTGGGCTGTGCAGTCAAATGTTTTGCAAAAAAAAGGCATCTGATCCTGGATGTAAAGCAGAGAGAGCATTTGGGATGGACAGGCATCCAGATGTCTGTTAGGGGTATGGTACGGTAGAGGAGACAGAGGAAAGTAAGTAAACACATACAAACAGGCAGGCACACCACTACACTGAGATGGTAGAGTAGTCTATGGGTTCTTAACACATCTGTTTCCACCCATTTAAGACAAGCTCACAAGTGATGCTAACTGCCACAAGATTACATCAGAGGCTGGCCTAAAAATAGGCTGCCTGAACTTTGTATCGCATGCGGAAGTCCTGTGACTCCCTGCCACAAGTCAGTCCCCAGCAGCTCCCTGTACCGGTCTGACCCTGAAACGTCTGGCACCAAAACAGAGCTTCCTAGGAAATCTCCTGTGTGTTGTATACAACCCACGCTCTCAAAATCTTGCTGTGCAGCTTGCTAATTGTATGCACATAACATATTTGATACAAACCAACTGAAAAAGTTGGGCTAACACGTACCTTTAGAAACAGAGGTATGAAATTCTGTCACCCCTGGGGCTTCACAGCACAATGCTAACTGAGCCCTTGGCAAGTTTCAGATTCCCTTCCCTAGCTGAATAAGTGTACCCCAAAATAGAACTTGCTAGAAAGATTACTGAAATTGGCTTTCATCAGTATTTATATAAAGTACCTGGGACACTGACGTTGAAAATGGCAAATAGAATGGCAGCTCATGTCTGAATACTTTCTCCAGTAATGACTCACATTAATATTTATTTTCTTCATTGATGTTCTATACTACGCTCTGCCTCTCCAATAGAATGAGCAAGTTGCACAGTTTCTACTGCATTTTTTTTTCTATTGAAACAACCATTAATCCGTAAGAGGGTGAGGGTAGGAGTGAGGGGTGTATATGGGGAAGAAAAGGTTATAGAATAGTTTGGTGCTGCTAAAAGAAATGAATATAACTTCTATTTTCAGTACTTTTCTTCTGTCAAATTAAAAATAAAATATTAAAATAAAATAAATAAAATAAAATAAAATAAAATAAAATAAAATAAAATAAAATAAAATAAAATAAAATAAAATAAAATAAAATAAAATAAAATAAAATAAAATAAAATAAAATAAAATAAAATAAAATAAAATAAAATAAAATAAAAAGATCAAAGCCAGAAACACATGTTATTTGTCCATCTGGAGAAAATCAGTAAGAAAGGAAGAACAAAAGTAGAGGAATGGAGAGTGGGAGAAAAATCACTGAGTGGGACAGAAACTCTTAGACATGTAAAAGCCATTTTCATTCACAGACATGCAATGAATATCACAATTAACCTGTTCTTGAGCTTTTAGGATTCCTGGTGTTAAGATCTGGCCCTGGGACAAATGCAAGCACTGAAGCCCTGTGTAGCAAGCAGGCCTCCATTTTTTTCAGGTGAGACAGGGGAAAGCAGCAGTAGTCTCAGTGATATTAATCTCCCAATACTATGAAGTAAAGCATCCTCATGACCAGCTTTACGCTGGTCATGACTGTGTAATTGCCCAGTCACTGTAATATCATCACACAGATCTTTGTTCTCTGCCAACCAATAAAACCATACAAGAATATTAAAAATATTAAAGAGAGAGAAAGGTAAGATTTCTAGTGTAATGCTTTGCTATTCAGAAACATTTCTTTTCTATTTTTTTTTTAACTTCCAGCATAAACTAACATAATTGCATCAAGCTGCATCAGCTGTATAACCTGACATGAAGTTGCATAAGACAAAATATCTCATGCAATTATCTGCATAATCCAGGAAATCTGAATAATAATAACAATGATAATGATAACGATAACGATAACAATAACAATAACAATAATAATAATAATAATAATAATAATAAGCTAGGCCATTGTGCTTTTTTTGTCTTGTGTTAGAGCTACTTTCAGATTTTTAGTCAGGAAACCAAATAACTCTTGGACTTTTTTAACCACTGCAGCCAATACATCATCTTTACTAAATCTGTCAATGTCTCATCACATGGCCCATTTCAGCAAAACAGCAAACCTTCAGGAACAAGCAGCATTTTTCACCAGACATGATCTGGACTCTATTCTGGGGCTTAGTCTGTCACTCCTTTTCACACTGAGCAACACTCCTGACTCAAGGGCCAACACTGCCAAATATAATAATGTACACTATACGTGTACATTATTATATTGGGTGATTGTTTCATCAGTACAGTAGCAACATGTATTATTGGCAGATGCATCTCTATCCCAAGTGCTCTTTCCACTTCACATCCAAGAACAGCCACAGCCACAGCAAGGATAACTGAGTCACCCCTCCCAGGTCCTGGGATCTCACTGCCCTTTACTAGGATTTAAGTCAGGGACAGGATTTGGTTTTAGGTTGCTATTCCACAAGTGATTAATTTCATTTTATATATGTAAACCAGAAAGACATTTAACCCAGAAAGACATATTTCAGAAGTTAACAGAAAAAAAAACAAAACAAAACAAAAAAAAAAAAAGATGCAGGCACATTTTCACATGAAAAGCCGTTTCTGAGATGTATTGCTATTTTTCCTCCTTGATAACTAGATATGCAAAACAAGATTCAGAGCTAAAATGACCTTTGTATTCATTAGTTATTTTTCTTCTTTAAGATGCAACAAGTTCCAGCAAGACAATATGAAATGATTAATATTTCATCACGCTCTCTGTTCAAGAGCAATAGAGAGATTTCCATTCATTTTCACACAGAGATGACCATAGTTGGCACACCCAGCCCAGCCTGACTTTTTTCAAGGAGAATGCGATTCTTTTCCTTGCCAAGGGGAAGTATTATCTTTTGCACTGTGCCAGAAATGGACAGAAAACTTCTCCCATATGAAAATTTCATACTCTTCTCCCTCTTATTTGGACATAAAAAAAAATACAGCTTTCCGTTTCTCAGAGGGAACAGCCATACCATTTCGTATTCACAGAAGACTATTCTGTTAATGGGAAAATAAGATGTTCTGCAGATCCAGTGACAAAACTATCTGTGATGTAGCTTACAATAAGTGATTTAGGACCTTCCATCCTGGCCCAACAAAAAAAAAAGCTACCTATTTCAGAAATTTTGCTCCTTTTTCAGCAGCAATATCCAAATGCCAAAGGCAGTAAGCATGGAGATTATTCTGTGAACTAAATTTTCCAAATAATTCAAAGTGGGGCAATGGGGCAACTGCCTGCCTATGTGTCCTTTTCTTAACTTGAAAACAAACTGAGAAATTTGGCTTTTCTGGACCACAGTTTGTTAGCTTCCAATTTGTGCCAGCACCTGGGCTTGGTGACTTCCTCAAACTGCAGTCACTCCCTGGAGCAGCCTTTGAGCCCTGGCTTCTTTTTACAACTTGCAAGCCCAGGTTTCCTCCTTAGTCACTCCCTGCTCTGATGAATAACCACTCACTGTATTCTGGACATGTAATCTCCCAGAAGGATGCAGGGTGCTAGCATCACTTGTCAAACAAGGTATGTGGAGCTATTTCTGGGGAGCAGGTGCCACTTCTGATTTTTCACATACTTGATCCATTTCAAGAGACCATGAACTTAATTTCTTTGGCTTTTTTTCCCTTCTGGTACCTCCACTTCAACTGAGTGCATGGTCATTGTTAACTCAAGAATTCAAGCTTTGTTCTAGATCTTCTTCAAGGCCCTGAAGTAAAAACTGCTAGTCTTCACAAAGGGTACAAAACCTTAAAAATTTTAAATATTCATGAAAACAGGGGACAACAAGATGTTCTATAAACAGGAGAACAGGCAAAGCCAGCTTTCCCATAGATTTTGTCATGTCAGGGTCATACCAAGGCTCTAACCAGTGACAGATCATATTCAACTTCTCCCTTGGCTGTGGTGTCCCTACCCTTGCTGTCATCTGGGCTAATTGTCCTTAACCTTGCCCACTAAGGGTTAATTAAGCTCACACCAATGCTTTTCTCTCAGTAAGAGTAACAATGCAATCTTCTCTCTTTGTCTGTGCCAACTTTCACAAAACTTTCATATTTTCTACTATTTGCGTCTGCAGATTTAGATAGCTGACTTACAGACTCACAAGTGATTAATAGGTGATGCATGACACACACAGGCTGTGACCACAAAAGCCTCATTTCCCTGGCAGGATAAGGGAGCAGGATAAAAAAAAAGAACAGACACACTGGTGGTAGAATCACGTGAAACAGGTGCAAAGGAACAAATCCACTTCTGAGAGTCATAAAAAGGTAATAAAAATGTTACATTGCTCATACAAAAATCATATATAAAATATGCCTTCCCTTGCACAAAAAGGATAAGGTTCACCCGTGGAAAGATAAGGTATGATAAGAGTAATTCTACAGTGCCATTCTTTATTGAATGAGTAAATTCATGAGCCCCTGCTGGCTTCCTGCAACCGTTTATAAAATCTCAGCACAGACACAAAATCAATGAAAGCATACTCTAAATGAAATACTGATTGCAAAGTCTAAGAGAATGTATCTGTTATGGCACAACAGGAGCAGTACCTTCAAACAATGTTAAAAAATATTGTGTGAAAAAGAGAAATTGGTCACATATTTGGGCACCTCGACTCTCCAAGTTGAACAGCACTACCTCAGAAGAGCACACATTTATCATTTGGAAACTATTTTCCAAACAGAAAACTTGATCCTGTGGTTCCCTTGCAGCTTGTAATATTAATCTGTTAACTTTTTTCTACTTGAAATGCAAGCTCTTCTAGTCTAGGGCCGTCATTTGTTTAGTGTCTGCACATTGCTTAACACAAAGGGACTCAGGCTGCAGCAATCTATCTGGAACAACCATACAGGTAGCAACTGACTATGTTAAGAAACAAGAACCACAGCAGCACAAGTATTTTGTAGGAAAATAATATAGATGAACTTTTAAACTACCAATCTTATCATCACAAAGCAGGGCAGGGCAGCTTCCATGGCTGGCCCTTCATCCTGTCGCATTCAAAACTTTCATTAACAAGTTACACAATACAGTGCTGCTTAGTGCTAGTCAGAGTTACAGCATGAGAGGAATCACCAGCTCCTTCAAGGACAGGACCAGAGCTTAAAATGATCCCAAGAGACCAGGGGCAGCATTTGAAATCGACATGATAAACATCGGGGGGGGGGAATAATAATTAATAATAATAATAAAACTACAAAGTAAAATGAAAAAGAAACAAAGAGAAAAGAAAATGAAAAAAAAGAAAAAAAGAAAAAAAGAAATGCAGAAGTTTATAATAAGGAGTAACTGTCTGGCTGATTTATAACTGACTGGTTGATAAAGGATGCAGGTTATGGAGGCATGAAATTAAACATGAGAAGCTGGCAGATATAACATATCTGTTTGTATGTTTGTCCGTTGTAAGAACTATCAGGGAAAAAATAAGCTTAAATTATAAAAAGGAAGACTAGGACACAAAAGGGTCTTTTAATCTTCAAGTGTAGTAAAATAGTGACAAAGATCTGTCAGGCTGGCTGTCAACCTGGATGATCCTGGAGATTTTTTTCTAGCCCAGAGCTTTATGAGTCACTAGAGCTCCTTCACAGTAGGTGAATTTATTGCTTTGTGATTTGGAGGACACACCTCAGTGTAACCACTCTTTTATAACCCCTGTTAGATGGGTGAGCCTAAGACAGAGAGGAGGCTACAGCACAGGTCCCTGGGACTTATCTCCATATTTGGCATTGATGCACACTTCCACATTTCCCTGTTTGGAAAATGAACTAAATCAAGCTGTTACAGCATGACGTTTTACTTCTTTCATACTGATAGAAAACAACTATCTTTTTTTTTTTTTCTGTTTGTTTGTTTTGTGTTTTTTTTTTCTTTCTTTTTTTTTTTTTTTTGGTCTTCTACATCCTCAATTACAAAAACACCTTAGAATGATAAGTCTGAATAGGGGCTTTCCCATTAACCTAATTAAGACCACTTTCATTTTGAGTAAAGATGTCCCTTGAGTTTGATAACAAATAATAAACTTATTTAAAAAATCCAAGTGAACGTTACAGCATGATCTATTAGGAAACCCTGACCTGGGCTAAGAAGGAAGAAGGACTTTACTGAAAAATTAATTGTTAGTTCAGGTAGGCATTTAAGACTTAAAAAGAAATGAACAGGCTACTGCAATAGGAACTGTGGTATTTGTCCTCAGTATCTCCACTATCCTCTAATGAATGCCTGTGTGCATGCTCCTGTCTTGCAACTCTGCTCACTAAACATAAGGTCCCTCTCCCACCCCTCTGAGCCAAAAGCTACCTGACATTTACTGTGCTGTAGGAACATACACACAGGGAGTTACCAAGGAGCAGCTGGCACACTGTAAATGCATGCCTTAATTTACTTCACAGGAGTACACTTGCTCACACTTTTAAGGTCTTAACATATATTAAAAATGGGACTAGAAAAGGTGAAATGCTTTTGAAATGTACATTGTGGGTTATGATGCTCTAGAGGAACAAGTTAGTAAATGATGACAGTTATCTTGTATTTAGAATTATTCACATCTTTCAAAGGGCTGAAATGAGAGTTCTAATGCAGGAGCTCTTCCATGTAAATAAATACCCAGAAGTGGTGATGATGCACATCTGCCTTCGAAACAGCTGACCCAGGTTTGAGAAGTCCTGGTGGACAACCAGGTAAACATGAGTTATCAGTGCACCAATGCAGCCAAGAAGGCAAATCAGATCCTGAGCTGTATCCTCAGGGTCATTACTAGAAGTGGCAGAGATGTGATCATCCCATTCTACTCAGCATTTGTAGTACCTGGACTACCAGATCCAGTTCTGGTCCCAACCATTCAACAAAGGTGTGAACAAACTGCAGAACTTCCAAAGGAGTTCCATGAAGATGATCAAAGGGCTGGAGAGCCTGCCCCATGAGAAGAGACTGAAGTAGGTGAAACTACCCTGAGGTCTTTTCACCCTGGGGAAGAGAAGGCTGGGAGGGACCTCTTCACAGCATTCCAGTACTTATAGGGTGTCTACAAACAGGACAGAAGCTCTCTTTTCATAGGAAGACACATGAAGAAGACACAGGGCAGGGGATATAAGCTGTACCAGGAGAGGGTTCATCTTGATATAATAAATAATTTTTTAACACTGATAATAATCAGTCACTGGAAAAAAAAATCCCCAGGGATGTGGTAGAATCCCCATCATTGGAGGTTTTTAAGATATGAGTGGACATGGTGTTAGATAATCTCTTGTAGGCTCCCTTTTCCCATGAAAGGTGGAACCTGATGATCTTTGGATGTCCTTTCCAACCTTGGCTGTTTTGTGGTTCTATTGCTGAGGACCATCACTCAATAACCAAAGTAATTATGGATTTGAAATAAAGAGAGAGAGATTACACATATGCATATATGTGTGTGTGTATATAAATCTAATTACTGAGGGGTGGTACACTCATATCCTAGATCATCCACTGACAAGTCAAAGAAAATCAAGTTTTTAAACAGAACTTAAAATATATTCATTTTTATTTTTAGACTTTTTTCTTACTGTGTAAATACCATTCTCATGCCATTCTCATGGAGTGCCAATCTAAGCAATAGCCTTATGCTGAAGGCTTTTCTCTTCCCTCATTGTACACCCACCAACTGTTTTCCTTTGCCTACTGAAATCTAGCAGTTCTTGGAGCAGAACATTTGCCAGAAAATGGTGTAACACTCTAGCTGCTGTGTGGGTCCACATGGCTCAGTGCCAGGCAGTTACTGGTGCATTCCAGATCTCTACCTGAGAGTTGTGTACTTGGTCTGCTTCCAGAAAAGACTTGTAAGGGATCCCTCATCAGCACTACCTGGGCACCAGGATATCCTCAGTCACCTCCCATAGACTCACAGGGCCATCACAGAGCTCCAGGGCACAGTTTCCTCCTCTTACTGGACACACACACTCTCCTTGCCTCATAGACCCTCCTTGATCTCAGGAGAGACTGCAATGCTTTTCAAAGGGGAACATGATGCATACCCAAAGCACTCATGTCCCGGCAGGGGTAAAATTGCTATAAACATATAAACACAACCATTCAACACAAATATTCATAGCTGTGGATCGCTTCACCTGTCTCCTTTTTATATGACCTCCTCCTGTTGTGCAAGGTCCAAGTAAAGGTGTCATAACATTTTTTGCAAGTGGCAAACTCTTATCTGTTTCAAAAATTCACAGATAAATCCAGTAGCATGATTATCACCAAAAAGTCAAGCACAGATTCCTCCCACACATCCCTGCTTCTGAGTAATAAAGTGTAGTTACACAGCATGCATCACATGGAATAGGTACAGCTTTAAGCTTAATCATTTGAATCTCAGTATCCCACAGAAGATGGGGAAAAATAAATGCAAAGCGAATTTATTTCCATCAAATAAAATCTGCACAGCAAGGCAGTTCATTATGGAAAAGTGATGACTGACTTCATACAAGGTTCCTGTGTAAGAGGATTTTCCTGGGATTACCTTCCCTACAGACTCCTCTGAAAACATATCACTGTGCATGATTGCTAGGATAAAGAAACTATAAGTAGACAGTTGTGCATAATGTACCATTCATAAATTTAAAAGTATTCATATGTTCATAGCATTCAGAGATGCAGGATAATACAGACAACAGATAATTTTGGTCAGATGATTTTCTCAGCAAGAAAACAGAATACCAACACGTTTCCTCTCCTTCTTTCTGTGAAGCAGAGGAACCTTTGCTTTCTGCTCTCTGTAGCTTCCATTGCCTAGGAAACACAGATCTCTAAAACCCTCAGGTGTCTTAAAGTCCATGGTAAAGCAACGTGGCTTCCTAACAACCAACCTGAAAGATTAATATAGTTATATGTATGGACAAACCTATGTTCTGACTTGAGCCCTCTTCCCATTGGCCATATGAGCGACTACCTTAGGAATCATTTTCTCAGAATAATCTTCAGCGTCAGAAATGAATTACTTATGAAAAGAACTAGTGCGTTTTCTGTGAACACTTTCATGAAAGAAAATTTGAAGTAATGAATGCCAAAATGTTTACCATTAGCCTTTCCCAGGAATATGGGAAGCTACTAGGAAAAGTTGGAAAACAAACAAGCAAACAAAACAAAACAAAACAAAACAACAACAACAAAAACTTTTCTCTGACCTTCAAGCATACTTATATATTCCTGCCACATACACACATGCAGCCAGCAATATGAGCAATAGCATGGAAAACCCAGCTATGGATGGAACACGTCACCACTGCCATACCACTGGCTCTCTCAGTCATGGTTACCTTTTTGCAGAATGAACAGTGATCTTAATTTTGTAACATTATAAAGACTAAATACAACTTCATTCATATATTAAACTTGAAAATTGCTAAGTACATCCATTAATTCATGATTAAACTTTTTGTTACAGAAAGTCTTTCTAATGACTTAATCAAAATTCTAAAGGAATGAATCAATTTCCTTTTTTCATGAAAACAAGGGGGTCTGTGATCAACTGTACTAGTAAATGGTTTTGACTTACTAATTTTTAATTACTTCAGAGGTAGTAAGTACTGCAGAAAAACAAAATTGGATATTTTATATGGCCATCATACACAAATTTATAACGAGATTCTCAAAAAAACTTAGCCTCTTTTTATCATGAGTTACATTTTTTTGTTTTTGTTTTTGTTTTTTTGTTGTTTTTTTTTTTTAAGACAGATACAGCTGACTAATTCATTAGATGATAAAAAGGAAAATATCTGCAAAGTCAAAGTGTGCTTACAGCCCAGAAAAGTAATCATATTCTGAGCTGCATCAAAAGCAGTATGGCCAGCAAAACAAGGAAGGTGTTTCTCTCCCTCTTCTTTGCTCTTGTGAGAACCCACCTGGAGCACTGTGTTCAGATCTGCAGCCCCCACCACAAGAAGGACATGAATGTATCAGAAGGAGTTCAGAGGAGGGCCACAAGGATGATCAAAGGGCTGGAGCACATCTTTTACGAAGACAGGCTGAGGAGTCAGGGTTTTTCAGCCTGTAGAAGAGAAGGCTCCAGGAAGACCTTATAGTGGCCTTCCAGTACATAAAGGGGCCTACAGAAAAGCTGGGGAGGGGCTCTTTTTCAGGGCATGTAGTGGTAGGACAAGGGGTTATGGCTTTAAATTAGAAAAGGGTAGGTTTAGGTTAGATATAAGAAAGATTTTTTTTATTATTATTATTTTTAATCAGAGTCCAGTGAGGCACTGGAACAAGAGAAGTTTTGGATGCCCCATCCCTGGGGGTGTTCAAGGGTTGGACCTTTGCAACCTGATCTAGTGTAAGGTATTCTTGTCCATGGCAGGAACTAGATGATCTTTATGTGGGAACTGTATGATCTTTAAGGTTCCTTCTAACCCAAACCTCTCTATGACCCTATGATTCTATTCTATAATAAAAATGATTTCAGGCTTATTGCATGGTAGTGTTATAACCTGTCAGAAAGAAACAAGAGCACCAGTAACTAGAGGGAAGGGTCACTGTACTCAGTTTGAGCAGAACTTCAGGGCAGAGGAGGAAAGATTTCCCCGTGTAGTATTTTATATACATTTAAGGTGAAGTAGAAGTAGGTAAATTTTAATTTGGTTGAGTTGGGTTTATTTCTTCACCTTGAAAATGACTTGGAGAAATCCAATAAAATTCCTTAAACCATCTTCAACTTGATCCCATCTTTATGTTTTTGTTGTTCTCATTGTTTATAGAAAAAAAAAAAATATATATATATAGTAAAAGAAAATCAATAATTTAAACTGGATACTGACATAATTTGAATGACACAGTCCATATTAATGGATTTACACTATATCTAACTTAGGTTTTATAGCCACCAGAGCTGAGTCATTCAGGAGACTGTAATTCAGAAATCTGAACTGCTTATCTTCAGAACACATAGACAAGGTAATGACAATGTTATTATTCCTTCTTGACACATGAGGAATGAAGGCATATAAAACTAAGGGTAAAGATTTACTTTACTGCAACGTTTAAACTTGTGATGTTGATCTGCAAACAGAAGCCATGAAACTACAGCTAATTCAGTGCTTACTCTAAACTAGTAAATCCTGCTGAAATGCAAGATGCTTTGTCTAGTGCTCAAAAGAGGACCATGCATGTTATCTGATTGTGGCTGTCTTGGAGGATGCATAGGAACCTTACATCTGCTAGGGTAGACGACCAGTGTGCTCACACCTCCCTGAGAAAAGCCATGAAGATATTTCCTTTTTTGCAGACCTCTTGCACTGGATGAAGAAAGCCAAGAATACCTAGTTTGAGTCAAACTGCAAGAGTTGGACACAATCAAGTAGGCCTAAGCTATGCCAAGATCTTGCTTTGTTTACACCTGTCAGAGGAAATTCAAACAGATTCAAATTCGGGCAGCAACTGAACAGGGATTCTGAGATTGACAGAGGTCTTAGAGACACAGGTGCCTCCACCATGTTGTGAGCCAAGACAGAAGAGGTTTATCCAAGGTTGCCCAAGATTCCTGTGAGACAGAAAGTGTATCAAAAGAGATCTCTCAGCCTCCAGGTCAGTGTCTACTCACTGCAACACCCACACTTTCACAAGTGTATCTGTAATTTCTTCTGTCTTACTGAATTGATTTTTTCCGAATTCTTAAGTTGCGTCCTGTATGTACACAGCACACAGGTTTTTTTGTTTGTTTCTTTGTGTTTGCTTGTTTTATATATATATGTATATATATATTATAAAACTCTTAATTACTGTAGTAGCTTTGACCCCACATGGTGCTTTCTATGTAAAACACTGACTACAGAAGAAGATCATGGTTTCAGCAGTGAAACTTTGAGTAGTGTTTGGTCCTTGGCATTGGAAACTGCTTAGCAGATCCTTTGATAACCTGACTTCACTTGCAGTTCCATGGACAGCATTAGGTCAAAAAATTACCTCTCCTGGCAAGATATAAATTGACCACTGTGGCTTTGGTAACTGGCGGACAGATACCTGTGCAGACCAATGCCATGCTTCTACATCTACACAGAACCATATGCAAGTATTATACAAACCCACTGACTTAACACCTCTTCAATCACTATAATGCATATGTCTCTTTCCATAAAAGTTACAGATAATGCATAACCACCAACTTTTCAAACCTGAGAAAATTTTCTTCACTAAATTAATCATTAGTGTTTGCATTATCATGGAGGACCCAGCTATTTAAACATTTTTTTGAGGATCACATTGATATGCAGAAACATCAAAGACTTTCTGCCACTTAACAGTAAAAATGGCTAAAATACCAAGATGAGCCATGAGTGAAAATAACATGTTTTCATGAATGTGCTAATATGTTATTTTGTTGTTGTTTTTGTTTTTGTCTGGGATGGAGAGGGCACTTTTTGCAAGCTTTTGCCCCATAACCAGATATTCTCAGAGGTCTTAGGAAGAGAGAGAGAGACAGAGATTGTAAAAAACTTCCCTGAGTACATGGGCTTGGAAGAATATACGAATACAAGAGAATGAAGAGTTGGAAAAGTGCAAAGAGCAAGATCAAGGACAGGCAACTTAACAAGCTGTATAGATAATAGAATTGGATCTGAAATGAAAAAACAATAATCATAGAATCATAGAATACCCTGAGTTGGAAGGGACCCATACGGATCATCAAGTCCAACTCCTGGCACTGCACAGGTCTACCCAAAAGTTTAGACCATGTGACTAAGTGCACAGTCCATTCGCTTTTTAAATTCAGACAGGCTTGCTGAAGTGACTACGTCCCTATTTCAGTGTGCAACCACCCTCTCAGTGAAGAGCCTCTTCCTGATGTCAAGCCTAAACTTCCCCTGCCTCAGCTTAATACCATTCCCATGGGTCCTGTCACTGGTGTTTACAGAGAATAGGTCACCTGCCTCTCCAGTAATAAGGAGAATAATAATTGTGTAAAGCAAATAGATAATGTGAACATTTCTCCTAAGTGTCTCAAGCCACTTTAAAATCTATTTTCTTCTGCCAAACTTACAGTCCTACAGTGTTTGGTTTTAGTAGATATGAGAAGAGGTTTCTAGGAAATGCATTTCAAAGTGACAAATAATGAATGTACACTGGGAAAACTCAGTTCTGTAGTTCTGAAACAATTGCAGGCCATAAGCATCTGAAAGTACAGCATGGTGCAACAACCATCTCATATGGCACTGTTGACTGATCACCTCTCAAATTTCTAAGTCAGCAGTATTTTCAGGAAACTAACTAGTCAGAGAGAGAAGAAAAGGGGAGCAAAAGAGCAATCCAGCTGAACACCAGACTGTTCTGTTATCCAAGCATCACTACAGATAACATATTCTGCCCTATCTCTTAACACGTTAAGGTGACCTGGGAACTTTAGAAAATGAAGCTATGTTGTACTCAGTGGGGACATCTGCAAAACTGATGTAAACTATATTATATTTTAACACCACTAAGCCTGTACTTCCTAAGAAAGACAGGTGATCAAATGGTTGTTCTTTTTTTCTAAGGCAATATCATAGGTGTATTTTGTGGAGAAAGCAGGGTCTGTGGAGGTGTTAGGAAGTGCTCTTAACTTCAATAGCATCTCTGGGACATTAATCGGCAGAGCTAATGAAAACCGTTGTGTTATTTGTGAAGGGCTTGTACAGACTCAAGCAGGGAGCCTGCTTCCTCCCTCACAACACACACACATGCAGAGCTGGAACCAGCTTTTTTTTTTTTTTTTTTTGACATCATTGGCTAAGAATCTTTTATTCAATTTCCTTTTCCATTGTCTGAAATCTGAAGAGAATAACACTCTTGGCAAGAACAACTAATATATTTTTGCAAAGAGAGAGGAAGGAAGGAAGGAAGGAAGGAAGGAAGGAAGGAAGGAAGGAAGGAAGGAAGGAAGGAAGGAAGGAAGGAAGGAAGGAAGGAAGGAAGGAAGGAAGGAAGGAAGGAAGGAAGGAAGGAAGGAAGGAAGGAAGGAAGGAAGGAAGGAAGGAAGGAAGTTCCACTGCATTATTATAGTTGTTTCTCTGTCTCTCTGATGAACTCACCAAACAACCCGTGTACTACTGCTGCATCTGTTAATTTTCATGCTAAGAAAAACATCTTATTTACTCATGACATATACAACCCATAAGAGAAGTTGTTGTAGCAGATTTTATTATATAACTTCCCAAATACTCAGTTTCTGAGCCAAGTCTGTCTAAACAGAATATAATACATAGCAGATCTCTTTTTGATTACCATTTTAACTATATTTTTATTTTTATGAACATGTAGGAATGAAAGTACTCAGATTAATAAACCTGTTAATAATGAAATCTCTTCTAAGAAAACTTATAGATTCTGTAGTGATATAAAAATGCTTTGAAAAGTCCAAAAATACTTTTTTTTTTTTTCCCCTAAGATGAGGAAAAATGCTGGTGTCACTAGATCTGGAAGTGGTAAAAGCCAGTCATTTTCTTCTGAATTCAGAGAATGAGCTTAGCTGCAGGTATATGAAATATAAGAAATTATTTTAAGGCCTGTAAGTGTTTTAAGGTAATCACAAGTAGTAAGAGATCAGCAACCTGGATACTTGGGCAAGATCAGTAGTGTCTGAAGGAGAGAGAGACAACTGCTTGGTGTAGAAACATGGGTACATCTACAGTTAGTTGCAGTCATCACCGGGTCAAAATAGAAAGCCACAAAGTACAGCTGCTTTTACTGCGTCTGGCGAGGAGATTAAGGAGGAAAATAAATAAAGAAAGAAAACTTCACTTTCCATCTCTGAATGTAGCCCTGTCTCTAATTAGCTTTGTTGTTGTTGTTACTGTTGTTTGACTATCTGTAAAACTCTTCACAACCTCTCCACAGTGCAGCAAAGTTAACTGATTCTTGTCCACTGCTACCATAATCTGTTTTGCTTTACTGAGAATGAGCAGCAAAACTCTCAGTTACTGTGAATAATAATGATAATAATAAATTTAAAAAAAAAGGAAAGAAAAAAAGAAAAAGAAAAAAAATGTTGTATTCACAAGCACCGAGAGCATCATTCTTTTCAGTGTTATCCTTTCAATTTTACATATGATGGTGGTGTGACCTGTTTTCTCCATGGACCCACCCAGCTAGCCACCTGATTGAGCCTGCAGGGCAGCTGAGTGCATGGAAATAACTTTCCCCAGAGTATAATCCCATCTAAAGGACCAGATGGCCCAATTTGTCATACAGTAATGTTGCTACTCTTCCCCACTGAACAGTCTCTATTCCGATGCCAAAAGCACACAAGTATGAAAGGCTCAATTCTCTTTTTGGGGGACCTATGTAACTTCTAGCTGAAGCTATTATATTTTACTAATTTAAAGTGCTGCACAACAAAAAAGTCAGACTTGTAGTCTAAGACAGAGCTGTGTATAATAAATTTAGCAAAGGTTTTTGTTTTTGCTGCTGATCACACAGACCATTGGAAAGTATAGTAGTCTTTTAATAAAAAGCTCTACCACAAAAAAAATCTGCTAGCTATATTGCTAGATTGCTCAAGCAATCCGTATGGGTTATATGAAGATATAAGTGTGTGCTCCAAGCCCATGTTATGCAGAGTCAAACCTCTTCTCTATCTCATTTATATTCTTCAGAAGGACTTTGACTGACTGTTCTTCCAGGGCTAAAATCAACAGTTTTGAACTATTTTTATGTGAAGGAGGAGCTTTGCTCATCCCACTAAAAGGGTTGAGGTGTTCTTCTGACTGCTAAATGTCTGCTCTGGGGAGCTGTAGAGAAAGGAGTTGCAGACAATCCATCACTGCACAGAAACAACAGCAGCAGCTGGGAGATTGAGACTATTTGACATTAATGAGGAAAAAAAATGAGAAAACCGTTCAGCTGTAGTGATCATTGTCCATTTTAAAACATTCCTGAAACAAAAAGGGAGCTGACGATGCAATGCAAAGGATGCTGTAAAGGCCATGAGGAAGGCAGTGAATGGGTGAATGTCCACATAGAGGATTTTTACACTCAACACTCAATCTACCCTGAATATACTAGCATAAACACATATATTTTTTTTTATTTTTATTTTTATTTTTTTTAATGAGGCAAAGCAATGCAGCTGATTGCTAAACATATGTTTAGGAATCATGTTTAAACATAAGTTTAAACATTGTCATTGGCTTCATTTGTTCACTGGACTTGTCAGGGTGTTTTATTACTATGAGTGAGTTCAATATATGCGTCACACACATCACTTTTCCTGAGATCAGTATGCATTATAGATGTTGAAATTAAGAAAGATGGATAAGTGCCTGCTACTGTTGAGATGCTTAAGATTTTCCTCCTACCTTTCCCTGGGTTATCTAGGGAAAAATCTCTAAAACATTATTTGTTCTGCAGTTTATGTGTTTGCAGGTTAGCTGAATTCAGTCTGATCTTAGCTACAGTAAAATATTTATCTATTTATCCTGTGTTAATACATTATATCCTTCCTGAAATGTACTTACTTCCCTTTGGTAATGAAGAAAAAGGCACTGAAGAGTCTCGCTGCAAGGATACATTTATACTGAAATATTCTTTCCATGGAAAATCCAATTATATCTCTTTCAATAGAAAGCCGAGCATGACATTTGGTTAGAGAAATGAGTCTTTTTAACTTATTGAGTCCCACAGAATTTCAATTTAAAAATACATTTCTAGGTAATGATGAATTTTCCCCCTCCATTTTTTATTTATCTAATTCTAAATCCCAGGCAGCAACTGAGAAGTTGAAAAACAACAAAATGGCAGAAGCTGATTAAATCAAAGAAACAGCACTTAAAAACAACTTGATTGTACCTTTCGAAAGCTCCATAATTAAGTATAGGGGGGAAAAACATGACATGGAAAATATCAAGTCGTTTTTAGAATACCCAGAAAAGGGAATTCTCACTGACTCCGGCAAGCAGAGAGAAACGGCACTGATGGCTATCTTTGGGAACATCTCATGATGACAGCAAGCAGAAGGAAAGGCATGGAGATTCACCAAACAGGAACCCTAATGTTGAGGTGGCACTTGTGATTTTCAATGATTTTGGGAAGCCCATGGCTCCACCACAAACAGCAGGCAGACTGTGGCTCCCACGATGGCGAGTACCAGCCATTGCCATTACATGTGTCCAAGTCCTGCCACCAGCCCCTGAGCAGACTCTAAACATGGCAAGAAACAGGGATGCCCTCTCTTCTTGATGTTATTTCTAATAATAGATAATGAAACCAGCACAAAAACTGAAGTTGCAAGCTATAAAGACCTATATTTTACCAGTAATTTTCTGCTGCTCAGCATTCTCCTAAAAGTGCTGAAAAGATATCAACACAGCAAAATAGCAGGCAAAGCAGAAATTAAAATTAATTAGAAACAAGAAAACCAGATGAAGGCTTTGATGTCCAGCTGCAATACCGCTGTGTGCAAAAATCACAGAGAGGTATGAGACATTGGAGGAGGAAATGGCATTAGTTTTTAGACAACCTTCCATGACATTCACTAAAACTAATGACAAGCAAAAATCAAAGCAAACACAGCTCCAGAATAAAAGTGAGAATTTTCTTTCCAAACACATCTTGATGATACAGTTGCAGCGTCTGGAGGTCTGCCAATGAGTTGGACAGGAAACGAGGTGTCTCATTAAACAAGTGCCGCCAGAAGTCTTGGGCAGTGGCCAGAAGTCCTCTACTATCAGCACGGTAAGCACATAGATGTTGCACTGGACCTGAACCCAAACAGCTGAGACCGTCCTGGATGAGGATATGAGAGGAGATGTAAATAGTTCCTTTTCCTTATTTTTATTTGTCCTTGTGCTCTACCAGGGGAAATAAAATACCAAGAAGACATAGGCCTTGTTATTGCTTTCATCACTCAGTCACTATTTGTTGCAGCTTTGTTAGAGCAAAGCTTACTACTTGTAGATAGCATTAACACTTTTTTCTTAACTGTTATTGATTATAGCCTGTATCCTAGATAAATAACCTGGGATAGAAAGATTTAGTCAATTTTTCTTCATCTTCTTCATTATAACCTTTTATAATAAATTATTTTTGCAAAAAGCAGAGCAGGTTCAATATTTATTTATTTATTAAGTAACCAAAGGCAGGATGATCTATGGTAAACTGAGTTGGGTGTAGCTATCCTGAAGTAAGATAGGTCCTTTATTTTTCCTTAAAAAAAAAAAAAAAAAAAAAAAAAAAAAAAAGCAAAAAAAGCACCAGTTTCCTCTCACTGTGAAAGAGAAAGAAACTGAAAGAGAATGAGAGAGAGAGAGAGAGAACAATCATCTGTATAGGTAAGGATCTGTAGAGTCTTGCACAATGTGTCTTATCAATATTTACAAAACAGCCAAAGCACTGTTAAGATGGAATGGTTTTGGTAGCAAGTCAACTAAAAACTTTGCACAAAGTAAAAACTGTAAGAAAGAATGTTAAATTGTTATTTCCATTTATTTCTTCTTGACTTAGGTATATAACATCACTATGTAGGTATGAAACTGTGAAATTACTAGCTTTCATCCACTAAGGAAAGGACGTCTTTAGAGTTGCTATAGGACAACGGCAAAAAACTGATTGACAAGTCAATCTGTGCCTTAGTACTTACATACATGTAGGTGTTTGGGCAGTGTGGGTGTGATCATGCCATGCCATGCTTTTATGTGCACTGCTCTTTCTATGGTGGGATAAGTGGCTTCTGGGTGTACTGTACCTATTTCTTCTGTTGATGTAAACAAATTCCATATACCCACAAAAAGATAAAACAAAAGAAAAATCCCCTCAAAACAAGCTAACAAACAGCAACATTTGCTACTGTCTCATCCAAATATTGGAGGAGGACTGTATGGCTCTACTTTTCTTCAATAGAAGAAAGCTTTCAAATTTCTACCTCTGTGTCCAGGTTTTAAACATGCATATTTACTCACTAAAATTAAAAAAGTATTGGTTTATTACTCACATTTTGATGCTAAACCCACTTCTTTTGATGGCATCTACTCATGACTCTTGTTATGCAGGAAGGGGTAATTTCACCTTTTATCCAATATTACTTCATTCAGTTAATGTCTGTATGTTCTGTCTGAGACTACCAAATCTGCATGAAGTTACTTTCCAATCCACAGTCTCTCAGCGATAGATTTCTGTAAATAATCTTGAAACAAGAAATCTTTGTGCAATTGCTAATTTAATGTCTTTTAGTGATTTTCTTTTATCACTAGGAGAATATCTAGAAGAGAAAGCCACCCTCCTCCAATTTAGGGGACCAAAGCACAACGGGAATTTTCTTATCAGAAGCCTTTCCCCTACTTATTCATATAATTAGCCTTCGTCTTCTCTATCAGGCTTATTAAGTTCACTGCTGTATTTTGAAATGACGTCCTTGGAGCTTCCATAGAATTCATTATCACATTTTTGCCTCTTCTTGTGGCCTGCAAATCCTACATAAAGACACACAGACATAGTAGCACATCTTCCTCTTAGATCCCATGTGTAACCTAAGGCAGTGATTTTTCTCTACAAAAGCTCAATGTCTCAGGTGGAGTTGCTTAGATATTCCTTTCCTTTTCTGCTGCAGTAGCTAAACTGTAAAAAGTCTGTATATGTCTAGTAAAACTGACACGACACATAGCAATGTGGGTGCACATCTAAACAGTTTCTCCCCATAGCTGGGAACACGCTGGACAAAAGCAAGCCTCGCTTGTCCTCCTTTTAATGCAGAAACAAAGTAAAGTAGAGGTAATAGAGACAGGAAGTTTTGGTGAACTCAAACAAGAAGATTTTCATTGCCCATGGAAGAGAGTTTGTTCAAAAGGTGTAGAAATAGCATTGTGCTTTTAATTGCAGAGAATTTGTATTAAGGATAGCAAATAAATGCATTTGCAGAAGACATCAACAGCTTCTGGATATTCAGCTTTCTAAAGGAAATAATAAAAACAGCTCATCCAGAACACCATGGTGCTTCCTACCAGTTCATAAAACAAAATAAAGGTTCCAGTGATTAGCTTTTACACAAAACACAATAATGGGGAAAGCACTGTAGGCTTCCTGAACCAAATCTGTCCTGGAATATCATGGCTCATTGGAGGCCAATCTGTTTTCATGAGGGGTTGCTAAAGGGAGGGTGAGACTTGAGACTGCATAAAAGGCTAGAGTCATTTCCACCTCTTTTCTTTCACCTCTGACATTTCATTTTTTTTGAGATCTCTAAAAACAACTTCCTCCACAGCTATATAGGATCTTTGATCCTGTTTCTTCATTAGTTTATGTATTTCTGAATGCTTTCCTTTAACCATATGTGGTTTTGCACTTCGTAGAAGAAATTTCACTCTGAGAAGTGAGAAGGATGTATGAGCTGATTAAAAATAAAACTGTCTGCCCAGAAGAGAAGCTGCCAAGCAGGGTGCAGGCAAGTTCAGGTTGACTATGTTGGAGCTGTGCAAAATTACTCACCACGGCTAGCATAGGCTTTGTCTTCTTTATATCTGGCCATCTTTATTAAACGGGGACAAAAATGCAGATCAATTGCACACTGGCTCAGCACAACAAAGCAGCTTACCAAACCACTTACCTTCCTACAGGAGCAGCTCAGGAGAGTGCTTCAGGTATAAAAACATAGGCAGCAAATTATGCAATCCCCTTTACAACATTTATCCTTTCACCTTTGCCATCGTCTAGCCCAAAAATATTGAGTGACACATGCTTAGAAGAATCTAGACTTAAACTGACATTTCAGAGCAGAGATCTGTTTGTCTAGGCCACTTCTTGGGGATTTTTCAGGAGCCTGCAGATAATACACACAGCTCATGCAATTACATTGTTGTATTTATGTATCTGCAATTACCCAACTGCCATCTCAAATACAAGGACAAGGCTGAGTTCTTCACGTCACTGATAAGTCCTTGGAGTAATCTTCTAGGACTCTTTTTTTACAAAGATTTCAGAATGAAATAAGGTTTTGCACAAAGTCATTAGATTCACAGAAGAAAGCAGAACACTCTTTTCAATCAGAACACAATGTACTAATCTGCCTGAAAAATAACACAATGAAATGGCATTTCAGAAGATTTAGCCCCTGTTACTTTGAGAATAGATAGATGCAATCTTCATGTAGGCATGCACATGGCTTTAGAATGTACCAGCTAACTTGTGTATGCTTTGCAGTCTAGCTGTCTGCATAGAGTTATTACCGTAAATGTCATTTGAGAGGACCAAATGGTGAATTTTGGCCCAGGGCTTCAGTGTAGCAGAGGAAACTAATGACCACGTCTATGTCATTGCTGCTTTTCTCTGCATAAGCAACACATCCCAATATTGTAAAGCAAAAATTTGTATTCTTCATCTTAAAACTGTAGAGGACTGAAACTGTTTATTTAATAAGAAATATTAAGAGTGTGTCAATAAAATAAATTGTTACTAGATTGAAGTTAATACCTTTTTCATGAACTATGCCGCAGGATTTTTTAAATGGAGCTTTTCAAATGTGTGCAAAAAGGAACCTTGCAAAAGTATTTGTAATCAAAACAAAGTACTGAAATACTTACATGTCAAAATGCAGTCAAGAACTTTTATCTCTTCTTACAGGATTATTTCAAACTCTACAAAAAGTATTATCTAAACATGAAAAACAAATAAATACATAAATAAACTTGTAAAAAATTACAAGATCTTTCTATTTCATAGATCTTAATGTTTTTCTTAACCTTTACAATTAGATCTATTCATATTACTACGTATGGAAGGTCTTTGGATAGCATTATCTTTTGTAAAATTTTGAGAACTTGAGCTTATTCTTCTTGTGTTTTTTTTTTGTTTGTTTTTGGTTTTGGTTTTTTTTTGCATAACTAACTGAATGAGCAGTGGCATTTGGGCAACAGACTTATTTAAAATTATCAAAACCAAGGAAACAGTAAGTGCATGCACTTACTGTTGAATCTGCACGTCCATTAAGGGCCCACACCATCTTTCCAGTAACTCTTATTTACTCTGCATGCAGTAACACCTTGTTCTCAAAAACTAGGAGAACTGCACACATGAGGTTTTACACACTGTGAAAATCAAGAACTATTAAAGTAACTAAGAACTTAAAGGGAAGATTTTCAGTAGTTATAGCAGTTGAAAGCATTTTGTCCTTTATTTTACATATGCAAGAAAAAAAAGGCATCAATTTCTTATGTGAGTTTCACAGAAAACCATTTCAGGAGGGAAAAAGAGTTGAGTAGCAAATGAAGGCAAAGAGATAAAGCCAAAAAGACTGAAGCGGCCAGAAGAAGGCAATCTGCATAGCGGCAGAGTAGTAAAGTGTCACAGAGAGGCAGAGAGGCTGTGCACCCAGGTACACAGGCTGTTTCCAGACCTGCAGGCCTGCACTGCTCCCCCTGTGACCCCACTCCCTTCTGGGCACCAAACACTCAAGGACCAATTCATCAATTTGAGGAATAAAGTCCATTACAATTACTGAATTTCTTTTCTACGTGTGCACCTTGTCAATTCCCCACTCTCAGCTCTCATTCTCCCCTTTGGATGATGAAAAGAGCTGTTTTATCACAAGGCCCACATCCAGGATGGGAGTCTATGGATGGATCTGTACACTTCAGTGGTTCTGCAAGGTCATTGCCATTTTGTACGGACATCAGTGTTAGATGGGAGCCCAGCAATCACATGGATTTCCACGGGAAATATCTGCCACTTTCCCTTGGGCCTGTGATACAGACAGTACATCCTCCAAACTGAACAGCACCTAGTCGACCTGAAAGGAGGGTTTTGACTTCACTCCAGAAGCACAGGGGATTGAGCTGTGACACCAGGATTTTTAGGAGTCACTTCGTGCCAGAAAAACAAAGGTAAGCTGTGCTGCAGGCATTGGTTGGCTTTGACAGACTGGATTTTGTGATATAATGCTGATTTGTTTTTCGTTTTCAGTTCATCTGCAGCTCATTTGTACAGTACTGTTATCTCCCTCAGATGGTGTAAAGGAACAAACAAATCCACCAAATCAATATATCGGTGTAGGTTCCTCACATTTGAGAGGTCAAGTTCATCCTTCCCCAAGTTTATTTACATATTCCCTAGAATGTAAACAACTGTAATAATCACATTTGTTTAAGAAGTGACTAAAAACCTAGCTAAAGAACATAACAATGTGCCACTGGCACAGGTGCCCAGCCCTTTGCTGCCTACAGAGCAGTTTGTGCAGCTGCTGCAGCTGCAGCATGGTAAGCCGTGTGATATCTGGACTATGAATTAAGGCTGTTATAGATCTAGCCTAAAAAACTGGAAAGAGATGGAGAGTTTTCACACATTGGGCTGTCATCACAGCAGAATTTAACACAACAGACCATGATCTGGAGAGAGCTCACTGGAAATTTTTGTGCCCTTAGTGCTCTCAGAGTACTTGCAAGGTGGAAGCCATTGAGCAGTGCAAAAGAAGGAATTAGCATCTTCCTGAGGAATCTTTCTTCTCCAGAGCTCAAATGGCACCTACAAAGATCAAAGGTTCTTTCCCCTCTAGTCACTTCAACAGAAACAAAATCTGAAGCACGACTTTTCTATCCTATTTCATGGAGAAGGGTCTTATTAGCCAGCTCCTGCACAGACAAATACATGTCTGATCCCTAATAACCATCACACAGCATTCACTGATGTGCAGTAAAGACTGACAAAATGGGAGAGGCCTAATGCACAAACCCTTAACCACTATCGGATAAGTATGTGTAACCTTTAACATTATTTCAGATGGTAAGTAATGAAAAGCCCTGGTAAAATATGCTACAAGTTAATAAATGTCAAGAAAACCTTGCAACAGCAGAAACCAAAAGTCTTGTTCACCTTCACATAATTTTTTACAAGAAGCTTACTAGAATTATTCTCAATTTACAGTTAAAATGAGAATAAGAGCCAATGATATCACATTCCTTTCTAAAGAATTTGTGGAAAAAAATGTTTTAAAGGTAAGATTATGAGGCATAGATTACTAAAAAACATTTCAGCGTGTATCTGTCCAGCTGTCTTAGGACAGAAGTTTAAGAAGCCTTCTACATTTCAACCAAGTCTCCATTTTCTTTTATAAATTGGTTGTATTCCAGATCCCTCTATTGTGTCCTTTCTATGCACCACAGTCCTTTTCTCCAGCTCTCTGTCTTAAAAATAGGACCTTTATAATAATTAATATTTCAGATTTTTTTATTAAGTACTTACGCTAACATCTCACTTTCATTAAAAGAGCTGTTTCCATTGAAGTAAATGGCAAAACTTCAGAGCAAGCAGCATCATGCCCAAATCAATGCTCTGATGCCATTAACTATTTTTAAATTTTAATAATGGGAAGATATGTACACCCCAAATATAAAAGCAATACCCTCATTATCTAAGTTAGCTTAATTTAACTTGGAAACTGTTAAAAAGAAAACACCATCTCTATTCATGTTGGATCCCTTTCAACAACGTCTATTGAAAATAAATCCAATTACTTGTTCCCCAGCCCCCACCCAGTACAGCACAGTGTCATTATTCCAACCTACACAAAAAGTATTTTTAATCGCAAGGATACAGCTTTGGCAACTGCTGAGGCAACTCCTACATTCTTAAAACTGACACCCTGCCATGATGCTAGCAATTAGGAACTCAGTCCTGCCCCATGGAGGATCAGAAGCCACCACTGGGCTCGGGGGCTGGCATAGCCACATGACCATGGCCCACAGCTGGTATACAGGGAGAAGGGTGCGCGTCCCAGGGACATGGTTTCTCCCCAAACCATGTGTGTGGTGTTGGTCTTGGGCCACTACCTGCCCTGCCAGAGCTCAGGAGGCAGAATTGCTCCCTGCCCACCAGGACAGACCTCCGTGGGCTAGCAGCATCCTCCGATCTCACTGCTCCTTCTGCTTCAGTAGGGCAACCTGCCACTTTCTTTCATTGCATGCAGTTCCTTTGTTAGTTTTCCAATGTCTTTGGGAAAGAGGAAGTGCATACCGGGGCATGGCTTCAACGGTTACAGTTTGTGTTTTCAGTCAA
Source organism: Aythya marila (assembly GCF_965140915.1). NCBI lineage: Eukaryota > Metazoa > Chordata > Aves > Anseriformes > Anatidae > Aythya > Aythya marila. The sequence goes on along the minus strand of NC_139080.1, from coordinate 48,454,897 downwards.
GGTAATTAAGTTTGATTTCTTTTTAATCTACCAACGCACTCAACACCAAGGTTTTGATTTGAACCTGCCTGTAAATGGAGAGGTCACAAGGAAACATTGAGTAAAAATATCATGACTGTAACATAGGATGCCTCTTGGAGAGGTACCCAGGAGTGAGGCTCTGCTTTAAACAATCTTCTGAAAGACATATAATGTATTTTTGTCTTCTTCCTCTTTTATAAAGTAATAAAAGATTATAATATCTCCAGCCATGGTGCGGGCAATTATCTTAAATGATACAGTGGAAATAAAGAGAAGAGAGGAAGCTTTGTAGAAGCTGCAAATCCCAACTCATATTTTATTTAGGAAAGAGGAACATTGCCCATATCAACATGCTGAATGACCTGAACTATCATCAAATATTAGAGATCATGCTTTACCCAGCAGGGTCATGGTGCACTTGGTAATACCATCACTTGCAAAGGCTAAACACATGGCAAGTTGTGATCTGCTTGCACAGCTCAGCAGGCACAGATAGCTCTCCTAACCCTTTGCAAAGCCAATCAACTGTGCAACCTGAATACCCCATCTGAAAACCCCATCCTAGTATTTCCATTTTGCTCTTATTTCCCCCTATCAGCTGCCATGTTTTGGAGTAGGTGATCACTTTTTTGAACCCAGCTAAGTTTTTGGGGATGTGATTATGAGTCCTTCAGGAGACACCAGCAAAGATGGCTGCAGCCATTCACCATGCTGCACAGTTCATCCCAATGAGCTCACCTCTGGGAAAGCAGTGGCACACTCCTGGACTGAGAAATGGTCTACCAGCTATGAAACATGAAGGTGTGGCCTTATGCATCTGCAGTAGCCTTCTTTTTCTTTCCTTCCTTCCTTCCTTCCTTCCTTCCTTCCTTCCTTCCTTCCTTCCTTCCTTCCTTCCTTCCTTCCTTCCTTCCTTCCTTCCTTCCTTCCTTCCTTCCTTCCTTCCTTCTTTTCTTTCTTTTCCTGATGATGGAGACAACAAAAATATTTAAATGTAGTATACACACAGGAAATTTAAATTGAAGGCAAGAAGCAAGAGTTCTTCTAGAAAGATTATTCACAGTTGCCAGAACACAACAATTGTCTCTTAATTTTCTGAGGGATTTCACCAATATCGCTACTCCGTTTTTCTTAAAAAGTATATACTAGTTTTCCAGCATATTTCCAAATTGGTAACTCTATCCATTATCCATATGCCAAGTGTCAGACTGTGCCAGCTGGTTGGAAAACAGTTGGATCTCTTTCAGACAGCTTAAAATCCATGGATTATAATTATATAAAGGTAAAGCCAGGCAAGATGTCATCAAAATGTTAACTTCAAGGCAAATGGGATGTCATATGCCATCAAGGACTCCTCAGGTTTCCAGGACACACTCCGAGGAAATCCCTTGTTTGTTTGATGTCATTCTGCACAAGAGCATATTAGCAACAGGGAACTGCACGTGAAATATGAGCCCCTTCCAAAGGGCCTCTATAAAAAGCTCTGTTTCTTCCCAAGATGATGTGAACATCACACAGCATATGTGATGATTAATGGGCTGATCGCAAACAGTCCATGAAGTCAGGCAGCAAACATCTAGAGACCACCCAAAGGTGGAAAGAGTACCCCAACTCTTGCAGGAGGTGCAGGCTGAATGGCTTCAGTATCATCATTACACTTGTTCTTCGTGCTACTAAATTACTCCTTTTCAAAGGCAGTGTCCAGGGTGGGACTGACTTTAACTTATCTACTTTCCCCATCTTTTATCTACAAGATCTGCTCTGCAAGACAATAAGACTCAGTTCCAGGTTATTCTTTTGGTGGCAGCTCTTAAGAGCTTCTTGGGACGGTTAATCCTGAAGAAAAGGAGACTCAGGGAAGCCGGGGGGGGGCGGGGGGGACGGGGGGGGGGAATGGACACTTAACGAAGGCTATAAATACCTGAAGGAAAGGTGCAAAGAGAATGGAGCCAGGCTCTTTTCAGTGGTGCCCAGTGACAAAACAAGAAGCAATGAGCACAAACTGAAAAGACAAGAGGTTCTACCTGATCTTCAGGAAGCACTTTGTCATTGTGCGGGTGACCACAGTAAAGAACAGGCACAGATTGCCCAGAGCGGCTGTGGTGTCTCCCTTCTTGGAGATCTTCTAAAGCCACCTGGACATGGTTCTGGGCAACCTGCTCAAGCAGCGGACTAGACCAGATGACCTCCAGAGACCCCTTCCAGCCTCAGCTATTCTGTGACAAGGTGATTCAGAAGGATGAGCAAAAATTCCCACAACTTACAGTGTGAGAGCAATTTGGTTATAGGAAACTGTATTCCTTAGTGTCAAGCACTTAGAATTTGGCTCATGACAGGATTTATTTTTCAAGCATCCCAAAAAGCCTTCAGTTCCAATCCGTATTGTTGTCCTTCTTGATTATCACAAGTCCACCAGTTTATCTCTTCACTTTCAATCTTTCTCAGCAGTCTATCCGAAACTAAACATAAAATATTTTCGTTTGTTCATCTTTGGATATCTGAATTTTCTCTTTGTTTCACTTTCCCCAGTGGAAATCTTAATTTCATTGTGTAACTTCTGTTCCCTCCCAGAGAACTTCATGCTCTATACTCCATGAAGTCGGGAGCATCTGAATTTTCCAGAAGCACTATTGTGTGCCAATAGCACTAGTATTCTGAAACTTCTCAGAATGCTCTGTCCATTAACAGATGAAGAACATAAAATTTTGAGAATTGTATGAACAGATAATATGGATAATACACAAAACTGGACCAGTTAATTTTTTTTTTCATTCACAAAATAAAATTCACATTTTATTTTGAATGTTCTCACTCTTCAACTATACCCTACCAATACATATATACAGGGAGAGACTCTACAAGTAAGACAAGGACTCTACAGATCTTATGAGGAGTGGTTGAGGGAGCTGGGATTTTCAGCCTGAAAAGGAGGCTCAGGAATGACCTTATCGCACTCTACAGGTACCTTAAAGGAGGCTGTAGCGAGGTTGAGGTTTGTCTATTCTCCCATGTAGCTGCCGACAGGATGAGGGGGAATGAGTTAAAGTTGTGCCAGGGGAGGTTTAGGTTGCATATTAGGAAGAACTTCTTTACTGAAAGAGTTGTTAGGCATTGGAATGGGCTGCCAAGGGAAGTGGTGAAGTCACCATCCCTGGTGATGTTTAAAGACGTTTAAATTTAGAGCTTAGTGATATGGTTTAGTGGAGGACTGGTTAGTGTTAGGTCAGAGGTTGGACTGTGTGATCTTGGAGGTCTCTTCCAACCTAGATGATTCTGTGATATATAGTACCAATACATATATATATATGTACATAAACATACATGTATGCATATACATACATGTATGCGTATGTGTATATATATACATATATATATAATATATATATGTTTATATATATTGCCAAAAATATTTTTTTCTCTAGTGAAAAATGTCACCATTTCCCTTTTTCAGGTTCACCAGATGTGACTCTCCCCCTTCCAGCTTGGCACTTCTAAAGTACTTCATTTTTTTCCTGTATGCAAATGTTATACATCAGATTTTAGGGTTTCCTGAGGCACTATGGCTTAACCTGGTCCAGATTAAAGGTTAATAGCAGGCGAATATACTGCTCCATCCCTGCCTTATGAGTTGCCTCCAGTTGCCTTGGCTGAAATAGAGATCAGAGGCTCTTTGCAGGGAGAATGAGCCTTCCTGCCTGGTACCGACCCCAGCCACAGTGAGGGGACTGCACACTGTCCCTGTGCCACCACCTCACGGGTACAGGTATACCTCCTCATGCCCCTATCCATGTTGATGGGGCCACTGCCTCCCCCTTGAGTAGCCTCAGTAAATGTGAGTCTGATTCTGTGTGTAAATTGTTGATGCTCCCTCTTGGCACTATAAGATAACAAATTATTATTATTATTATTATTATTATTATTATTATTATTATTATTATTATTATTATTATTATTATAGTTAATGACAAAGCTAATAGGCCAGATGATTCTTTGAACCTTTTTTTTTTTTTTTTGGCTATATTCCTCTGGACAACTTCAAAAATAACTGTGAAATTGTGATTTTCTTTCCATCTGAAATTTTCACACTTCGTTTTTTCTTCTTTCAAAATCTCCTTCAGGGTGCATGATTTGCTCTTCTCACCTTGCATCCAGGCTATCCTTTCCACAGCTTAAAGTCTTTGAAATTCTCATCTCTTTCCCTGAACTTCTTCAAACTCCTAGAAGAATTATGCTGCAAACCAACATAGAAACATGAGATTAAGCGTAGCAGCTTGGAGTTGCTACAATGCCACCTCCACTGCCAGAGTCCACAGATCTCAGGGATAATTAACTCTTCAGTAGGCTCATTGCTGGTGAATCAGGAGATACTTTGTGTTTCCCAACCTGCCCCTGGCAATTCATCTGCTGGGAAGGATGTGTGTGAACTTACTGACCCTTAGGGATGGTGACTGAGAGCTGCAGGAGGGCCAGACCTGGTGCTAATGCTCAGCCCTGCCATCCCCATGCGGAAGACATCACACGGCATGACTCAGAGCAACCCTGCTCTCCTCCAGTGTATGCTGCTCTTACATCTCCAGGCTCCCGCAGCTCATGTGATCCTGATGCAACTCCGGTTACATCACTGACTTCATGTAACAGCTCAGCAAATTGGCCAGAGATAACAGCAAATAGAGCTAGAGGAAGAAAAAAAAAAGAAATTAAAAAAAAAAAAAAAAAAAAAAAAAGCAGATTTTCAGTTTTAGTTCGCCTATAAGGATCTTTTGAGGTTAACTGAAATTTTACCAGGACAACTCTATTGTGGCAGCAGCCACGCTATGGTATTTCTTTGGATAGTAAGTATATGTGACTATTAACACATATATCCTCAACTCCTACTTGCTTAGGCTGGTGCTCTTTGCTTTTCATTTTTCTAACGGGAGGTTGGGGAGGTAAGAGTGGTTTAGGACTAACATTACTGCTACAGCCCCCATATGGATCAGGTCCATTCAGAACTGAACTGTGATGATCTGGAAAGGGGAGCTGATCAGCTGAGGGTTCTCCCTACACCAGGAAAGCAAAGCACCTGGTGCAAAGTCCAGGCTAATTCTCTTGAAAATTCTGCATACTCTTGTTTGTGGTTTTCTTTCTTTCTGGTTATAAACCATGAGCAAATTCCACAGGTCATCCTCTTTTCATCACTAAGGTTTGGAACAGGCTTGATAACAGTGAAAACTACAGAATGGCTCTGTTGTTTTAAACCCATCTCAAAAACACAAGATCCAAGTGTCCTAATCTGAATATTGCTCATTTCATTCATAACAATAAGGCCACCAATTACACAGAATTAATTATACCAATAAAACAGGCTTTGACCAGAGAGGTTGTTCAATGAATTGTCTCTCAGTTTACTGCACCTCATGATACAATTGGACCTAAGATAAATTATCTTGCTTAGCTAATATACATATCTCATTACTACATCTGAGATGAAAATAGAAACTTTGCACATTCACTTGGCCACACCTACCCCAAACATCCATATGATCGTGTGGTATGCCATAGCTTGTAAACAAAACTGCAGCCATCTTCAAGACATTCAATGCGTTTATTGCATTGACAGGAAATGTATCTTTAGAACATCTTTACCTGACAGTAGTCTTCATGGGCCTAATTAGCTATTCTTTCAACCAGCAACAAAAATTCCCTTGCAAATTTTCTAATTAAATCTGCAGTGGCTCAGAAGAGTATTAGCACAGCAAAGATTTTCTCTAAGCAGGCCCACTGGGAGCCTGCCAGTGACCTTACCCTAGCTGTCAGCTGAACTGAGGACTATGTAACATATTATGCAATTTGGGCAAGATCACCCTGGTAGCTGCCCACAAGGAACAACAAGCCCTGATGAGGGTAAAAGTCAGGAGGAAAACACCTGCAGTTCCTTACTGGGTAATAGAACCTTTTCCATCTATGTCCTAAGAAAAGAGAAAGATGCAGGGAAAGCATCAGACTTGAAACAGACAGGAATGTTTTGTTTTTATACACAGAAGCTAGTTCAGATTTAAATCCAGCATAAACAGACATGGTTCTACTCAGTCTGATCCTCTGGCTCCTTGGCAAGAGTCAGGGGTAGGGGAGCAATTGCAGGTGCAGCACATCTTAGAAAAACAGCTGAGTCAGTCTCAATTTTTGTCCACTAATAATGAAAAAAATAAATGTCTCAGCTGTCTCAGCCTAGTGCAAGACTTCAGGTGTAACACAGCCAAAATTGCAAAACAGACAGTATAAGCAACTGGTCTGTTTTCAGAGATAGTGCTCTGACAGTCTGTGAAAGATGGATTCTTGCTTTTATCTAGGGCTTTCAGCCTCTAGATATGTAAAACCTACAGTTTTGCGGCCAGGGGTTGAGGGAAGGTTTGATGACTTGAGGGGAAAAAAATAATAAAAAATATCAAATTTTCAAAAGACATTAGCCCAGATTTGGCACTTCTTCTATGTGTACTGCCAGCTGAAACATGATTGTAGTAACATAAGCATTAATAGACATACCTGAAGTGAAACTTCTGATTCATTTTTCATTTCAGATTAACTGAAAACACATTAATGAGGAAATTTACTGTTCAGAGCTCTGAAGGCTAGGGTCAAGGAGCAGGACTCTGTGATCTTTGTGGGTCCCTTCCAACTCAGATATTATCAGATATTCTATGATTCCATAAATCTTACTCACTTATTTCCATAGGTATGCATAAAGCAATACTCTGTTCTACTGTATCCTACAGACAGTAGAGAAACTCAAGCAAACAACTGATGAGATTGCAGAGTGCAAATTTTCATATTTGCATGGCCTCCCTTATACTCCTCAAACCTTGAAATAAAGACAATTAAATAAATATTAAAATATTTTTAAAAGACCTCTGAACAAGTCTCTAAGTAGTTTATTTTTCTTAGCAGGCATAAAGTTGGAAAATCCACAGCACGTGAAAAAAGGCTGAAAGGGATGTCAAAAAAAGTTGCCACTGACAGGTGCTATCAATAATGCAGAAAATGGGTATATTGATCTATGTCTCCACAGCAGTCACCTCCTGCAGGCAATTTTGTTTCATTTATTTCAAAGGTGTTAGTTCTGTGCGAGGGGATCCTCTCTTGTACTGGGGTACAGATATTTGTGACATTCTTAAATACACTGAGTGATGTCGCAGCTCCCTCAGTACATTCCTAATGACTCAATCTGGTAGTGAGGTTTTCCTAGTACTTGCTGCTTTCAGGTGTCTACTACAATGTTATCTCTTTTTTGTAGTAAAAGGTGTCCTGAAGAACAAATTAATTCCTTCTTTCCTGAAGTTACCTTCTATGTGGTTGAGGATTGTTAATAGGTCTCTCTTCAGCCTTTTTTTTTTCTTTCTCTAGACTAAGCCACTCCAATTCTTTAAATTTGTCCTCACAGGTGATATTTTCTAGACCCTTGATCCTTCTCATTGCTTTACCTTGGGTTTTATATAGATAGTTATCTATTTCTGGAAGTCCAGTGTTCAAATCAGGACACAGGTCCCTAGCTGCGGGTTGAACACTGCTGTCATGTGTCTGGCAGATGACAGACCCAGCCAGATATCTCCATGTGATATTTACCTTTTACACAACAGAATGACATTGCTGACTTGTGTTCAGTGTGTGATCTACTATAATTGCTAGGACCTTTCTTACAGAATTACTATTTGCTTTGGTTTTGTCCAACCTAGATTTATTCCATGTGACTATTCCCACATCCTCACCAAACCAAACTGCTCTTGCTGAATTGCATCTTAGTTTTTAAAACTGCATCCAGTTTGCTGTGCTCATGTCAAGTTCTCATCTAGTCGCTTGGTGCAATTCTTGCTCTTCTCAGTGAAGTGCCACGTGAACTTATTCAGCATACTCTCTACTCCACTTTACAAATAATTCAGAGAAATATTGAATAGAGTCTGAAGCAGGGCAGACTGCTGCAAAATCACACCTTTCTGGTTCAACACAAAGAAGTTAATCAGTACACTTTGAACCTGGTTCCCCATCAGATGATCACTCACTCTGGAGGAGTTTTGTTAGATTCTGTCCCCTTAACTTTTCTATTAAGAAGTCAGCTGAGTGTCAGGCAGTCCCACTAAAGAGATCTGGCTGCTTCACGCAAGGCCTGTTACCCTGTCAAAGCAGGAAATTAGATTGATTTGGAATCACTTGTCCTGAACAAATTCATTTTGGCTCTTACTTATCCCTGTATTTATCTTCTTGGTATTTTCAAACAGTTTGAGTGTTTGTTCCAGTACTTTTCTGGGAACTCAAATTATAGCCAGAGACGACAATGTCAGTCCCCTCCTGTTTCTCTCTTAGAGTTATGCACTGCCTTTACCTTTTACAGTCAATGGCCTCCAGGAGCGAGGTCAGCCTTTCCCAAAGGTGACAGTTCTGTGCAGGTCTCAGCCAGTTCTCCAGGTTCAGGTCAGCTCCAAACAAACGGGAAATCTCTACCCTAGCTAAATATTCTCTAGCTTAGTCTCCTGCTTGTGCACTGCTGGGTCAGCTGTGACTTCAGCTGGCCTTTCTAGTAAAAAGGGAGACATAACAAGCATCAGACATTTTAGTTTTCTCAGCACCATCTAGCTCTTTCTTCCAATTTGGTGACAAATTACAACTTCTCTTCCTATCACCCTCACTAGCAGCACACATTGAGGACACTTGTCAGTACTCTGCCCTGGTGCAGTCCAGACCCTGATATCTTTTAATTTGTCCCGTCCTGTTCATACTTTCCCTTGTATCCGTTCTTAGTAGCCTGAATGAGTTTCAATTCTTACATGTTTCCTTTTATCTTAAAGGTCAAGGTCCAAGATTTAGATGATCTCTATGCAGTACTCTCCTACCTCCCACACCAGGATAGGCTGCAGCCCTAACATATACCCTGTACAGGAATCACCAGCTCTACCAGACAGCTTTCCTTCCCTTTACACATGATTTGTATGGGGTCGTTCCTGTTTATATCCCAAGCTCACTATCACCTGCCTTTCTAAAATTCCTGGTGTTTTTGCCACCCTGTTCTGCCTCTCGCAAAAGTCAGCCTTATACTGATCATTCTCACCCAAAAATGCTGTTGTGTGCATATTCTCCAACAGTTCCTCACTCTTTATTGCAATTACATGTTAAATTAAAAAAAAATAATAAAAATAAATAAATAAATAAATAAATAATCAACTTTAGGTGCTTTTTCTACCTTTAGAACCAGTGACTGGTTTTCTACCATAGACCAGTGAACCAGAGTGTAAAATTGAACCTAGCTGACACTATTACAAGTCTGTGTATCTCAAATAAGTGTTAGAGCCTGTGTAGATGTGTTTCCTCTCCCTCTGATGTGGTTATGGGCTTTAAAGCTGTGCCTTCTGGCTGACTGTGTCTTTAAAGTATTAGTCAACTGAAAGTAGGCCTGATACTGCAAAGTGAGTTCTCATTTGCAAACCTCAGCCCAATTGAAGTGGATTGTGCTCTCTTACGAGAATAGTAGATAAACAGACATCAAATGCAGCCTGAGAACAACTCTAGTACAGTTTTGAATATGAACAAATTGAGATCTCCTACCTGTCAGCAAGCAGCAAAGCAAAAGTTACAGAAAAAGAAATTGCAAAATCAAATTCCGGGGCAAAACTTCAAGGAATACATTCATACAGTCACTTCTGGAAAAAAAAAAAAAAAAAAAAAAAAAAAAAGGATTTTGGAAAAAAAAAAAAAAAGAAAAGAAAACACTACGTTATACCAGCTTGTGCATCTTCATAACTTAAAATAAATAAATAGATAAATAAATAAATAAAGCACCTGCCGTTTGTATCTTTCATCATTACCAGAGAGTACATGTGCTAAAAATCAACACCTAGCTCTAATATCACAGTGGATCTCATGAGAAGAAGCAGTGCAGGTGGCAGGTGCCAAGAATAGGTGAGTTTTGTAAGATTGTTCTAAACTCTGAAAGAAGTACATTAATTTTTTTCTCTCCTTGTGTAAATTTACAAGATCCATTTCTATAATGACTCATTCCTGCACCACAAATTGGGTTATATTAAATAACTGCTTTCATGTCCTTGTGTGAGTTATATTTAGCTCTCACGTTTTCGTTTCCTGAAGGAACTTAAACAAAGGCCACTCAGTTTGTAACCACTCCCCTTTGGACTACAGAAAAATTGGCATGCCAAGAAAAGCAACTTTTACATGGGAAACACTGGGTCCCTGCAGTATGTCAGTTTGTCTGAACAGCTGCCCCTTTCCCCTGAATGGTGAGTCAATGGCCTGCCAGCAGAAGGGCAGAAAATTGCCTCTCAAAATCTGTCCCATGCACCCTCAGAGGGCAGGGCTGGCTACAGTGCTCCCCCAGCATCACAGGGTTTTGAGCGATGTGGGACTGAAAGTGCCCCTACAGACTGCTGCAGAGCTTTTCTCTTCCCCACCCAGAGCCAGTGTATGAATTTTTGTGGCTTGACCAAGGGACAGTTTGGGAACGGCTGTGCTGTCTGCCTGGCCTCCTCCCTGCAGGTCTGACTGCACACAGAAATCTCCCTCACTTTGTGCCCTAGAGCCTGACCCCCATCTTAAATTTGCCTGTGCAGCGGCTGACGTCCAAAGTAGAGCATGTGGCTGCTGCATGTCTCCTGCTCCCTTCAGTGACCATGGTGGTCATCTTCTGTCCTCAACAGCACCACAACACTTTGCTGGACAAGTTGATTCCTCTGTAATAATCCTGAAGAAAAAAAAAAAAAAAAAAAAAAAAAAAAAGTCCCTTCAAAGCAAGGGCAGCATCACTTTTGTCTTTAGCAATAGTATATTAAATGTGCCCTGCTAAAACTGATGAGTCACTCTTCAAGATGAAGGATTTGCCCTGCAAAAGCTGATGCATTATCTTCTGTTACCACAACAGTACTAGTTTCTGCACATTTTGATTCAAGTCAGTTTAGAGTGCTGCTACGTTTTGTCAGTGTCAATTTAATTCTACACATGAAGTTTTCTGACACTTCCATAGTTTTACCATTTGTTGACAATTCAGATTCAGAGATTATATTCAACAAATTCTATTTGATATGTTTTTATTGACTGCACAGAGCAGCAGGACAATATTTCTGTCTGCATTTCAACTCCAAACAGACATTAGAAAATGACTAAAACTAGAAACAATAGTTGGAGAAAAAATGCATGCTGTCTCGTTTTCTTGGTCTGAAGTCTGCACTGAAAATTCTGGAAAAAAAAAATAAAATAATACAAAAGAAAAAAAAAAGAAAAAAAAAACAGGCGGGGACAAATCCTCGTTGTATGTTGCAGAAATAAGTAAAACCTGTTTGATGGTTGGTTTGATTGTTTGGTTGGTTAGTTTGGTTTGAGTCTGTTTACTCCCTATAGCCTGCTGCTCCTGAAGGTGAGCTCCAGGCCAGGCATGGGCAGCGCTGCTCCAGCTGGCCTGGACAGTTTGCCAGAGCACCCCTCCAAAGAGCAGGCTGCAGCCACGTCCTGCTGTCACCCTGTTCCTTCACACCTCCCACTCTCAGACCAACAGCCACGCATGTGCAAGTACAGGACATGCAGAAATGTCACTTGAACAAGAGGTGAAATCGCCAAGCTCCTGTGAACATTCAAATATAAGACTTATAGCTGTTTGGCTGCAGATCACACCACTTAAAGAATAGAAATCCTTTTGAGCAAACATTGCCTGATCACGAAGTGAAGTCAGTGGTCTGTAAATGATCCAGGGGTTCCGATGTCTGCAAACAGCATCTTTATATTTTATGCACTTAAAATTGTTTGCTTACTTGACATAAAAATTAGTACACCACATCAAAGGAAAACAAGTACTATAACTCTGTAGTCATCTGTCCCACTGCAGAGAGGAAAATTTACTTCTGCAAAGCAGCAGCACAGGGCATAGGCCCCATCCAGCTGCAGCCAGAGCAGTGTGCTACATGGAGCTGCAGTCAGACTCAGGGTTACGACCACCATGTTCAGGGCATATGTGAACATGTGCACACAGGGCTACAGGATTACTTTATCAAGCCTAAAAATGCAGGTAACTGGGTATCCAGGAGCGATGTTTTGCACCCAGTGCTCCCGCCAGCCTTGCTGCTGCTCCAGGCCCCGGGCAGCCTGGGGACAGAGCCAGATGTGACCCGGCTTGCAGTATTAAGAGGCTAATGCCAGTCCCGCGCATGCTGGCTCGGAGGAACAGATTTAAAATGCTCCTGTGGGTCTCCCTGATCACTGGCCATCAGAATAAAAGATCACCAGTGAAGTCAGCGCTGCAGAACATTACTTTCTTGCAGCCAAAAAAGAATTTGTACACAGGCAGTTCTTAAAACGCTGCAAGTTAAGAAAATGTTCCTGCTACTCAGATGTATACTTCACAGCAAATACTCAAGCTTTTGACAGAAAATCAAATATTATCATTTTTTTCTGACATAGGACTCCTCAAGAAAGAAAGATTTTGACAGTTGCAGATTTCACACATGTCAAAAAAAGCACAGATACATTCCTGTTTTTAGAAGACAGAAAATGAAAGGAACATTTAATCATGCAACAGCTCAGACAGGGTTCTTAGCCCCGGGCTAAAACTTAGGCTCCGTGTACTATAATAATTCCCGGACTCATTAACTGTTCTACAGCAGGTGACCATGGAGATCTCAGGCAGAGGAAGTGCACTAGCACTGTGGGGCCAGCTATCACCTTTATAAATAAAAAGCACATTAATATCATTCCTTGCCCTAGAAGACTTACTGTAGCGATGCAAGCACAGTCTCTAGACTATTTCCTATTACTGAAGAATTAATCTCTTTGCAGTTCTAACTAAATTTATATTTTAAAAAATATTCTACGCTCCAAACCACAAGCTATTTTTCATCTTTACAAAACAAATCAATTCTAGGAATCTTTTTAGGATGAACTTTTTTTTGGCAGCACCTTGCAGACATAAAGATCAGTCACTGAAAGGTTATTAAAGAATTTTGTTTCCTGGAACTATTTTTTTTTCTTTTTCCTGTAAAGGCTGCTCTTCCAAAATTGGTGTTAGATATTCGAACATTTTAAAAAATGTGGATCCTATTCTGACTTTAAACATCATAAAGAGGAGTACCTGTATCTTTGCCTATTCCTTGTAAATTTGCCTCTGACAACTTCATATGTTATTCTCATTATCACTCCATATGTTTAGTCTCAGAAATTTGTTATGTAACTGCAAGAATAAGGAAATCCCCATTTAACAGAAAAAGAGAGAGAAAGAGAGAGAAATTGGAAGAAACCTTCTTGGTGGGTTAAGCAGCTACTCATTAACATTAAAAATAACAAAAAGGAGGCAATTAAGCCTCACTAGTTCTTATCTAAAAATTAAAAGCACAACTGCAGCAAAGAGTTGTTAAGAAATATTTGTGTGACCCTAAATTATTTGTAGTTAGTAATGTAAAGCAGATAGCCGCACACACCTCATTTTATCTCATGCAAGGGCCCATCCCATCTTACAAACAAATAAAAAAGGATGCACACCAGCAGCATCGGGGCTCTCAGATTTGGTTCATACTCTCCAACATGGTACTTGTTGGAGATGTGTGGATCAATGGCATTAGGAAAAGAAAACCTATACCCTAAATGTCATGACCTTTAATCAAATAATCCCAACTGCATAGGCTCCAAGATGACCAAGTCTTATTTTGAAATGAGCACACATGCATGCTCCAATATGACCCTTGTTTTCTGCAGCAGAGGTCTGCTCATAGCTGTCACAGGCACACCTCAGGAAGCTTTTCTGGCAGCTGTGCAACCTGTTTGGCAGAAGTCACTGCAGACACTAGGATGACAGGTTAGTTTTGAGGTTGCCTTCCCTTAACACACCTTCATTCAGTGAGGGTGTGTGTCAGGTCAGAGCTTTCCTCTGACAGACCCTTCTGCCCTTCATCCCTGCCCAGACATTTTGTTCCAGGCTCCTCTAGTGCTTTGAATCAGAAATAAAATATTCCCACTGCCTCATGAATTCCCAAGAATTCTTCCAAGGGGTGCTGAGGTGCGGCTCCCGACCAGCGGGGCACCCAGGCAGTGGGTGCAAGCAACTGCGGGTCCCTGTCCCTGCATGTCCTGCAGCCCTTGTGCTGCAGCCCCTGCGCTGCAGCCCCTGCCACTCACACTGCTCCTTCCCCCGCTTCCTGACACTTCAAAGAGGACAACAGCATGCTCAGCAAGAAACATCAAACGCAGCAGGTGAGTTTCCCCCAGTCACTCTCTTTGATAGCCCTCTTTGAATGCTTTCTGGCTCTACATCCCCACTGAACGTTCCTTTTTGCCAGCATGCACAAACAGTTCTGTCTTTGCCTATAGTCTTTTTTTTTTTTTTTTTTTTGAGACTCAAAGAGCCAAAGTCAAAAGAAAATTAAGGTAACAGTAACAGTTATGTCCTGCTGCTGCTCAGTGTGTGAGGTCTGTGTGGTCCCACAGAAAGCAGTGCATGCATGAGGATTGGGGACTGCAGTGGGAAGGATGCCAGGCTCATCACTGAGGGGCTTCTCTGTATCCATTTGCTTTCTTAGTTTAACATGAGTGAGTATTAGAGAAAGACATTGTGCCTAAAAAGACTGGAAGAAGACACTGTGTCATTTCAAAGCAATTACAAAACATGCATGTGCTTAATTTGAGTGCTTTCCTGGAGTTACACAAGTGCATATAGCTCTGACCCTCTGTGTCCTGCAGGAAACCAGAAAGCTTTGCTCAGGAGGCCAAGGGAGGTGGCACCATGCCCAGACAGCCGTGTTTATAGAAGTCCCAGAGAGCTGTTGACCTACTACACGTGACTCCAAAAGCTGCCTTGCTGATCGTCGTGCTTCCTCCATGGAGGAAACAGCACTTGGCAGAAAAGACTCGTAAAAAACAGAGGTTCATAAAAACAGAAACAGTGGCCATACTCCACACACTGCATGTGACAGGGTAAATGGTATTTACCAGGACAGGCAAGCGTAACCTAGCCCTGCAAGTTCATTGCAGCTTAATCTCTCAAGTGGCAAAGATCCCTTAAAGGAAAACCCGGGCAAGGGTTGAAAGTGCTTTGAGTCTCTATGTGCCACCCAGGAGCTGGTATTTTTATCTTTCCTAGTGCCTCTCCAAATGTCTCAGGAGTCTGGGGTTCATCCTGTGTTTCAGTGAAACTACTGCAACTGTGCAGCTCAGTTCATATAGTGAAAGGGCACTAAATAGCCCTGAAATATCAGGTGAAACATACTCATGTTGTTTAAACAAAAAGTAGTTCATTCACTAATGCAACAGTTATCTTAATGAGAAATCTCTTAATGAGAAATCTGCATGTTTTGAATTATTCCCCTGTTTAATCTTATAAAATCAAATATTTCATAACCTGCTAAGGGCAAAAATGCACTGTGGCTTGCCCCAGTTTTCCAGGCAAAGCCAGCAGGACAGCTCTCCAGCTGAACACTGGCACGAACCAGCCACGTGCTATTCACAAGGCAACACCAAGTCCCTGTGGAAGAGCCCCTCATACCTCTGGCCTGGCACAAGGATCCTGGCAGGGCAGGTGGGGATGGCAGAGCCCCATCACACCTTATGAGCCTCCAGACTGGAGAAACGGGCCCTGGGCCTCCTGGAAACAACAGACTGCTTGTACCCGCAGCATCTCAGGAGCTGACCTCATACAGCTGTTGCATCTGCCTCCCATATACTCATGTGTTTTTTTCCCCAGCCACCATGCACCAAAGATATCAGCATCTTTCTTTTACCCTGGTCTTTTAAAGAAAACTTGTCACCTACATTTTGTTATGCATTTTTGTGATGAATAAGAGAAGGCATAAACAAAATCTATGCTTTCTGCATGCAGCTGAGAACCAGAAATCCTTACTTATCTGCTACGTTACAATGAAGGATAAAACTGGTTATTGTTTTAACAGTTACTTCAGGGACCACAAATTTCTTGAGTGTTTTTGAAAGTTTCATCTTTGCTTTTGACTAACATGGTTATTTATCAGAATGAATCAGCATCCGCATTGAATTAAGAGAGAGAATATATGTATATGCTGAGTGGGAGTGTCTACATATAACAGGAGTTACCATACACTAAACTTGCTTGAAAACAGTCTCTGAAATCAAAATGCTGACTCACAAGAGCATAGTTAAGCAGTTACATAAATTGTTCAGTGCTTTCTAAAAATTGAAAAAAAAATGCCATGTTGGAGGAGCTGTGGGGTCAGTGGTGTTTCCCAGTGCCAGGGTTTCCTGACAAAGTGATGTAAAGACCCAGACTGTTGTGAAAAGAGGAAAAGAATTGTGAAAATATTAATTCTGGGTGTGTGCACTAAGAAATAATTTCCCAGTTGTGTCTGTACAACACTACTCAGCATTTATCTGCACTGCAGATGATAAAGCAGAAATGCATCTCTTTCAGAACAATGGGACCCATTGATAAGGGTTTCACCAGAGGAAAATGCCACATACATTCCTGACTCCTCTAACAGGTGGCTAACAAGCAATGCTGTTGCTAGAATATTAGCACCATTTGAAACTTGGACAAATGGCTTCATTAGCAAAGGCTAGTCATTTCAAACTTCTTTGTGTTTTTCACTGAAATTAGAGATTTTGATCCCTCAGAAAGCCAAGCGCGTTGCTGGAAATTAAATGGTCATAGTAATTCTACCCCCAAGCCTTAAACAGTGGCTCACTTCTGCCATTAAAACAAGATTGTTTTGTCACAGGAGAAGAGAGGGCAGGTATGCACGAGGATAGGTCACAGACTGCAGACCTTCTTCTGCAAAGCTTCTGCCGCTGCCATCTCATAAAACTGAAATGAGAAGTTTGGCAGGTCAAGTCAGCTGAACCAACCCAATTATCCAGCTGCAAAGGGGCAAAATACTTCATACACTATATTGTATGCAAAGATATGACAGGTGACATCATTTAACTCTGGTAAAAATCTGTCATCCAGTGCAACTAACAGTGAAAAGTATCCATTTTTCCCTATTTGTTTTACTGATGGAGTAACGTTTGTCTCCTTTTCCAAAAGCCTTATGAATTAGAAGTCTGCAGTACTAATCACCTTTCCTTTAAAAAAAAAAAAAAATGCACTTGTGAAGCAAATCATTTTTGTACTCATAATCAATTAAAGAAAGCACAAAGTTCTATAGGGTGGGATGACTTTTTTTTTTTTTTTTTTTCAGGAGTCTCTTAATCCTACACTGATATCAGCAATCCAATTTCTAGCCACTAGAAGAAAAACCTAAGACAAAGCAAAACTCATTTTCTGCTAGCACACTCCCTCAAAAACTAAGGGAACAGGCTTTCTTGTTGGCAGGCTGGAAGAAAGCTGGGAAGGAAGGTGAAGGCTGTGGTAAGCATGCACGCCAAATGCAACAGCACATGCTGCACTAACACTTTGGCTAGGATGTGTAAGTGAAGCATGATCTACTGTGTTCACTGAGGAATGCAGAAACCCTGAGGTGTGGCAGCAAGGCCTATTTTGTTGCGGTCACCCTTCTGGTTTGCATTTAGTAATTAGCATCTTAAATAGATTCCCACTTAATTTAGCATTCTGTACTTTTTATGTTTTTCCTGAATGCACACACAAACCAGCCACCTTTGTGCGGTGCCAGTGGCACAACATGACTAATTCATTTGCATCTTGGCAATGGACTCTGGTAAGCTGCAGTCTACAGGCAGGCAGGATTTATTACCGCAGCCAGGTATGTCATGTACTGGGGGGAAGATAATTGTGAACAGCAGGCTGCATCTGTGAACGCCTTGTTCTGCCAGATTTATTTTATTTCATTTTTTTGTCAGAATTGAAAGGTGAGTAGAAAAGTGTTGGTGAGGGATGATGCAGGCTGTAGAAGGGACACCCAACTAAGGTCTCAGAGAAAGTTTCTCAGCTCTGCTCCAAAAGAAATCATTCATTTTACATTTATTGCTCATGCAGAGTACCTGGGTAGTGATTGATCACTGGGCAATGTGCCTTGCAGATTTCTGAATTATAATCCATTTTGACTTGGTAATGCTTTACCTACCCTCATGAAATTTCTCTGTATTTTGCATATTCATTGACTTATGGCAGAGGACACTGCTGCCAGCTGTTTTCTCCTATCCTTCTTCCCCAAACAACTGTGTTGGATTTTGTGACATTTAGATTTGATGCAACTGTTCTGAGGAGAACAGAAGTGATTTTAGAGGCACTACTGTAAGTAATCATGGATTATAGAAACTTACATAACTCCTTTCCAACCACCGGGTACAAGCACTCTGCAAGGGGGTCTCCTTATTCTGCTGTCTCCAAAAAGATGTGTCATGTTTTTCTACAGTCAAGTAATACACATGTCAAATTTGCATTAACATGGAAAAAAAAAGAAAAGAGAATAGCTAGATTCCTAAGGTCAGAATTTTCTCAGCTGTAAAATGATGCATTCATTTTTACTTGAAAAGTATTGTGTTGTTACAAACAGTATTTAAGTGCCAAAATTAGATTCATCTGTGGCAACGCCACATTCATTCTGTGCTTGCCCCAACAGGGCCTGGGAACATATGCATATGCAGGGAGTTCACAGTTATACATTTAATAAATAATAATAATACATTTCAGACATTGTCCAAGTTCAAGCACAGATACATTAAACTGATCAGATTTTGTGGTGCTGTGTACACAAGGACGTATGAACTCACTTTCAAACTCCAGAAAGCACCTTCCACCCTCTGGGTAGGTAGGATACTGTTGCAGAAACAGTCACTAAACCTTTTTCTTTAGATTTCAGGAAGAATCCGAGACATCTGAATAGAGCTAACAGATGGCGCAGGACCTCTGTGCCCTTCTGGAGAAGCAACTGGGAGGCCCCCAGGCAAGGCTCATCTGCACCTCAGATGCTTGCGTGAAGGCAATGAAACCCCAACCCACGTGTGAACACATCAGAACTCCATCTCACCTGGGACTTCTCCTTTTTGGCCTCCAGTGCTCTGGGATCACTGGGACAGAGCTGAAGGATGGAGTGCTGGCACTCTACAATGCACTGTTTGGGCTTGGAGAGCAGCCATTCCTGAGCTGGAGAGATTTCTGGTTATACTATGTTTATAGGGAAGCTTGTCCTGGAAGCCTAAATTATGTAAACAAGCTTTGCCAATAAACCTCCCCTCCCTTACAGAGCAAAACCTCTAAGACATGCCTTTAATTTTGCTTGTTATACAGCTCAGAGTAAAACTCAGAACTGTGAAGTTTGTCCAGTTAAAAACTTTTCCTATAAAACTCTAAACATGAACAGGTTTAAACCCCCAACAATGACCAAACAACTGGGGAACTTGTTACCTCAGAAGCCTTCATGCTAACTCCTCATGAGATAATATATCCTTGACACCAGTACAGTAACAAGTTATCTAAGACTACAAAATGTAATTTATTGAAAGCAGGTATCATGGATTTAAAAGGAAAATGATATGTTTTGTAAGCACAGTAAAGATCTAAGATATAATTGCTTGAATCGGTTTGAATGGGTTAGGAAAGATGGCAGTGTTTAAAAGACATCCTTTTTTTTATTATTATTTTTTTTCCCCTCTCCATGTCTGCATGGTACGGCATTGAAGCATTCTTAATGTTCATATGAGAGAAAGTGAGTCTGTGAACTGCTTGGGACATCACAGAGACAACTGAATATCCTCCACTGAAAACTTTAAATGACAAGAAATCAGTGCTGTTATTATAATAACATTAAGGACTGGCTTCCCTAGAACTGGACTCCAGAAATGAGAACTCTGCTCTATGAAGAGTGCAATGTAAGACCTATATATGGTCAGATCCAGCCTGTTGGCTAACAGGCACATGAAAGAGCAAAGCCATGGTCCTGCTTGACTCACCTTGAATTCTCATCAGCATTTAACACAGGGAATGGAGAAAGTGGCAGCAAGTGCTGAGGTTCCCTTTTAATTGCTGCAGGCAATTAGCATGCTGTGATTCCTGTTAACACCTTCAGAGGGATGTTCCTTGACATCATTATTACTCACTAATACTATGGACAGTAGGCTTATTGAAAAAAATCTCTGACCCAGAGGAACTATGTACTGAAGCAAGAACACTCCACCTGCATGAGTATGTCAGAGTCAGCCTTTGGGAGAGTTAAAATAGGCAATCCAAGTTTACATACCTTAGAACAAAATTAAAATGGCTCAACCTTGAAGGGCTATCTACAATGCTACCAGCTTCTGACCTGCTCCTCAGCAGGGGTTTCGGTGAGATCAGGATGACAAAGGCACATAACACCAAGAACAGATGCAGCAGGCACCTTGGACAACCAAATGAGACGTGATCAGGGCTCAGTCCCACTATACAACATCACGTGTGCTACACATCACAATGAGAAGGTGATTCTCATCCATCGATGTTCTTTCAAGTACTGTGTCTCCAAAAGCTTTTGTTTCACCCATAGGTGTCTCAACAGGCATTTGTAGCTTTACCCATGTGGTACGAACTGAATTCCTTAGAGCATAAATGAGCCAGATACATGTTACTCATTTCACTCAAAGAACAGGGCTGGAAAGACTTTCAGTGAGTCTATAAGGTAATGGGACAGGATGATGGTATGGACAGGACTGGCACAGTCCACTATGTTAGTACATGAGCTGCAAAACACTTTTTGTCTTGCTATCTTACCTCCCATATATGTGCACATGCAGGACTGCATAACAGAAAGGAAAGCAGAAAAATAGCCACTACGTAGTTGTACAATAATGAAATAAACCCATTTTAATATTCCCCTTGTCAGATTATCAGTTATCAAATTTCCAGCCCTGACATCAGTTTCTGACTGCCATGCCAACTGCAATTTTCATCGGATCTTGCATCATTGTTTTGCAGGGTATATTTTTCTGGTGTTCTCTGGTTAGTCAATCACTGTATCTGAATCTCAGTTCTTCCTCTTCTGCCTCCTGTAGGGAGGTGTTACAGAAATCAGACTTTTATGCACACAGCCCTCATCAGAAATCTGATGAAATACTAGCACAGATAATGTTACTGTCTGATTGAGTCATCTGCTTTGGATGTAATCATTATTTTATTCACTTGCTTTACTAAAATAAGTATGTCAGGACTTCCATGTCAATGTTACAAGTGCTGAAATCAAATGACTAACACTGCTATTTAGATTCAGAACCTCTTTGTGTGCAGGCATATTGGATTCAACTGCGCTCAGTTGTCAAAAATTGACAAAGGCACACACACACACACACACACAAAAATCACTTCCCAGCACCTGCAGGACCTTTCTGCTTATTTGATGGTGATCTCATCCAGACAACAGGCAAGCAGCAGTTCTAATGTCACCTTCACTCAAGCACACTGATAAAAAATTGAAGGATCTGATGGGTCATATCTAGCTGATGTAAGTGACCACATCTACTCTGGAGCTGCACTGGATTTCTGCTATAGATGACAGGGCAGCAATTGTATTTCAGTGCAGCCATAGTACACGTAAGCTGAAACTCCATCCCTGGGGCTCTCCGCCAACATGTATGGTGTAATAGCATTTCCTGGGAAGTTCTTGGTTAGGACAGCACCCAGACTATCCCCTGCTATGCCTCAATTATATTTCATCAGGAATATACCTTTGAGGAGAAAAAAAAATGCTCAGAAACAGAAAATATTACAGCTTAGATAGCTGTTTTGAAAGTACATTAACATCATCACAAAGCAGCAATGTGCAGAGTTGGCAAAAACCCAAGTCTTTCATTTGTTCTCTGCTTTCTTAAATCTCATAAAGCTTTTTAATAATCTGAAACTTTTCAATTAATGAAAATCAAAACTAAAAGAATACATAAAAGACGCACAATTGTAAATCATGACAGTCATATTACATGTACAATATACATAGTATCTATAGTACTTCCTAGAGAAAGAAACCTTAAGAGAGAGGACAAGAACACGTTAATTTGCTAGTAGGATGTCTCTTGTTACAGTTTCCTGAAAAATGAATTTACATGTGCCACAGCACAGCAGATCAGTAAAACAGCAGCCATACTAGCATGTGTAATGCCTCCCACACACAACGTGACAAGTGAAGGAAACCTCCCCTGACCTCCCTGTCCCACCAGGTTTGTAATTTGCTGTTATACCAGAACATAAACATATAGCCTGATGGCCTGCCCCGTCTGCTGCTGGTCTCATGCAAGCTATGTGAGCCCTTGATCCTCTGGATGGGGAGAGAGAGCAGCATCCCTGGCCACACCACCAGCCCAGGGATGAACCTGACAAGCAGTCAGGCTGTTTGTGTGTACTTTGGCCACCCCGTTTCACGTGTTAGTAGAAACTGTTTTTCTAGGGGGGTGACGGGGCAGCTGCATCACCCTTGGAGCTTGAAACAGCTGCACACCCTACCTGACACCGCTGCGGAGGAGGTGGTGAGCACTGCTGGAAGGATCTGGCAGGCAGCTGGGGCATGTGATGTTGTTAAGTGACCGTAGCCAGACCTGCTCAGATTTCTCTGCCTTAGAAACTGCAGAGAAGCCTGGAAACTAGTCCACTACGTAATTTGAATCTGTCCAGTTTTAAAACTTGTGCCTAAAATAAAAAATTAGTTTAAGTAGGTTTGGTCTAGGGGGTGGCATCCCTGCCCATGACAGGGAGTGTTGCAACTAAACAGCCTTCAAGCCCCTTCAAACCCAAACAGTTCTATACTTCTATGATTAATTAACAGTCAAGCACGGAAGGAGTGTAAAGAACTGAGCCACACAGAGGAAAAGATTTTTGCAAATATATATTCACAACTGTTAAACTACAGTCAGAGACAGGTAAGACCAATCTGTGGTGTAAATAGACTGAATAACCCAGGATCACATTAGTGAGACTCATAAAATGCATGGCATGAAATACATCGCGTTACATATTCCCACTTAGGCATCTGAGCTTTTCATCAGGGTGTCAATGAGGGTGATTTTTCTGTCTTCTCTTCTATGTTCATCATTCATGTGCTTACATACATGTCTGCCTTTTTATGGGAAACTATATTTGAAATCCCGATAAACAGGTAAGTCACAGCAGAAAAGCTGAATATATAGTAAGTTGTATCAACACTATGAACTTGAAGTAATTTAATTAACATTGTTTTGGCGGACTGATGATTTTTTATTTCATTTTCATGGATTTCTCCCCTCCTCATTTCTTCAGTTTTGCACATTTTGCAGCAGTAAAAACAACAAACTGATAAGCAATTCCCATAATTATGTCACCACTAAATCATTCTGCCTCATGAACTCCTCAGGCTGCTGTCTAGTGACTCACTGTAATATCATGCCTTAAAGTAATTTAACTTCCTCCTATCAAACCTACTAAGAATCTGTGGAAAGGTGAATCAGAAGACATCCTCTACATTAAGTAAGTTTCACAGTACTTACTTCCCTTATAGGAAGAGTTTTATTATCATTGTAATTGGTGAGATGAATGTAAAGTGTATATCAAAGATCAGCGTCAATCATTTGTTCCACAGCAAGGAGGAACTACTGGAGCAGAATCCCAAAACCTACACCTTGACTGTTTGTTGTCACCTTTTTTAAAGATGTGTGGAACAATTTTGCAGTGCCACTGAAGTACCATTGTACAACTCAATATGGAAAAACTGTATTCCTGTGAGCCTCAGCTAGATCCCCATGGGCATTAAATACCCAGCAATAGGTGATTTCAGTAGGAGTTAGGAATGTCAAAAGGACTTAAGTTTTCAAAGGTCTTCACAGATCTGAGCCTCCTGGTCTAAAGAAAGGAGAAACAGGGCAATCTGGAGTAGAATAAAGTAAATATGGCGATTATTTTTTCAAAGTAAAGAAATAATGCACAGGCACTGAAGGTGAGATATTCTGAAGTGGTCAGCAGCGATTTAAACATTTAATAAAATTATGTCAAAGTACTATAGTATTTCAATCCTTCTTGGATTAGTTTAGCAGAGCATATTTTTAAAAAATATTGACATCCTTGTGAAATAATTTGAGGCAGAGATGGGAACTGAACCTACAGTGCAGATGGAGGGGACCTTTTGGGAAGGGTAGATTGGGAAGGACCTTTTACCATGGTTAGTCATGCTTTTTTGTGTATTTGTTTGTTCTTCCTCTGTCCCTAAGGTTTTGTGTTTTTCATTTTTCTATTTAAAGTGTACTAATTTTGGTAGTGAAGGAAAACATAATGAAATGGCTTAGGCAATAATTACAAGAGTGCTTGGCATCCTCAACATTTCATGAGACTCTCGAAAGGGAAGTTTGCAATCAGTTTTTAGTTTTGTTACCATCAGATAGTTTTGCTTGTTTGACCAGTATATTCCCCTTTTATTTAGAATAAATCTTCATAACAGTAAGCAACTTCATAAAACTGTACTTTTTTAACTGGTATACTCTTTGTAAATGATGCACTAAAATGTCCCAAGTGTTAATCACAAATGATCAATGTGTTCTCATGCTGTATAAGCACAAGAGAGCTGCTGTCAGTTGTAACAGAGCAGAGGAGACATCTGTGTCTGTATTAGTTCTCTATTAATAATGTCTGCAATTATACAGCAAACTACATTTGACTTCTTGCTCTGGAGATCCAGTAAAGTCCCTTAGCCATATTACAGTACGAATACCTTGACTATGTCCCCATAAAGTTTAAGAGTGCTATCCAGCTTCTTCATGCCCTGCATTACTGACAGAAAAGCAGTATGTACCCTCTGTGGTTGTTGTGTGTCATCTGTAAGCAATATCTTATTCAAAGAAAATATCATTATAATATTAATATTTGTGGCTCTGAGGGAATATTTTATTTCAATATATAATTTACTTCAGGCACAGCACTGCTTAGAAGCATGGCTAGAATTTTAAAAATATCATTGCCATTGTTGTCTTATTGTGCATGATTTAATTTCTATACACAAGCCTTTGTATGCACAAGTAACATTTTTTCCATACTCATCTTTATTGCATTAGAGAAGGCTACAGTCTTCTCTCAGTTCCTTCATGATTTGACTCAAATTTCTCCATGTTATTCTCCCTTTTCCATATCTTCAAGTCGTACTTCCAATACATAATGGGGGCTACAAGAAAGATGGGAAGAAACTCTCCACAAGGGAGTGTAGTGATAGGACAAAGGGTAATGGCTTTAAACTAAAAGAGAACAAGTTCAGATTAGATATTAGGAAGAAATTCTTCACTCAGAGGGTGGTCAGGCACTGGCACAGGTTGCCCAGAGAAGCTGTGGATGCCCCATCCCTGGAGGTGTTCAAGGCCAGGCTGTATGGGGCTTTGAGATACCTGGTCTGGTGGGAGGTGTCCCTGCCCATGGCAGGGGGTTGGAATTAGATGATCTTTAAGGTCTCTTTCAAAAAATAAAAATAAATTATAAATATAAAAAATAAATTATAAAATATAAATCATATTAAATTTTATTAAAAATAAAGTATCAAAATAAAATCATAAAGTGATTCTGTGTGTGATTCTGTGATTCTGTGATTCTGTGAATATTCACCAAAGACCATGGCATTGTGTCAGCTGTGGCACCTTCCCCATAGCTAAAGTTCCTGATGGAAGCAGCTACAAAACCATTTCTGACCAGCTACATTCCCACTTCACCCCACAGCCCTGCTCTGACCTTTCCGTGGGTGCACTGCACTTGCTCTGGACCATGACACACCTGACCACACATGAACAGCCTTGTCTTTGAGAGCTACTCACGACTCCCTGCCTTCCCTTCCCCACACTGTCACTGTGCCAGACCATCAAAGGATAGCTCACCCTGTTTCACACTAGGTTCATGTCGAGCCATGTCTATGCTGTCACTGAGTGCCACACTGAGCAGAACACTCAAGCCTGCAGGCCAAATAGTATTGGAGTGACGTGAGTAAGTGCTGCTCTTGGCTTGCAAATCATAGGGTACTTTTTCTTACACAGGTCAGCCTGGGATCCTTTGTAGCACCTGTACTCAAGAACAGTTTTCTCTGTAGCACTGTCTTCAAACTGTTCTAAATAAAGAGCAATTATGTTACAACCCAGGAGAGCATTTTTTGCAGCATGATGCTAGGACTTGCTGTGATGAGTCCATACTTTCCATCTGCAGGGACCCCACAGTATACTTATCCTACCAGCAAAGATCAAGAGGGAGAACCAGAAATCTTGAGTCAAACAAAGAACAAGTCAACCTGACAGTACAGATAATGGGAATGAGCCAAGCTGGCCCAAAAACAAGAGCTTAACTGCCAAGGTCCCTACCAGAAATCACTGGTTCATAACACAGGCATTAGCCAGCCTGCGCTATTAAGCCCAAGGGTCTCAGGGACCTTTCTAATGAGGAGAACAAATCTAGTCCTCACTGTAATGGTTTGGGTTGGGATAGAATTAATTTTCTTCATAGTAGCTGGTATGGTGCTGTATTTTGAACTTAGATGAAAATAATGCTTATAACACACTGATATTTTAGTAGTTACTGAGCAATGCTTACACTGAGCCAAAGGCTTTTGGCTTTTGATGCTGCTCTGCCAGCAAGCAAGCTGAAGGTGTATAAGGAGCTAGGAGGTGACACAGCCATGAGAGCTGACCCCAGAAACCAATGGAATATTCCATAATATATGTTGTCATACTGAAAAATAAAAACGGGGGGGGAGTTGGCCAGAGGGGGCTGCCATTGCCTGGGTACTGGCTGAGCTTGGGTCACCTGGTGATGAACAATTGCTTTGTACATCACTTGCATTTTTTATTATGATTATTATTGTAGTTCTTTTTTATTATTTTATTTTGTTTTATTTTATTCCCCTTTTTATTAAATTGTCCTCACCTCAACCTCTGAGTTCTTGTATTTTTACCTCTTTTCAGTTCTCTCCTACATCCCACTGAGGGAGACTGAGAGAACAGCTGTGTGGTGCTGAGCTGCCTGTTGGGTTAAACCACAACACTCACATAGACAGACTGGTTGCTTCGTCTTCTTTAGCCTTCAAGTCCCACTTAATTGTCCAAATATCTTTTGTTACTAACTAATGTTAGGACTACGCAACACTCATAGTTGTGTGGAGTATTGTGTATTACTCATACAGGAGCCTAAAATAACTCCAGCTGACTGCTGGAGAAATGGTGTGGCACACACTGACATCAGGAACCTGTAAAGAGTGTCACTCCATTTCCAGCTTGGACGTGTCTGCTGGTGATCCACAGATAGAGCTGCACTACTCGTCCTAGGAAATCATTTGCACTGAGACTCAAGTGGTCTTTTTAAGAGGCATGAGTGTCCAGTGCTCACCTTTAAGTCATGCAGCATTCAGAAGTTTATACTGAAAACCTTAGTAGAAGTTCATAACATCTGTCCTTTAGGCATTTAAGTCAGATGGCTCTGTCAGCAACTAAAACTCCTTAGAGATACAACAAAGAAGAGGTTGCTTCTAACCTAACATAGTGCAAATAGCAGTGCAAAGTCAGGTAAGAATTGTACATATCAGAGTATCCTTTTGAATTTGTGGTCATTTTCTTAAGGATGGTCATGAGTACCATTGAACATAAACATACAGGTCCCGGCGCAGACACCTGTAGAGCTCCATTGCTGTTCCCTGCTCCAACATGAAAGCTGACCCTTTGCCCTTCCCCCGTTTCTGCCTTTTAGCTTACTATTTATCTGTGACTTCCTCATACACTCAGATGCTTTATCTAGTGCACTTAAAAGCTTTTGATGAAGGAAATTTGCCAAAAGTCTTTTGGAAATCCAGATAGTCTGTATCATATGGTATCTCCCACCTAACATGTTTCAGCAAAACACTTCAAAGCACAACCAGGTTAGTGGGGTGGGACTTCCCTTTAAATGAGCTGTATTAACTCTTTCTAAATTGATTATATTTATCTGGCTACCCAATATTTCCATTTTTCCCTACCATTTCTCCCAATATTCCTACTCTGAACATCACTGCCATAGGCCTGTTACTCCCCAGAATCTCAGCTGGAATGCGTTTTAAAGTCTGGTGTCACCTTTACCAGCACTGTAAAGCATGGGGTAACACACCAGTCTTAATGACTCAGACATTTTACCCCTGAATTCTGCTAAAATTCTTAAATGAACACCATCTGCTTCTAGCAGTGTATTACCAATCTTTATTTTTTATTTTTTTCCTCCTATTTGCTCTATAATTTTAAAGCCAGTTCATTACTCTCTGGGCTTACACTCTGAAAAGTCCCTCACAAAGACAGGTTCCAAAGTGGGAATCTCTCCAGTTCCTTCTTCTCTGAAAATAGTTTATTTACTTGTTCTGCAAAAGCTTTATCATGTGTAGGTGATCCTTTGATACCTGTATCATCTATTGGCCCTACAAACTCCCTGGCAGGCTTCCCACCCTTGATGCATTTGAAGAAAGATTTATTACTTTTGTGAGCTTTTCCTCAAACCCTTTTGGACAGTGAGGTTTTATTTATACATTTAATCTGCCAGAATTTATGATTTTATTTTTTTTATATATATATTTTTTTAACGTGGATAGCACTTCAGCCTTTTGAAGGATTCCCTTTAACATGAGGTAAGTTCTTCCTCCCTCTTCTAAAAAGCCTGGCTTCATTTTGCCCTCAGTCCTTTGTTAGTAGCTGGTGCATTCAATCTGAGTCTGCCAGAAGCCTCTATGCTGCCTGTAAAGTTTTAATTCTCTCAGCTGCTCCATTTAGCTTCTCTTTAAAAAGCTCAGGTATTTTGGAAGCCCCACTACTATAGAGATTTAACCTCTCTCTTACCTTTCTATGCCTAAAGTTTAACAGCATCAGCTTTATTTTAAGTATTAAAAGGAGGAAACAAACAAATCCTTTAAGAGAAATGCAAATAGCAAATGGTGTCAGAATTTACAACTGGAAGACTTTCATCTTTACCACGTATTTATTAATACTTTCACAGATAAGGATTACAGCTGCAGAATGTACCTGATGTACTCATGAGGCGAGGCTCCCAGAAATGCTAAGCGTACTTTGTGAATTAGGTTCACTCAGCTTTTACTGCCTCCTTCTGAAGGTATAAAGCAGAGGAACCTTTTCCTCTGCTACAGTTTTTCTTTGAAGTGGACAAACAAACAGAAACTCAAATGCACCTCTTGAAAGAGTAAGATTTAACTCCCTGTGATTAAAGGTAGTGAGTTAGCCCACAGAATGAAGTATTATAATATGATAGTTAGGATTACAACTTCAAACATTCAACAGCAGATTCATTCAAGAACAGAGCCAGTCATAATCTTTGAATTTATTGTCTTTGAAGATGTTGATCAATGGAACTTTTTTTCTAACAAACAGCTTTGAGATTTTAGTAGTGGAGGTCACTGAAAAGTTTACTATCTTACTTGCTATAGAGAAGGGAAATTCCTCCTAGCTGTACATCTGCTAACACACAGTCCCCCTAAGGCAGCTCCCAAAAGACTAGGCTTCTTTTTGTTTTTCAGAGCAAAGATTTTTTATTTCTTCTAGTGATCTATGAAATCAAGAAATCCTACTTTCTTGTCCTTGAACACCGAATTAAGGACAAAGTCAAATTTCATGACCATGGCAAAGTGCCAGCTAACATCTCAGGGCCCAATAGGTTATGAAGAAAAGGGCAGCGATGAGACCATTGCCA
Organism: Aythya marila; assembly: GCF_965140915.1. Taxonomy (NCBI): domain Eukaryota; kingdom Metazoa; phylum Chordata; class Aves; order Anseriformes; family Anatidae; genus Aythya; species Aythya marila. The sequence goes on along the minus strand of NC_139080.1, from coordinate 48,425,331 downwards.
AAAAAATGTACTTTTTCAGCTAATTTGTTTAAAGTACAAGTGCTTCATCTCTTTGACATTCTTCTAATTCTTTAAAGAGCAGTGTACACTTCCTAGTGCAGCTGCTTTCTTTTATAGGCATCTCTTACATTTGGCTGGAGGCACGTTAATCTGAGCAGCAGCAACGTGCTGAGGGGCACCTGCCATCACCAAGCACAACTAATCACCCTGGAGTGAGGTACCAATGCTCCGTTTCTTCTGAATGGCACCTGGGGGGCACAAGGGGTGCAGGCACAAGGGATGCATTTTAGGAGTAAAAAATTACATGTCCGAGCCCAGTGTTCTCAAAAAGAGGAGATTCACTCCTTGGAATCATCCAGACTCTGCAGATGTCACCCATTTATGTGATATTTGCCTTTAATTTTGTATGACCCTTGCAACATCCTCTGCTCCTTCGGTTAAAATTACCAACTCACAGTCCTGCTATCAGCCATGACATGAGAACATCTAAAACGGCACATGAACATCCCTCGTCTTTTATCAGACAAAAGTTACATAGGAGAACACAGGACTTGCCACAGTGCTGGGCAAGCAGCAGATGCCTGCAGAGCTGATCTACTCCAGCCAGCTCTGGATGGCATGTTCTAACGAAGGACTTTTAAAATACTGCAGAGAAGGGTAAGATAGGAAGTAGGGCAGGAAGACCAGCCAAGCAGGACAGGATACTTGCGCAGGTCAGTAAGCACAGAAATCCCCTAATCTCACTTCCCCTACTCCTTCATATGGGGGGAGCCCAGGCAATGTCACCCCCAAAGCTGGTGCTGGCTCAGAGCACTGGTGGGGGCAGAGGTCCTGGGAAAGCCAGGCCGAGCCACCCCAGTACATCGTGCCTGGAAGACTGCAGCCAGCTCCCTGTGCAGGTCACTCTAGGTCACCTCAGGAATGAAGCTCCCAAGAAGGTTTTTGGGGACTGAAGGGAGCCTTGAGGCACGGGAGGGGTGTAGTGGCCCCACGATGCTCTTTGGCTCCACAGCTTTGCAGCTTCACAGGGAGAAAGCACCAGGGTACAACAGGGCCCACTTTTTCAAGCAAAGCTTCTTCAGCTCAAAAAAAAAAAAAAAAAAAAAAAAAAAAACTGAATGACACAAAGCTAATCACTTCAGAGAAATTGGGAATGCATAAAGCCATATAGCCCATGCAGCATTAGAGAAATAAATATACAGAAATCCTGACCACTCTGCAAACACTATTTATAAGAAATTGTTTGCAAGAAGTAACTTGGCTCCTTCTACCAACACAACAGCAATTCACAGTTTGGGATTGGGAATGAGGTCCTAGCTCAATCAAAGTTTTTGTACTTTTCCAGGACTTCTGCTTTGAAAAGAAACAACATGCATCATTTTGTGTGCTTAGAAGCGTATCTTAAGTAGTAATGAAAGGCAGAGAAATCTCCAGGAAGCAAAAAAATGCATGCACATGTAAGCAGACACTGAACAGCACAATAAACAAATCAACATGGCACCACAGCAGTTTCTGTGGAGCAGTGGAAGGTTTTGTGTACTTTCTCCATCTTTCTTACCAAAACATGCAACTTTGTTTTGAAGGGTAATTAACTAAATAAACCCCAGAAACTGCAGCTCTCTTGACTCTTATGCTCAAATGAACTTCCTTAAATTGCAATTTTAAGGTCAATTTAACATCATGACAACACTTTCCAAAACAGTTTCATCTTACCAGTTTTAAGGAAATAGGGGAAAAAAAGAAAAAAAAAAAATGATTTTCAACTGGTAGCATAGCCTGGAATTTCCACATTTAAGCCAATCTGCTAGTATGCACCAGATCTAACTTCCTTTTGCATTTGATGTTCTTTACTTCTCACACGAAGCCCTTCTCAGTTATAAGAAAGCTAGTTAGAAAAGACTCTAGATTCTCTTTTATCATAGACCAGAAAAAAAAGTTGAAAGCAGAACACTGTTTTCTAAACCACCTGCAAGCTCATGAAAAAGCCTCAGACTTAAAAGAAAAAGCTTACAGAGGTGCTTAACCAAAACAGTCTGAGTATCTATTGAAAAACCGCAAGAAAAATTCCCCTCTTATGTGGGAAGATTATTCAGAAGAGCTAAATATTAGTGAAGTTTTTTGGGGTTTAGTGCATATATCAAAGAGGAGTTTGCTACATTAAAAATAAATACATGAAGTTGACTCAGAAGCAAAAGTTTGCAGGATGTTATTCATTTGTGAAGCTTGATCACACTTTGGATTTTTAACTAGTATTTTATTTTGAGTGCAAACATTTCACAAAAAAAAATAAAAATAGCACAATAGATTCCTATCACAAACATTTTTTGACATTAGAGATCTTCCAAAGCATGCATTCATTTGCCCCTATACATAGCCCTCTGACACTTATACGTTCTTCAAAGTTGGAAATTGCAGAGGGCAAGTTCTAATCACAGAAGTGTCTGCAAAAGATTTTCCCCATTAAAAAAAAAAAAAAAAAAAAAAAAAAAACAACTTGCAGTAAGACTGTTGCATGATTTCTGGGATCCTGTCTAAGCACTGCCACTGCAGCTTGCTAGGCACTGTGGTACCTGTTCGAGCATGTAACTGAATCAATAAGTAGAGAGAGGAGAACGATGGTTTTGGGTTTTGTTTCATCCCACAATCCTGTTTAACAAAAGCACATCTGAGATAAAGGTTACCCTGCACAGAGGGTGTGACAGTGATTTGTTCCATCAGCAGTGCCTGGATAACCTGTGCAGACACTGCTATGTCCTCACTCTGTTTGCTGCACCTCTTTCCTCTAAAAGCAATGCTGTTCTCTCTGGACTGAGAGTCTGGCCGTCTGTAGGTTTTGAGTCTGTCTTGCAACAAAACAAATTAGCTACATATTTCCCACTGGAGCTATCACTGATGCAGTTCTCCTGACATTGACCAAGACGCGGACCATTGTTTGGACAGGCACTCAGCTTTTTGCAATGCCACATCAATTAGATCTGCTGCTTTCGTCCTCCAGACTCCAGCTTCCCAGCTGGTTCTCTTTTGTCTCGTGTAAGCAGTGAGCACTGTCTTTGATATTTGCAGTAGCCCCCTCCTTCTTCTCTTTGTAAACTTGCCAGCTCTTTGGGTGCTTTTCCCGGATGAGAGGGAAATAGATGCATTATGCTGCTCTTTCAGTGCTCACTGCCCAGTAGATTTGCTCTGAGCAATGACACTACTCCCCTCCCCCACAAATGCTGACAACCTGTGTACATATGCCAGCAATCTTTGTGCTGCTGTGCCTGAAATTATTAACACTTAGAAAAAACAAACTGACAACCAGAGGCGCAACACTGGGAAATACTTGGATTGCTTCATACAGTTCCTTTATACTTTGATTTTGGCCCTGCTGATTTACCTACAGCTCAGGAATACCTTCTGTGTATTTGTATGCTTTGGAAGTGTTACATGAGAAGATAATCAGAACAAAGATGATAAATGATTAAGGAAGAAAAAAATAAAAATACAAAAAGCTAACTAAAAAATAGAAAAGTTTTTTTGTTTGTTTTTTTTTTTTGGTGGTGGTGGTTTTTCATTTGTTTGTTTGTTTTTCCTTAGAGGATGCTCTGAAGTGTGATGTTATAAAGATTTCTGAAGAAATCCACCCCAAGCCAATGTTTCTGGTTACATTGCTGTGCATTTGCGTGGCACCAGTGAAGACTTAGCTGTAACAGGGTGGCTAGTTCAGTTCTCAACAGAGCAAAGGGCAGTAGAATTCAAAACAATTCAGCTGCAAGACATCACCTTCTGAAGACTTGCAGACTGCAAGGTGGCAAAACAACACCAGTTTCTGCTGTTGCCTGCCACAAATAGCAAAGCAAGCCACTGGCTTCCCAAGAGAAAGCCTGCTGCTCCTGCAAATGTGCTGTAACCTCTCTTTCCCATGGATTACTTTGTGCAAACTCAGCAACTCCCATCTCACATCACTGCAATAAGATCCCTGGCAGTCCTGAAAATTCAAGCTCCAGCATTTGCACTACTGCACCCCAGGAGGATGCTAGGGCAAATAAGGGCTGCTGCCTCCTGGGGGAAGCCCCCCATCCTCCAAGGATTTGCCTTGACACTGGGTTATCTGCAGCTGGAGCCTGGTTGTGTCCCCAGTTCCGTTTCCCCTGTGGTGGTTTTACTCTGCCAGTCAAAACCAGTACACAAAACAGCTTTCAGGACTATATTTCTTTATATTTTCCCCAAAATGAAGTAACAGCGTGTGGATGGAAGGGGTGGGCAATGTTGGCCTGTCTGTTTGCAGTGATATACATCAGCCCGTACGCAGTCTGCCAAATTTAAGACCTATCAGGGCTGGAAGGTGGCACACAGACCCCAGCCTAGCAGCTGAACAAACTTCACAGCCATAAATTATGGGAAGGCACAAAGAGAAAGGTCAGGAGGAAGTGCTTCCTCATCATTGCCAAGTGACAGATTCACACTCCAAATGTGAGCACTGCCCATATGAACTGCATTGGCGGGGCAGTTAAAGGAAAGCAGCTGGGAGAAGAGAGGATGTGGTTACTGCTTGGGGGACTTAGAGTGCAAACAAGGCCTTTTTCTCTTTCTTCCCTCCTTTCATTTTTTTTTCCTTCATGTTTCCTTCAAAGCCTTTTCCAGTCCATAAAATCTGTCCTCTGAGTGGGTCTTGTGCTACCTCTTCTGGCAGGAACTCTTGCATCTTAGGCTAACCTTTTTCTGGCTTCAGTTTTTCTTCCAGCTGAAGCTCCTGCCTTTTTCCTGTATTTGTGTCCACTTTGGTTTTTGATTATCACAGCACCTGGAGCAGAGGTTTTCAGGACCTTACCATGCTCTCCCCATTACTTTGTGTAAAGTGGTTACAGATAGCTCAAACTCTGCACATTGGGAGAAAATCCCATCTCAATATTTTACCTCTCCCCCTGGTTGAGGGTGGCTGTCCCAGTCCTTAGGGGACTGTTGTCTGTGTAGGGGGACAGTAAGACAAAAACTCAGCCTCATGGCTTCCCTGCCTTGTGCATGGGGTGCCCCCACACTGGGAGACCACCATGCATAATTAGAAATGGGGGCAATGAACCAGACCCTTCTGCCTCCTCCAGAAGTACTTCTACAGAGGAGCAAGGCAGCAGCACAGCCAAAAGGACAAGCATCAACTTCTGCTCACAACCAGCTTCTCAGGGATTGTAAGGGAGGTGGCACGTATGGAATTTCCTTGAATAACTAGCTGCACTGGTGAACAAAGAGGGATGGGGAAATATTACCAAGAAAAATGCCACAAAAGAATTCTGAAAAATCATTAGATGCTTGTTACAGTTTCATCCAAAAGCTTTTAGCTGGCTATAAATGCCCTCTGGAACACTGGTCTAGTATATTTATTATATTTTTCAAAAACCTTCAAACAGTTTTACTTAGAACATAAATAAATATATATATATAAAAAGACCATGTTTGCTTTAAGAAAATAAAGAAAAAACAAATTGCTCTGGTTATTTGGAACATGACACCCACAGCATGTTTTCTGCTTGCGTCTGTCCTTGACCGTATTATTTTGATACCAGGTGAAGTTGTACGCTACTGTATGTGAATTCCCAGAACAGACATACAGGCTAACACTACATCTTCATGAGATTAGGTAAGCAAGAATGCAAAAACTCACTGCTGCAAAAACAGTGATTTACTACTCAGTGGTAAACTGGTACACTTCAAGTCACTGTTTGGATGATGTTTGTCAGTGCTTTGGCAGCATGTGTGCTAACCCCTGTTAGGAAGGCAAACACACGATAGGGGATGCTCAGGTCTATAAGACATTTTGCAGTACCTTATGTTAGGTGTTGTAATTTAAATCATACAACTACAAAAGCAAGCAAAACAAAACAAAAAACCCACAACATTCAAAAGCCAAAGTTTGGTTTTGGGGCTGACAGTAGCACACATGAAAGAAATGATTCTGTCTTTTAACGTTGTCTGCAGAGTGAGAGAGAACTACCTGATTCTCCAGGTCCAACAAAGCCTTTTATGAAAATCAGACTCTAAAAAAAAAAAAAATGCCAGTTGGAAGGTGTCCTCTTTCAGTCCGCATGGGAGAAGATCCACCTTCGTTTCCTTTCTAAGAAGAAATCTGTTCACAGACAACTTTTTCTTACAGACTTTGTATCTAATGTACTCTAACTTGCAGGAGAATGATTATTTATATAAGTAGGACTATTCAGATAACTGTCAATAGGAAAAAAAAAAAAAAAAAAAAAAAAAGGACACACACAAAAAAAACCACCATCCATTATGAACAAGCTTCTTATCATCTTAAGTACACTGTTTTAACTGTTTTTGTTTGTTTGTTTGTTTGTTTTTAGTTCTGTTATGTCAAAAGTCATTTATGCTTTGGCCCCATTGTAATCTAATCACTCTGAAATGCTACCACAAACCATAAGCAACCAATTAACTACAATGAAGGTGTTCTTCAAAGAAGAAATATTGTCCTGGGACAACGTTATCACAGAAAAAAATAAGCTTTACACTTATATTGAAGTCTACTTAAGATAAAAAATCATAATGTGTTAAATATACATCTCTAATTAAAGTAAGATTTATGCACTGGGGAACAAACAGCTGACAACTGTGAGAGCTTTGCAACTCAGACTGCTACTAGTGTTTACAAGTTCTAAAAACGTAAATTCAGCTAAGGCTATTCTTTTTCCTGTCACTTATATACACAGCTATGATACTGCCAAAAGCTTAAATAACTTAAATAACTCAATCTCCAAAAAGTTAGACTGGCACAAACATGCATCTCACAGAAAACTCTTCATTTCTGCAAGTATTATGTTTGTTTGTTTTGGGTAGGAAGTAGGTTTGCTTGGGGTAGGACGTGAGAAGGATGTTTTTCAAGTTATAGTGGAATACCCACTTCTGCTTCTTTTTCCATAGCCTCTCAAACAAAATGCAAATACTACAAATTGAATACTAACCATGAGGCACACGATTCACTACAGTGTAACTTTCTGTAATGCCCCTCTTTTCATTGTTACCCCAGTTATATGCTTTGTAATGGACAAGATGCAAGAAAAAAAAACATCCAAACAAAGGCCTGTGACACTTATTTCTTTGGCACTCATTTATTTATCCTTGTCAAGTTAATTTCTACAAGGCAGAATGTTTTCAATATACTCTGTGCTCACATTTCATTTAGAAACTGATGCAAATATGACAGATAGATAGATCCCCACCCTTGCTCCCAAGCACAGGAAAACCCTGAAGAAAGAACCTATTTCACCCATGGGAAGCAGTTTGATCAGCACGCTCTGAAGAGGACACAGGAAGATGGTCTGCAGCAACATCAATTAAAGTAGATAGACTAGGTAGGAGTGTTGTGTAATGCACATGTCAGAGAGTGCTGTGAACAAACCAGTAGCTGGGGAGCACCAGGAGGGAAGGCAGTCTCACTGACTAGCTAGGGGGCTGCTGTGCATGTGCCCCTGCTGAGGAACATGCTATGGGAAAAGGTGTGAGGCCTACTGTCTCTCTCTGCCAGCACACCCAGCTGCCCACCCATCAGCAGAGGGCAATGGGCAGCAGCCTCAGCTATTCTGGCAGGCCTGGTGTGTGAGGGACTGCTCTTTGGCACTGCACAGCCTGTGCCTACACTGTTCAGCCTTCCAACTTTCCAGGGGAGGATGGCTGGGTGCAGGCTGCCTGCTGGATACAGGCCCTGGCCCACGCCAACTTCCAAATAAGTGCCTGGCAATTGTCGAGGGGAGCGCTGGCTGGCAGGGGCTGGAACTGCACATGGGACTGTTTTAACAATTTAAGGGTATAGATAGTCAGGTTCCAGCGCCTGGGAACATTCCTTGTACCGTGTATCTTACAAATATAGACACAAGCAGTGCACATAGCTATGTGCTGCCCTCACCCCCACGTGCACACGGTTTGGCAGCGATGGACAGGACGGGCGAGAACATCAGCAAGGTGCAGGACATCACAGTTGAACCTTGGCCTTCAGGGCTGATTCAGTGCTGATTCCAGCAGTGCCCATGCAGACTTCTAAACTGCCTTCCCTGAAAACCAAAACTGTATTTTTTCTGCTAATGTAGGAATGAGGAGAACAATATGACCACAGGCCTTCTTTGGTGCTGCTTAGATGGGAAGTAGCCACAGCTGTTTTATCTTCGGTGCCACTGTAGCCCATATATTTAAGATTATCCAGGTCTTTCTGAAAGAGCTGTTAAACCTGAAACACAACATGCAATGTGCCAAAAGTATCACACCAGTCATTTCCCCACCACCACAAAAAAAAAAAAAAAAAAAAAAAAAAAAAAAAAAAAGTTTTTGTTTGGCTAAATGTATAACAGCAAATTGATTACATCTCAAGTGGTAGAAATAGCTTTTAGCTCTCACATAGAGTAAAAACTCCTTAAATGCAGACAACTGCATAAAAGACATAAAAGACAAGAAAATGTGGACATGTACTTTTGTGCAAAAACAAGCCTCAAATGCTCAGCTAGCTACAATATCCAACAGAAAATCTCTGTTCCATATTTTTTACCTTTAAAGAAAGTCCATGCAAAACACCTCTGAGTTGTACTGAAGATCTGCTCCAGTGTGGCATGCCCCAGATCCAGCAGTGGGCTGGGGTATCTAGTCCATTGCACCATAATTTCTGAAAAGATTACATTTTTCATACTGAAGGCACATTTCAGACGCAGTTTAATATGCCTATATTATAAAATAACAAATAAGCTAAGGCATCCCCACCTATTCTTCTTCTTTTTTTCCATTATATGATCTCACCAGTAAGGATTCCCTAAGTACATTGCATCACCAGTACTGTGGTGAATACACAGCACAGCAGTATTTGCCAGTCCAGATTTATGTATGCCAAGCAGAAAAATGAATTAATTTTTTTTTTTCTGAAATATAAAACGTTATACAGCAGGTGGGACAAATGACTACAGTTGTCATTTAACCACTTAAGAGTAATTAATTGCCCTTATCTGACAGCTGGATCCAGTAAAACTAGCAGAAATCTGACAGCTGCTGGTGCTAGGAGCTGACTAGCTTCACTGTGATATGAGCTGACCTCCTGCTTTGCAGAGATAGTGGGTGAGGGGAACAAAGGCCAGGTCTATTCTGTGCATCAAAACTTTTGCCAGTACTACTGTGCCAGCTAAGGGGAGTGATCTATGATGACTTTCCTATAATAGAAGAAGACCTGATTTCAATACAGGGAGATGTTGCCAGATCAATGGTTGGCTTAGGTAGCTTTTTTCCCTATTTAAGCTGTGCGAGTAATGTACCTGTAAACATACACTCAGTGAAAGGAGTCTGCAAATACAGGTATCCAGTCAAATCTTTTCAAGCAGACCACAACAAAATGAAACAAGCAACATTTTACTTTGTGAATTCACCCTGTAAATCTGAATCCAGATACTTTCAATAAATGTAAGTCAACAACATTCCAACTTTTATGCAACTGCAGTTTAAAACACTGAGAAATGGCGTCTTTCAGACAAAATGTAAAATAGCCTAAGAGTACTTGCTATGTTCCAGTTGAAACACCACTTCACCGTAGGCATTGATTCCCAGAAAATATTTTCTTTGCTCTCCTGATACAGTTATAAAATTAGGTATCTTTAAAACATGATGTGCAAGGCATTTTCTGCCAAGACCTAAAACTTTCTCTTTTATGTCATAACAGTCTTGTTCTCCTTCCCTCTCTTGGTTTAAAGAAATGTCAGTCAGAGCAGAGGTGGTCACATTTGCAGGGAAAATACTGTTGGCAAAAGGGCCTGCAGAGCAGCGTTATCAGTGGGAGGTCCTCCTTCCTGGTGCCAGCCCTGCTGCTGGAAAGGCAACGCTGTCCCCAACACACTGGTGCCACCTCGGCTTCGTCTCCCTCATCAGGAGAGGTGGTCTGCAGGGGGCATGGTCACACCGAGCTGGACCCGGCACTAGCTCTGCACCTGTGGGCAAGGCTCTCCACCTCACCCTCTCAGCTTCTGCAGAACTGATATGGACAAGCACAACAGGAGGGTTTAGTAAACATGGCTTACAAAATTTCAAGTAAGCTAAGGGGAAATCAGATATAACTGCTCAAAAAAACAGCCCGCCGATGCCAAAAGGTGCCATTGCACCCTGCTCCCCTGTGGACCCCAAAAGCCTCTTATCAAGTAGTCTGTGCTGTCTGGATGGTCTGTATCTATCAGATATCACCATGCTGGGAGAAAGTAAGCTAAGATGCAGCACCAGAAATCTTTGGAAATATTCCGAGCTGAATGCAGATATCAGTATAGTAACTGATGAGAAAAGCACTATCCAGACACTTTCATTATTATTATTTTTAAAAGAAGATACATACAACTCATTTGTATGCAAAATGTGCATCCACAATCCCTATGTTAAATATAAACAACCCCACCATCACATATTTAAATATTTCATCTGCAAGTGCTAATGCACATTAATGAATGCCAAAGGCACTGCATGTCCTGAAAGAAGAGCCTCTTCATAGCAGGTAGGGTTTGTGCCAATTATGTTCTGAAAATATCATTACAGTAACCACTACACTTGATCCAATCAAGCTATTTCTTGAACCATAATAACTGACTTTGAAAAAAACACTTCTCTTTGGAGTCAGAAAGTTATGGAGGTTCTTCCCAGTTCTGAATATCTCAGACTATAAGAAGAGGTGCACAGGGGAATTTGAAGAACAAATGCTGCCCTGTTGACTTGCAGAGTGCAGCAGGTTGTATTGAAAACATATTTGTGCAAAACAAATGCGGCTCTCCATTAGTTATGTAAAGTATGTTAGCTATGTGAGTAATGAAGAAAATGAAAAAATAACAGTGTCCTAAAACTATTCATGTGTTTGTTCCTATAATCTCTGATTTTTACTGGGGAGTTTTGTCTTGCTTAGGTCATTCATACAAAAATCTACTTTTCCTGTCCTTCAGACAACACCTCTGGTTTTCTGACATTTTTGTTTGAATGCACAAGGGAAAGTGCTGCCTGATTTGTTTAACTAATGAACACCTCTCTCCACCTATTCCACTGTGATTAGATTGTTGCTGTTTGGTATGTCCTGAGTGATTTTGTAACCTCCACCCCAGTGTTTGTGTCTGGCATAGACAAAAATACAAGCAAACAACTGGAGAAGACAATTTGTTTATTTAACATTTTGTTTGTCTTAACTTTTGAGGGTTGTCTGAAAACGACTTAGCTGAACTCAAACTTACATGATCCACAAGCAGAAACTACCAATCTATAATAAATATTTCAGGGTCTACAGAAATTTTGTATAGAAAATTAGGTCTGGTTTGGATTTTCAGTCTCTGTGCCACAAACAACATTTTTTAAGGTTTTGCTCTAGTATCTGAGCTACATTACTCAGATGCCCTTCCAGCTCTGGATGGGATTGTGGCATGTCCCTGATTTTTGCTGAATAAGTTTGGGTGAATAACAGGTGAATAACAGAAAAAAAAAAAAAAAAAAAAAAAAAAAAAAAAAACAGAAAAAAAAAAAAACCTGTTCCCAATAACTTATATTCAAACTTATACGCAGGGACTGTGCAAAGTCCCTTGCTACAGGTCAGTCCATTAGCAAGGCAAAGCCTGCACTGTGAGACTGTTTACCTAAAACTACAGACCCACTTGTGCCTGCTGTCTGGGAATGGTGGGTGTACGCAGAAAGGCTGCTTCTGGAAACCTTGCACCTTGACTCACCTTTGCTCTCCTCCACTGTTTTCACATTCAATAAGCACTGCTTTTAATGTTTGTGTCCTGCTCTGCTGGTTTATTCAGGCAAACCACTAAATCCATGGCAAAGAGTGCCTTCCTAACAGCTGCGGACACTCGAGCCAAAGGAATTGATTTTTACAGATCAGAGAAATCTGAGAAAGTTTACACAGCCCTAATATAGCCACAGCTATTTTCAGCTTTAAAAAAAAAAAAAAAAATCAGGAAGGAAAAAAGAAATCCCATGGCTAAAGCTACCTCGCAAGTCTATGATTAATACAAAACACAACTTTCAATCTGATCTGCATAAATTGTGCCCAGTGTGGAAACAGTGAGATGTGCAGCTTACAGTGCACAGTACATCTCTGCTGTAGTGCTGCCAAGCAGGAGACATCCCCGGGCCCTGGAAAGATTTAATGCATCTTTCCTTTCACATTCTGTCAATGTAGAGCAATTCTCCTCTTCAAGGAGGGAATCTCCCAAACCCACTGAAAGGGCAAAGCAAAGCACGCAGGCACTGCAGAAATGGTGCAAGAAGCACTCCAGTAAGATGCAGTTCCACTTATTGAAATGGTAAAACCATTGTGCCCCCGTATCTTCTCATCTCAAGAGCTTCACTTCTCTGCTGTTATCTTTCATTTGGTTTCTAGCAACACCGCTTCCTGCCCATCCTCAGCCATCAGACCAGAGGTTTTTTTCACTTCATTCATTTCCTTTTTTGTGGGAAACTGGCACTTACGCAAGGGCAAAGTTTACAGGGGTGGAAACTTCAGTCCTTTTTCCTCAGAAGAGGTGCCACGGGGAGAGCAGCTGCCTCAGACACAAATTACAAAGTGCAGTACCTCTCATGACATAGCTAAGCCCCAGAACCACTTTTATCCTCACCCCTTTTGTTGGTGGCACATGCCCTTCACTTCTAGGGGTATGGGGCAGTTCAGAAGCACTCCTTGGTATGACTGAGAAGCACAGAGAGAGCAACTCATAGGAGAAAATGCCAAGCAACCTTTCTCAGCTAGCATCTACTAGGCCAAAGCCCACTTGAACTGGGAGAACCACGATGATTTGCTCCAGCTGTGGTTCTGTCTCTCCCTCTGCTTGTGCTATGAGAAACCCCAGGGTGCCTATGTGTATTTTGTTGGGCAAACCTCCAGGGCCAGCTGCAGAAATGAAAGTCTGACTAGGGAAAGAGCCGAGGGAAGTCCCAGCAGATATAACCAAGGTAGGCATAAACAAAGTCGTCTGCAGTGTCAGGCAGGCAGGGACCTTGACAAAAGCAAAGATTTCTTAGGTCTATGTATGCAGCACTTCTGTACTGTCCCGGTCCTGTGGTGGGCTCAGATCCCTTCACCCCCCACTCAGCAGACAGTGGAGGCAGAACAATCTGCCAGAAGAGCCTTTACGACCTTTTTAGCAGCAAAGCAATGAACAAGAACAGGTTGTCAGCCCCCTCCACCACAAACTGGATGGTTTTAACACTGAAATGGGGTATGACGCTCATTCACCCATGGTCTTTGATTCCCTCTCCAGCACTGGAGCTCAAACATGCGTGTAGCTCAGGCATGCCCTAGAGGAGCTAGCTAGCAAGTGGGAGCTTATTGCTGCCAGTGTGGCTGGTGGTATAAACTAATAGGAACCTTGTCCCATGAGCAATCACAGGTGCTTCTCCTCAGGACGCTGGAGAAACCATGACTGCATTAAGCAAAACACCATGTTCCAGGCCCCGCAGCCTTGTCCAAGGTCAAATGCTTCAGTCCCTGTATACCACAAGCTAGTTTTGCAAGCTGGTGGGGACTGTTTTGCAACAAGTGAGCAACCAAAAATTATCTGTTTGTGGGGAGGCTTTTCACTGAAAATCCTTAACTTCTCTTTCACGAGGACCCTCACTGTCAGCAGCCTGCTGCTGCTTGTCATACCAGGAGACCAGGGGCCACAGCCAGGAGTCCTAGCACCAGAGCGCACCAGGGATGCTGGCCCCACCACCACAGCACCCATCAGGAGTGCCAGAAGCATGCATATGGTGTTCTGGGAGCCAGGCCTTAAAAAAATAACCACAGATTTGGGGTTTAGTGCACATAAAAATTATGTGCAAAAATATTTTAAAAGTAAACTTAAATTTTGCATGGATGCTCAGTGGTTAAAACATTTTGTCCCCATGCTTCTCTATGATTCTGTGAAATGTCAAGCACAGAAGTACGATATTTATATAATTAGATGCAAGTGAATCACAGGCATGAATGATAGGATGTGTGGGAATTTCCACTGGACACTGAGCAGTGCAGGGAAGTGGGATTAAAATACTGTGGATCCTGATAGCTGGCAGAGAGGTTCACCTGGAGTTCTGCCAGCCAAGCACGGTGCTCCAACATCACTCCACACCGGTCTGAATCTAGCAGTTGGATCCAGAGCACTGCTACTGTTACAACAGCAGGCTGACTCCTGATCATGAAATTAATCGGCTCTTTGTTTGTACCATTCTGCAGCAAATCACATTTAAGCAGGCCTCTGAGCATCTGGTCTGTCAGTATCACACCCAAAATCTGAATTCAAAGGTGCAGTGTAACCATGAAGCCAGGCAGATTTTCTTTGTAAAGTAACACCCCACGGACCACAAACTACTGTAGTCCAACAATTGTATTAGAATCGTAACTGTGTATTTACTTGAAATTGTTTAGGTATTCATTTGGGGTATCTATGCCGTACTTAAGTATATATGTATGTCTAGAAAAGAGTCCTGACACAGCTTCTCAGGCAGTCCCCAGTGGTAACTTCACCTCATATTGCCAGGTATTTGAACAACAGGTAAAGGCCAAGCATGGAAAGTGGCACAGGGAGCACTGTGCAAAACCTACAAAAAAAAAAAAAAAATGAGGGGGGTTGCATGGACAAGCATGTGAGTAGAGAGGAAAATTAAAAGGTTCAATTTGCCATGCTACTTCAGGCCTGACCTACATCAGGAATTTTTGCAAGCATTACAGTGTTAATACCATTCTTGCAACAGAGACCCCCAGACCCCCAGCATTAATGCACTGCAAGAGTTAAAAAAAGAAAAAAAAAAAAGGGGGTGGGGGGGGGATTAATTCCTCTATGATTTACTCTGCTGTTATGGATTTTGAAATGTTTTTGCAGAAAGCTGGAGGCTGATTCTGATGCCTTTGTTGGTCAAAACAAAGGCACATGTGAATTTTGCTTCCATGTATCTGCACATTCCTAAGGGCTGCAGTAAGCTAATTCGCTGGAAAAACACTGATAATGGTTTTCTAATAGACACCATATCCTACTTTGGGAGCTAAGCTTTCACTTACGTAAAGCTGATTCCCCAGCGTCTGGACTGAAGAAATAGCTTTCAGTGAAGAACAGGTTGTAAATCAATAAATACCGTAGCCATAGCCAGGTCTGCAAACAACCTGCACCAACAGCTTGAGAGATGTGTGCTCCTATGATTCATCTGAGTGAACTCTTACCTCAAATCATTAGCAGGTGTTCAAAGAAGGGAAATGAAAGCTTTATTAATGATATTATTCAATTTTATCTGAAATTCAGAATTTAAGACTTCATGCAAGGTTACACCTGTTAGCATTTGATATCCCTTCAAATATGTATGCTATTTATTACAAATTCAGCCTCAGTACTAGCACTTCACACTTCTCTTACAGGTGATGTCTGGAGTTTCCAAAGAATAATGAATTTAATGATTCTACATTGATAGGCTCTACTCTACTACTGAAGGAAAAAAAGTGTCCTTGTAAAGAACATTAATTAACCTTTTCAAATCATCACTCAGCTGGCCTCCCAGGAATTTTTATTGGTTTTGCTCTGACTTATAGTTAAGCCTTCTAGGTAGGTACATTTTAAGGTAAGCATGGGTCTTGAACAAAGCAACTCGAAATGACCTTTGGCACATCTGGTGTACTTTACATCGCCAAACGGCGTGACCTTTAATACTGAAGACAATACTGCAGTGTTGTCTAGCATGGATAAAAGCTTAGTCTCCAACTGGAACCTATAGTTTCCTCTTATTAAATTAATTACATAAGAAACTATGTCTTAAAATCAGCTCTTTGACTGACATGTTTCAACACTAAATGTTCAGTTCACTCTTAAATATTTCATCAAGCCATCCTTTGCATAATAGTAGAAGTTTATTTGGGTTATTCTATGTCCATGGTGACTGTGTAAAATATTGCCTAAAATCAAGCATACTTATGTGTGTAGCATTTGTTTATTTTTACAGCTTTATTACATGGAAACAAGAAAGACGGAGACATACTGTCTTTGAAAAAGGTAGGAACTTGTTAATGAAAAACAATATTTCACCTAAGGAATCCAGAGAACATTACAGTGCTTTTTAGAATTTGATCACAGGGACCTTTATTTATTATTAAATCACTAGTGTTTCCAGCTATAAGTAAGGGTACCTCAGGGTAAACCTGGGTGATGAATGCCTGACTGTTGGAAATCTGACTCAAACTGGCATTTAGCTTAAAAAATGTTCTCGGTGCAGCACTAACATTTCAGAGGAGGCTGCCTGCCTTACTGATGTCCTCCTCAGCTAACACTGTTTCTGGTGAATAGGCTGGAGGATGTGACCCAACTGGGGCTGTTCCCTGCCGGCCACCCCCTCTCTCTGGAGCCAAATTTTGGATGGATGTACTGGGCTGTGCCCAGTGCACAAATCAGCACACATCCACTGGCCAAGCGGTCAACATACTTTCAATTAATTGCATGTGTCCTGGTCTGCTTTAACAACAATGCACTGCTGCACTAGCACACAAGCAGCCACACACTAGGCCAAAAACTTGAGGAAGCCACTGGTGGTTGGAGCTGCTGGAAGCACCTCTGGGCACAGCCTGTCACCTCCCACCCCTCTGCTGCTTTTCCAGAGGGATTTGCAGAGCCCCAGCTTGCAGGGGGATGCTCGAGCAGGGACACCCCAGGGGGACACCTGGCACTGGGGTAGCCCCGGCCAGGCAGGGAAGGAGCAAGGCCATGGCAGACACGGCCTGCATGGGACTGGGAGGCTCTGCCCTCCCGCTCCAGCTGCGGGGCTGACTCACAGCCTCGCCCTTCCTTTCCCAACCTCCCTCTGACGTCTTGCCCTGGGGACCAGCCTCAGCAGGTTAAGTGCAGGGCCTGTCCATTGCTCTGCTGCTAGGCCTGGCACCCAGACACTGCTGCTCACCCATCTCCACCACCAGCCTCGGACACCCACAGCCTGACACCCTTTTGTCTTACCAACTCCTTTTATCCACCCATGGCCTCCACCTTACTACAGTTAAAATTAAATCTCCGTGTTTTTCCCTTAGCTCTGTCTTTTTCTGTGGTCCCCTCTTGAGAATGGTCCTGGCCACCCCCAGCCCACACTGGTTTTGGTATCACTGAGAAATGGGAAGACCCAGGAGAAGTTACTGCCCTGCTTGACAGCTCGCAGTACCTTTCCAGAAGCAAATGCAACCAAGACCACACTGATCTTTCCAGGCCCAGCTGTCCTCACTGGCTGCAAAGACGAGAAGGAGGTAGCTGCTCCTCACCATGCCCCCACCCCAGGGCTCAGCCCCCCTGGACAGATTTTGTGTGCAAGTCAGAGAAGATCCCTGGCACGCCCTGTACCCCGACTGCACACACTGCACCACTCTGGGGATGATTCACCTCACGTTGACACGGCAAGAGGGAAGCACGAGCTTCGAGGTTTTGGTCCAAGCCTGAACTTTCACCTGGTTTCAACCCTGTCTTCCCCAAAGTGAGTAAGGAAACCCCTGCACCAGCCTGGCTTCCCCCACCCACCCTGGAAAACGGCCTCCCTGAGAAACGCAGCAGCTCTAGCCTGGAAATCCCAGCAGTGCCCTGTGAGAGCTGCGTTACTCATATTTAGAGAGTGGTACAACCGAGCTGAAAAACAGCAGATCTTCCAGCTGTATAACGTAGTTTGGAACGGAAACATCACTATGCTGGTTTCACTGCCTGGTGAGAGCCCCTGCTGCAGTTCCTGATGTGCACCAGTGAATGTGGTGTCTGAGTAACATCAGAGCCCCTGTGTAGGATGCCGCAGCTCAAGGTCCCCAGCTCTGACTGTCCCCACCAGACTAGGCCGGGTGCGGTGCACCGCAGAAGCAGCTAGTGCAACCCGTCCCAGGGAGCACCACCCAGCAAACTGCAGACCTCTAACACTTCAGGGCCCGAGGCTCTGGAGAGCTGCCTTGCTCAACCAGACACAGCTATCACCAAGCAGGACTTTCAAGTTGATGGAAAAGTACGTGGAGCAATTGAAGGAGGGACACACTGAGCTGCCAAGGGAAATGCCAGTACGGCTCTGTAGAAAAGAGGGAATTCCCAGATGCGTACAGTCATTCCCCTTAAAGCAAAAGCTTGCTAACACTGAAACGAAGTTGGCTAACTGCTCCATCATGGTAATTAATGATAAATCATTGCTCATGTTGTTGTAAGGCATAATGCCTTTATGTCACTGTTTTCAGATAATGCAGCTTCTTCACTCGACATTCCCCAAGCGCTTTAAAAAGCTCGTGCACATGAAAACTCCTCTCCACACCATTGCTGCTTGTCTGGAGTTCTTGTTCTCCCACACCTCCAACACATACGTAGGCATCATAACAGTGGTTCAGGATATCCACCCTCCCATCCTAGCAGCCTGCATTATCCTTTCTTCTTCCAATTTCTAGGTGGGAACTGGCAGCACAGCCCCAGGTCAGCATGGGGCTGCCCCCAGCAGGTGCCTCGTTCTTGCTAACTTACATCCTCGTTGAGTCAAATGCAGGAGCAGGCTGAGGAGTTTCTGCAGCACAGAGGTATATGCCAGCACACGTTGTAAGCAAAGGGCGTTTGTAAGAGCTCTGCTGAACCAGAGCCAGGGAGGCAGCGTGGCACATAAGGTCAAGCAGCAACAACGCGCAGCTCTTCCGAGTGCAGGAGGAGTGCTGTAACCACAAGGCCGTCCTCCTTCCTTCCTGCGCTCAGCGCCAGGCACCAGCTCGCTACGTGCACATCCACTCTGCTACATGCACGCTTACCTCAGTAACATTAGGAACACAAAAATGGGCATTTACAGTCCAAACACACCAGGGTGTCATGCAGGAATAGGGAAGGGACAAGGTGTTGCTGACAGGTGAAATGTGAAAAGCAGGCAGCATGTTTGGTCACTTGGGCCAATTGCAAGTGATGGGATGATCAGTAGCATGTCCAAATTGTCCTGGCCAAAGTATGTGCCTTTCCTTCTCCACTTTCCCCTTCTTCCCTTTTTTTCTCATTCCCATATCCTTCAATTCATGCAGAAATGTGTAATTTCTCCCAGTTATGCTTAACATTCTGCAGAAAAAAAAAAAAAAAAAAAAGAAAAAAAAAGACAAGAAACAAAAAATGTTGCAGGAGGGTTGGGATAACACAGACAAAAACTGTTACCTCTGACAAAGCCAGCAGGGTAAGAAATTTCAATCAGTAAGAATTTTCCACATGTTGGGAGAGCACTGTACTGGTTTCTTTTTCCTTCCCCCTCACCTACCCTGCCCCCCCCCCCCTTTTTTTTTCTTTTACCCATGTTTCTGGAGAAACAAGAGCCAGCTTGCAGGAAGAAAACTCTTAATTTTGATGCTTATATAGACATTGCCAATATTTCCCTCTAAAAAGCATTGAACTTGAACCCGAGGGTAAAACAAAATCAGGTTCTGCACACATGCATATGCATTTATTAGGACTCTCCTTCACAGAAATTAAAGTTAGAAAATCCTGGGCAAGCCCCCAACCAGCAGCATCCTGGCAGGAGTTTGTCCCTTTTGTGGGAAGTCCCCCGAGCCCACGCCAAGTGCTCACCCAAGGAGTCAGATCCCGCTCAGGATAGGAACCGGGAGTTTCCAACAGCTGTGCGTGGGGCTCACTTGTTCTCCTGCTGCAGCACACACCATTCACCTGAGGTCTCCCAGTGCTCAGACTTACAAGAGGAAGCATCTTCATGTGTTTTAGAGCACATGGAGGATGCGCACCATGCTGACACCCTTCCTCCAGCAAAAGGAAGGGATGAAAACTGGCGTCCAGTGTTAGGGTCCACATTTGAGAGTTGTGGACTAGTTTTCTGTACCACACCTGTAAGATGCTTTTTTCCCACCTCCTCTTAAGCTGATACTAAAACTCGCCTTATTCAAGCACTAGCAGTGTAGCCCAGTGTAGTGTCTCACATACAATTTTTTCTATATATATCATTTATAAATTTTGGACACATTAGTTTGCTAAAGATTCTGGTAACCACAGCTGAGAAAAGGCTGGTGATTTGATTCAGAATTGGAATTCTGTAGCCAAAGACTATCAATTTTTCAAATAAGTTCCACTGAGCCACTACATCAGCTTACTTTAATGTAGTAAGCCAAGGGCATAATACTGCTGTAGCTATCAATAAACATATAGCAGTGAGTGGTTAGGCATTACTGAAAAAAAAAATGTGTATTTTTTAGAAGGTACTGAAATAGGATTCAGCTCAAGATGCAGTAAAAAAGACCTCACACCTCTAAATGGATGCATATGGACAGTCACATATTTCAGTTCTGCTCTTTAAGCTGAGATGTTGTATTTTTCAATATTAGGATTCGGTTACTAAATGTAACTCCCTTTTGTAAAACAATAAACATCTTATTTACAGGGATTACCATGGACAAGATGTTTTGCAAGGTGACTTTCTTCCAAACACCCTTCTATCAGCTTTTGAGTTGCCAGAGCTCTCTTCAAATACATCTGCTTTCACTATCTCCAGTATCAGCCTTGTGGGCTGATGATTTCCCAGTACAGCCTGGGGCTTCTAGCTCATACTGACAAAATTAAGATGTCCTTATGTTCACCCCCATGAGCCACACTATCAGGGGGTTCCCCTTCTATGCCTCCATCCTAATCTGAGAATAGGATAACAACCAAGAAAGGTGTTTTCCACAAGTTTCTCCAGCAGTGTTTCTCTCAGCCAGAGAACACGGCTTGTTGTCTGAAGAACCTGCCTGTAGGACAGGTTGCCCCCACCCAGAGTGTCTCCAGAGTGCAGAAATAACCCATGCCCACAACTCTTCAAAGCAGTTACCTCTCCTGGTTGAAAATCTGAGGGATTTCAAGACAGCGCTTGCACACTTTTGGTTCTTTGACAGAAACATGCCACAAATGTCACTGGGGGAATGGCTGCCAACACAAAGCCAGTGTCCTCAAGCAACTCACTTACGCTATATATGGGAACAAATCAGCCTGCTTTTTTCCTGTTCTGAACGGCAAATTGCCCAGAGATTACTCCCACATTGCTCTAAGACATATAAATCTATGCTATGTAATGCAAAAGTAGAAAATTTAGTTTTTCAGACCTTCATATCAAATACGTGTTGTTTGTTGTTTTTTTCCATGATCATATAGCAACAGGGTTTGGGATTTTTTTGTGGGGAAACTCATACAAAGCTCAATGCATGCCTAACTCAGAATGATTTATCACTTCCACACATAGTAGCCATGTGTGTGGTTAACTGGCATTTGTTTTCTGTGGGCTCAGTGCTGTTCACCACATTTTCTCTCTGAGTTTTTTTCCTTATCCATGATCGTGTCATGATGGGTAGTTCTACCTGTGGCAAGCTCAAGCAGATACTACACATAAAATGACACTTACCATGCTTCCACCAGCCTGTTAGCCTGTTTCTGCTGAAAATGAGTCACAGGGGTTTCCCTGGAGCCACTGAGAAAGGATTGCAGCTGAGGGATATTGGGAGCACAAGACATCATCCTGCACAACCCAGAGTCCCCGATGAAGCTCATGGCTCTGCCAGCCCTCACTCGGTGGCTTCTGCTTCCCACCATCCAGCTCGTTTTGACCCCATACCAAGAGCTGACCTCCCAACATTTGGAGCAAACCCCACTGTAGCATTTAATGTCGGGTAATGCTGTGGTTTAATCCAGCAAGCTAAGCATGGGGGGGAACGTGCTCATCTGCTCCAGGGTCCCCACTCACTGTCTGCTCCCTCCCCACCAAAGGAGGGACACTGACCTGATGCCCTTCACCTCTCATGGCCTTTCAGCTGTAATTACACTGCAGGTAGGGAGTCTTGCTGCCTGCCCTTGTGCACTCTTGTTGCCTATTCTGGACAACACAGCACCATAGTTCTGCAGTAAGGCAGGGACTCTCTGTCCTTCAGGGATTGTGCAGAGCATTTGCTGGTCCTTTGTCATGAGGACAGCCCCTGCTGTAGCGCCTGCCATCTCAAACATGCACAAGTCCAGCTGGAGGACAGAATAATTTTCACTGCCAGCAACACACATGTTTCAGCTTGCATTCCTACCATAGCCCTCCCTTCTGCCTTTCCGTGTTATCCTTAAGCTGAGGAGAACAAGGGTAGCAAGCAACAATCTCTGCAGATGTGGCCAGCATTACTACCCACATGGTACCAGGGAAGTCCGTGTAGCAATGCACTCTGTCACTTTACATGGCATCTATAAAACACAAAATCCAGGGAAGAGCATGCATTAAGTACTTCTTCACGCTGCCATGGCAGCCACAGTTGAAGGATACAGTGTTTATGGCCCTATACCTAGCAAATACTCAGCCCAGGGCTGCTCATACTTAAGAACATGGGTGATCTGAACCAGATATAATCTGAAAGATATGTGCATGTAGATGTATTTTTCCCCACACACCTTGCTGACAGAAACACTATCTTTTTTTCCACTTATTTCAGGGATCATCTGCACAGGGGATTTCTGCCACTAGTGACCAGCTGGAGGTTGAACTGCAGCAACTGAAATCTCTTGTGCACAATCTCTATAACACTGCAGTCACTGTAATTTGCATGAGTAACTTTTACCCATTGCTTGGAGTTAGGACAGTCTATGATGTGAATTGTGGTTCTTTACACAGACTAAGGAAAAAGTGAGAGTACTTCATCTCTCCAGAAGCTTTAATCTAAAATGTAGATGAGAAGCAATAACTTTTGGGCTAAGCATGCCCAGTTCAACAAGGCAAACAAGTGCATCGCTGGTCAGCCTGGTGAGCTGCGCCTCCCAGAAGACCAGCCCCAGAGGTCGAGCAGATTGGGCCAGCTGATATTCACCTGCTCCCCAAACGAGACAGCAAGAGGCAGAGAGAAAACAAATGGGACCCCATCGCTGCTGAACTGATGTTATCTGCGGGCAGCTGTGCCTTTTGTGCAAGGAGCACACAGTGCCACAATTTGCAAATGTCACTGATGAATTGCTGCTGTCTCTGCAGCACATTGTAAAGGACTGCCTGCTCTTAATTACCAGGACTTTGTCTTTTTGTAGCAGTAATGCAGTAATGTAATTTAGTAATGAGCAAACCTAGTCCCTTTGACAATTAACTTCACATTAAACAAAGCCTTCCCTGCCTTTTTCACATACTAGTGTATGGAGAAGAAATTCTGTGGTGATTGCAGTTTTTTGCTCAGATTTCTTAAATAGAGCACAAGAACATCACTACAGATGGAAAAATACAATCTAAGGTCCTGATTCAGCAGTACATTTAAAGATACCAGGATAGAGGATCCATTCCAGGTCATTACAGGATGATGGTCAGCTCTGGGAGCAAACCAAAGAAGGGACAGAGGAAATTAAGACTCTCATATTTCAAAAAGACTTTAGTGTCATCGTGGACACTCTTATTCCTTCAACAAGGAGAACTAATAGTCAGTCATTCTAAAGCATTAATGAATTCTTCTCCATTTTTAACTTCTCACATTCTTGCTCTGCTGAATATGGGTTACTAGTAGTGAGGGTGTAACTTGACCTGTTATATGCAGATAATGCTGAAGCACAGCAGTCACCCTCGTTCCAGTTTCAAAAACAAATTGTTCCAAAGGTCTTGGCTTTGGACTTGTATTTCATGCCCCACCACATTGTACAAAAGGAACAGTTCCAGATTTGCAGTATGAATGATACTGTGTCATAACACCCCGTAAGTGAGAAGAGTGCTGCCTTGTGAGCTGGTATCTCCACTTACTCCCCTTGTTTAGAAACAGTTGTATTACTGCATTTCCCCCTCTAAACAGTCAGCATAAATGCCAGCAACGCCTGTTATTCTTCGTGCTACTCTCAGCAAATTCTTCACTACTTTTTTTTTTTTTTTTTTTTTGTGTGTGTGTGTGTGTGTGTGTGACCAAATAGAGCTGATGTGGCTGGGACACAAGGTACCAGACAGTAGCCCCACTTCAGATCAGAACAAGCTGTTAGGTGAACTGCATTTTTTGACATTCTCTGCTAAATCAGACCTTTTTCACAAGGCACTGTATGTAAGTCCTTTCTGCACCTTGCAGGGTTTGTGCATGTCTTTTTGCACTTCTGAATGCTTTGCAGGAGACTAGTAACAGCCTCAAGTTTCTGAGAAGCTCCCAGTCTGTACTTTGAACAGGCTGGCACATGAACACTGTACAAACAGCAGGGAGAGCACAGAACAGCCTCAGCCCGTGCTGGCTTGGCAGGACATTGACACCACAAGTAAGCTCAGTAGTTTCTTAGGTTAATACCACGGAGATTAAACTTGTAGTGTCTTGGACTACTGAAACTTCTTTAACTACTTTTTTTTTTTTTCTTTTCCATCTGAAACTATAGAGTATGCCCTTTTATTCCCTGTAACAACAATCTGACATACTTACAATTTTGGCAAACTATCAAGGACTAATTTGACACTTGTGTTGAATGCCCAAGAGTGATTCAAGTTTTACTGCAGTGACTGTGGCCCAGATTACCATTTTACACCTGTTTTATATCAAATTGTTTCTGCCACCATCCATGGTGTCACGCCAGCTGTAGTTTTTTGTTTGACCAAAGAGAAGACAGTGCTGTATAATTATCAAAGGGCATTCTTGCATCTGTAGTTCAAACAGGATCAAAACGTCAGTCCTTAACAGTGGTTCCAAGTGCACTGTTTTGTTTGTTTTTTTAAATCTTTAGCATATTTTTGTTCATGCTCTGTATTCTGTTTTTCAGACATACACGCATATGGTTTTATCACCCCAAATTCCTTGTTTTCTGGGAATGACAGCACAATGCTTAAGTAGAATGCAGTCTCTCTCAAATTTTAGCACAACTCCAATCTTTCACCCTCAAATGACTTCAAAATCATATAGAAAAAAAAATCATAATTTGAATGAAAAAAATGCACATGCTTTCATTAAGTTGATCTCTACAGAATCATGTCACAGAAAAAAAATGAAAGAAAAAATGCAACTGCAGTGGCTTAAATATATGCTGCAAATACAACTAATGGTTGTATTTAATAATAATCACCATCATCATCATAAATGACCAGTAATCCTATGAAACAAAAAGACATCTTTCATCTGGATGCACAGGATTTTTTAGGTGATATACAGGATCATTGCTCATATGCCAGTATTTTCTTTACGTTCTGTAGACAAGGCTGGAATGCTGATCTAACTGGTGAGTACAAAGACACTGCCTGGGAGGTGTCACGCTACATCACACTGATGATAACCCGACATCCGCCATAAAAGAGGCATTTTACAAGAGTGTGATCCAACCAGCTAAACCCAGCCCGTGTCTGCTTCTGTCTTGCCCAACCTCCTCCTCCCTAAAGAAGGCAGAAAATGACTGTTCAGGCAAGCTGGGCTCTCTGAGGAGCCGAAACCTTCATCTGTGCATGGCACAACCCTCCTGTCAGCAGCCAGCCCGTGAAGGGTGGCCATGAGCTGGGATCCTGCCCCAGCTCAGCCACCCTTTTGTGCTGAAGGCACCACAGACTTCTTCAGACAAATTACTGGGGTTATTTGAGGTTTTATCAGTGATTAAATGGCTATTGACAGCCATGTCTATGCTGTGGGGTGGTTTTGTTCTGCTTTTTCCTCCTACTGTTCTTATTCTTTTGCAAAGTCATCTTGAAAGTATAAAGCACTAATAAATGCATTAATATTTCTGTCATTTTGCTCTTTGGGGCCTACATTCTTCAAATTTCACCATCTCACATGCAGCTTGATCTGCTTTAGTTACTCCCTTCTTTGACCATAACATGGTCCATCATGAAGTCCACCAAAGTAAGAGTTTCACCACTGAATTGTGCAAACCCTACTGGCTTTGTTGCAAAAAGCTTCAATGTTACTGCAAAGACCTAGCCTAAAAAAAGATCTGCACCACAGTCCTAAAATATGCATATAACTATATATAACTATATGCATAGCTGTATACACTAGTATATATAATGTAGTAGATTTCATTTAGGCACTATCCAAGCAAAAGGCAGCACAGAAGAGGAGGAGGGTGGCAGCAAACCTGGCAGTATGTGTATCTGCCAATTTTTACTGAGTAGCTAGGACATTCTGGAAAGGTCTTCCCTTATAGCCATTTGTCATTTATTAGTGTTAATGTCTAACGCTAAATGTCTACAGCCTGGAGCAGGAGCAGGGCTGATACTCTAAGAGGCCTTTCCTAGGTGAACTCGTCTCTGCTCCCTGGGGAGTGTTGTTTCCCCAGGGTAGATGCACTGAGAAGCCTTTGAGCAGCCCTCTGGTGGGGATTTTCACCAGCAGTATCTGGGGCAGTGGTTTCAGAGGAGGGCAGATCACCAGGCTCCTCACGGCTGTG
Organism: Aythya marila; assembly: GCF_965140915.1. Classification (NCBI taxonomy): domain Eukaryota; kingdom Metazoa; phylum Chordata; class Aves; order Anseriformes; family Anatidae; genus Aythya; species Aythya marila. The sequence continues at coordinate 48,399,055 of NC_139080.1, read as the reverse complement.
CTGATTTCTGATGTGAGCAGTCTTGTCATTTCTCCAGCAGGTGCAAATCACCACAATTTCAAACAAACTGCTCCAACTGCACCAACAAACACGGCCGCAGCAGCCTGGCTAAACGCTGTGATAAATGTATACATGCATGCATACAGACGTGGAGGCTTTCTTCTGTGCCACTTATTGTGGAGAATAGCTGTTGCATCAACTTTTAATAGCAGTGCAGGGATTTACTTCCCCCTATGGTCTGTGGCACACTTTTCTCCTGTTCCATGATGTACTTTGGCTAATCATTTCTTAGACCTCTAGGTGCAAGCCTTTAAAAGCACTGGGAGCCCTGGGTCCCCCCTTTTCAATCGCAAACGATTCATTTTGGCGAAGTGTGGCCTCCCTATTCTTCTGCCAGCCGTTGTGTTTGTGAAAGGACCGTCTCAAATTTCTTGTGCGGGAGCAGCTGTTGCTGGACCGCGGCGGCCTTTTCAGAGCCCCTCTGCAGCCGCTTTTCACTCCTCCTCCTCCTCTCCTTCCTCCCTGCCTTTGTCTCCCCCCCAAGCAAGAGCCCCTCTGACCCTTGCCTCGCTCTAGCCTACCTCCTTTGTCGGCCGCTGCAGACAAGTTCCACCCTAAATCAAGCATTGTCTCCATCCCCAGAAGCCAGCACGTGCCCACATCCCCCTAATCTTTTAATTTCCCCCCAGGAGAAGGCAGCTGTTGGCGCTACGCGCCGTGCACAGCTGTCAGCTGGGGCCCGCTGCCCGCCCGTGCCCCATGACGGGGAAGGCAGCACCAGCGGGGCCGAGGAGAGCCAGCATCCACATCCCCCTGCATTTGGCAACAGTTGGCAGCACGTGCTCTGAAATGCCGCATTGTGTCGGGAACACCACCCTGCCAGCCCCCACCACCGCGCCGCGCACGCACCGGCTTGAACTTTGACTGATCTAAGAACAAAACGCACGCTCCAAAGGGCAGGGCTCCCCGGATGGCTGCATTATACCTTCTCTGCCGAAACAACCCCCTGCAAAATTGCCGGGTATGAAAGGGATGGGCCTCCAGGAGCCTGGTGCATGGGTCACGCATGCCCCTCTTTTACACACCAGTTGCTTAAAGATTTGTCCTGGAGGGAGAACAGCATAAGCAGCCCACAGCAGGGGGAAAAACATATACATCATGGTTTTACCTCTTCTATTGGGTTATGGGGGCCCCTACTCTCTGAGCTAAAGCAGGGACAGATATGAGTGTCTGTGGTTAGGTTGGTGATCAGACAGCATGAACGTGCAATCATTTCACAACGAGATGCAGAAAGAATTGGTTGTTTAGGGCCAGAAGAATGCAAGACATAATTCCATCTCTGCAAACACATGCACGTTTGCTTGCCAAATTGGTACCTGTAACAATGGCAAGCGTGCACACGAATGATAAATTGCACAACGCTGCAGTCATTTGCCAGTGCAGTTGCCTCAAGTGAGTTTGCAGACACAGTAGCTACAGACTCCAATTAGTCATGTAAATGTGCATGCCTCTTCACATGTACTGTGGTGTATACAGCATTGCAAAAACCTCACCTCTTTGCTCCCTGCTGGAACACAGAGGAGAAGTTTTTAAGGAAATTCACTTTGCAAACTCACGTCTTGTGGCAACGATGTATAAAAAACTCAAACATTAAAAACTGTTTCATTTCCTTTTCCCCATGCAGTTTATTTTATTCTTCTCCCACCCCCCACCCTGCTCCTACCCCTACCCCCCATTATGCATGTATTCTTCTCACCAGCCTTCTGGCTAATCATTAAATGAGAATTTGATTGATTTCTATGTGCAGTTGTCCCCAAAGACTAAGCATTTAAAAAGTGGCTGTCTCATCTGTTGCAGAGGTCCATTGCATAGTTTCCTCTCCAGGCAATGGAACAAACAAGCCTCCCTCCCGACCCTGTCACTGCCATAACCTTTCTGCAGCTAGGAGAACGAACGTGGGTTTACTTCACTGCTCCCAGTCATTTTCTGTGATAAGCAACAACTTCTGCATTATTTGTGTATATTCTCCAGCTTGCTCCATACACGTGTTTTTACTCGCTTTATCTCACCTGGCCTGTAATTTGAAGTACTTAAGAGAAACACTACACCAAGCCGACCATATGGCATGCGGTACACCTGCCCCGTGCTCAGCACCTGCCGAGCGCACCGTGGGTGTCAGGCTGCCTGGCCAGAGGGCAACAGCACTGCCACACATTTGCATGCTGGACAGAGGCCACGTGCCTCGGCTGTGAGCGGATCTGACACAGCAGCGTGTCAGTGCTTTCAAGATTAGCAAATCTGTAGAAAGCAATGGATTTAACTGACAAAGGAGAGGCCACATCACAGAGACCTACACACACACACACACAGACACCTCAGGGATCCTAATAAGCCTCAGAGTGATGAACCAGGATCTTCAATAAATGGTAACTTGCTTTGGGTGGAGAGTGTCAGCATTAGTCACTTGGGTGCAGCCAGAGTTTTGTTGTAGTGCTCAGAGAAATCACAAAGGGTTGTGTTTTGCTTTTAGTTAGGCAAACACGAATGCAATCCTTACCTACCCCTGTGCAGGGCCACCAAAGGCACAGTCAGGGAGCAATGTGCAGTGAAAAACAGGTGTCTCAAAATAAAAGCATTACACATTAAATACAAAGGAAATGGACAAAACACCAAGATTCATAAGGGTTTAGGAAACATGCCCCTGGCATGTCCTGCAAAACCTGGTCTTACACTGTTTCATTTTCCCCATTTGCAAAATCAGGACAGTAATCCTGTGTTTGTGGTGCAAAGTTCTGTGGGATTTACGGAGGAGGAATAGCATGCAGAAGGACCAAGAGGTGTTATCGTCAGGTGAATTTTTATCCTGGGTGGTAGCTATAGCTGCCATTGGAGCAGTCCAAGTATCCAGGAAAGGCAGGGGACATCTTAGAGGCCCATGTGGGACTCCAACAGCACGCAGCTTGACACACACACAACATAGGGCAGCCAAAAGGATTTGTCCCTCTCACATTACTCATGGAGGAAAATTCACCATGCATGTGACTGGCAAAGGGAAGGCTGGGACAGGGTGGGCAGCAGGGCACTGGGTGCTCTCCTGAGCAGCAATGGGCAGGCTGGGAAGGAGCTCAGTTTTGCAATGGGGACAGCATGGGACCTTGTGCATGGGACCAGCTGCAATGCCACTGCCACGGGACGGGACATTGCAGGGTTTCTTTTTTCTTCCCACTTCAGGGTTTCTTTCTCTGACATGGAGTTTCAAATTGCTCAGTTTAAAAGATTTCCATTTTCTGATGGTGCTCCCCCTCAGTAGTGTTTCATGATTAACTTAGATGTAGTAAATTTTGCAATGCTCTTTCTGTCCTCGTGTTGGTGTTTGCAAGGGACTTTTCAGCAAGAGATGGCCTGGCCAGCTGACTTACGGTATGGTGAAAACAGGGGAACATTTCCAAGTGTCCTGTTACAGGAAAGAAAAATCCTCTGGCTGGAAGGTGGTTGTCAGGCTGGCAGTGCCTTTCTTTATCTCCATTACCAGAAGGGCCCGGTGATTGCCATGGCCTGGGAACCCCCTACCCCTGCAAAAAGGATGTGTTTTTCCTAGCATAGCTGCAGAACTGCTGAACCCACCAGATCTACAGTGTGCCCCCCCTGGAAATGTGGCTCTCTGGGTAGGCTTCAGGAAAGCAAGTGAGCTGCTGGGGGGTCTCTTTATTCCACAAAATCGTTCTTGTCCCACAGCTTTTGGCCAGCCTTCCAGGTTGTGGGAGACAGCAAAGTGCATCCAGCACCAAACCTTCAGCATCCCCCGGGGTGTGGGGTGCAAGCACGGGGTGCAGGGCCAGGCTATGGGCAGCCATAGGTCCTGCTCCTGCCTGTGGTCATCTGCGTCCCACTGAGCTACCAGCGAGTGCCCCCAGGCCCCATCCTCGCCTTAAACTACCCCAGTCCCATCTGTCACCATATCTGGGGCATCTTTGCCGCATGATTGGCACGGGGCTTGAAAAGGCAGCACAAGAGGGGCCATGTGGCAACCCTGCCGACGGGGAGGGGGCGGCGGGGGAGCAGAATGAAATATTGTGACAGGACACTTCAAGCCCCAGCTAATCACAGCTGCCGAGGGCTGAAGAGTGCTATACATCCCCTTGTATCAGCCAGCGCATTCCTGGCAGCATTATTAATTCAGAGGAGTCCCTTTAATTTGAAGCAGAGATTAAGGCTTTCCCCGGCTGGCCTCACCGCGGCTGCAAAGGCAACAGGCAGGGCTATTGTAAGGCCATTAGGGAAGAACAATAGGACGCTGAAAGGGGAGCGCGGGTGAATAGGAGAAAGAGACTTGGCTTGTGCCGGAGCCGGCGCGGCGCGACGGGGAGCGGCAGATGGAGCGGGGCGGGTTGCCGGGCAGAGCCGGGCGGGCAGCTGGCGGGGCGCGACCCTCCGCCGGCACGGCTCGGCACGGCTCGGCACGGCACGGCACGGCGCGGCACGGCACGGCACGGCACGGCCTCCCTCCGCTGGCACGGCCTCCGGCGGCACGGCCACCCGAGGGGCGAGCCGGAGCGCCGGTGCCTGGCTGGGTTTTTAAAGGTTTTGGGTTTATTTATTTATTTATGGACAGATTTGGTGAAAAGGTCTTTGCATCCTCCGGGTTTTGGTGTTGTTTCCACTCTCACAGGTTATGAGCAGCTCTGGCCATCGGGGCTGCAGGCAGGCGCCCGGCGAGGTGCATGCCGTGCCTGCGCAGAGAAATCTGCTCGCATCTGGTGGAGCCGCTCCCCGGATGCCTTAGGGAAGGTCAGACAGGAGATGTTGGTGAACATCCTGACAGTAGCTGTCGTATTTTTCAAGCAGGTGTAATTTTATGGTTGGGTTTCTCAAACTCCTTCACGGCGCTTTTGTGCAATTCTCTTTGGAAGAGAAATGACCTGAAAGAGAGCTCATGGCTGAGCAGCTTGGCACCATCCCAAGCAACTGCAACTGCAGACACCCAGACGAGGCACTCTGCCTCAAACAAGCTGACATCCCCTTGTCTTTATGGTTTCTGCTCCCTCCAGTTCATGGTCATGCATGTAATTGCTGATCAAACTGTGACTGCCTTTGCTTCCATGGAAAAAAAGTCACTTTTGGAAACTATGGGGAGTATTTTTAGATACAGAGGTGGAAACAAGGAGAAGGAGCCAGCACCCTGTGATCAGGTCACTTTGTGCAGACCATCACCAGGCACTCTTTGGACCACTCACTCTGCAAAGTGCTCTTTGGGAGCAGCAGGGTCATTAAAGGTGACAGCTGCAGTGCAGCATGCAGAGAAAGGTCTTACTCTTCAAAACAATGCCATCTAGGCTTTCTTCAGCTTCTCCTCTGCACCACAATGTTCATAGCCTGTTTGCTTTCACCTTACCTCATTTTTTTCCACTTTTTTCTTTTTCTTTCATACCTTATTCAAAATCATCACAGTCTACAATTTCACATTTATTCAGGGCACAACTGTATTTTCTGTACCATAAATGCATTGGAAGTGATTATGGAAATTAATACATCTCCTTTTATTTTTTTTGCCATTGCTCAACTATTGCTTTTATTTATTTATTTATTTATTTATTTACCGGGTCCAACTCAGACCTGTTCAGTCTTCAAGTAGAGACTGCTCACTTTCAGTCAACTGCAGCTACATGGATCTGCAAAGGGTTTGCCCTCCACCAGTATCTGTGCTGTTCTCCCGTCTTCCTGGTCTTGACATGCATTACTTAGCATCTGCAAAGCCTGTCAAAATATCAAGAGGAAAAAACATGAGCACTCAGAAGTCTTGCTCTGCAACCAGCTGACACACTAGACATGGGAACTGCAATTTTTGTTTCTGAGTAAAATGAAAAGTTTCTGCATGGAAGAATGTAGCTATCAAAATGGGTTAAACCTGCTCCAGAAGTCTGGGTAGTTTAGTAAATAATGAATCAGAAATTGTCATGGTCTTTTCATGGGAGAACATCTGATTATATATTTGCAGCAATCCACTTTGTTGATTTTGAGTGTTTTTGAGATGGGTTCCTGAAAGTCCTTACACCTTTCTGTTGTGAAGCCAGGAATTTTGCTGCTGCAGTAGTTGGGACAGCCAAGCCATCACCACCAGGAGCTGCAGGCTCCATAAGCTGGCCAGCTAGTAGCAGCCTTGTACCCACGTTCCCCCATCTTATCATTTCATGTCAACATTAATTCCCTGAATAGTGCGATTGGAAGGCCCAAAAGGCAAACACTTCAATTGCCAGTGGAAACTTGCAGCATATGGAGAATAGCGAAAAAATAACCATCCAGCTCTGACGCTGTGTTCCCGGCACGGGGCTCCCGGTCTGTCCTTCACTGCGGGCAAGTTCACAAGGCAGACGACAGCAGCGTTGCTCTCTGACCCTGCAGCAGATTCCCAAATGCCAGCAAACACAGGAGGCAGGGCAAAGTCAAAGCACAGGCTTTGGTGTCAGCACAGGTGTGGGCTGCACAGGCTGTGCTGCTCTTCTGCTGGGCAAATTTTAGGCTGTGATCTCCGACAGGGGCACTGGCCACCGGGCTGCCATCCTACAGTGCGCAGGTACACTGCTCTTCACCACTATGGAGATCGAAGGGCAGAAACCCTGGCGAGGCAGGAGAGCAACTGCATGTCATGGCTCTGCAGCTCCTCTTTGAAAACCTCAGATGGGGTCAAGGACCACATGCATATGTGTTTGTGCACAGACACCCAGAACACACCTTACACAGTGCCTCAGAAGCGTTTGAGGTCACACTGTACTCCCACCCTGAAAGGCTGCTGTCAAGTTTCATCAGCTTGACACTCAGAAATTAAGCTGTATAGAGACCCATCTGCAAAAGTAACCATGACCCTCTGTATAAATTGTTTCTGCAGACAAATGCCTGTTTGCAGCCTTAATTATTGTCTATAAATGCTTTGCACTTCTCACTCTGGGAAAACTGGCTGCAAATGAAGGCATACCTTTCACATGTGCTCTTGTTTATGGGACTTTGTGTTCACTTTTGAAAATGCAAGTCCTAGGTCACTGCACTGAAGGAGATCAGCCACGGCACATGGCTTTAAAATGTGTTTTGCTAAAAAGGTTACCTTGACCCACTGTGGTCACTAATAGGGCAACAGGATCAACATGAGCATCACTCCTGTAAGTGCTTTTTCATGAGGCTCTTTGCAAGGAAAATGAAGTCTTTTTCATTCTTGCCTGTAGTAATTAGAACATAAAATAATTAACACAGAGAAACACAGCCATCCTATGCAAAATCTTATCTCATATAGCTGTTGACATGTTCTTATTTTGCAGCCCCTTAAGTAAGATAAAAGGAAAGGATATATTCCTACCCTATGGCACACAGTACTCCTATCTTCTTCTTGGAGCAAAGCTCAAATGTATCCCCTCCCCTTTTCCAGGATGAATAGCCCACCCATTTTCAAGAAAAAAGATTAATAAATCTAGACAGTTTCTAGGAATCAGGACATTTTGTGAAGTGTATATACTTGGGTTTTCTGTAGGGCAGTCTGTGAATCTCAATCCATGGATCAAGGAAGTGCCATGGGTTTACTCCTTCTTAATTGTGAACAGACCCTGCCCATAATCCTGCTGCAATTTGTACATAGCAGATGTACATTTGTACGATTTCAAAATCTGTACATTTTCAGAAATGTTCCTGCATGTGCATTAGGAAAGGGTAGCTGCACGCACACTTTTGCAACACGAGCAAATATCTGCAGGCAATCTTTAGATAATCCTACGACCTTAAACATGCATATGCATGCAGCCATACAACCAACATGTGCACCTGCACGCCACCGAACACCACCGTGCAACTACTGAGGATCCTTTGCAAAACTCATTTTGTGCAGAAGATTCGTGACAGCAGGGCTCTGGCAAGTTAATTGACCACCTATCCACACTTATTTGAGATCTGGCTAAACTGGGTGCCAGATTACAATTTGTATTTTTTATTTTTATTATTATAGTCAGTAAATACAAGAGCTGTGTAAGTACACTCAGCAATAAAAAATCTTTACTTGCACAGAGTTCCTTGAAACTGGTTCTGCTTCCCTCCCTGTCCCTGTCTCCACCTGCTCTCCCCAGGGAGGGGAGAGCCGGGGGAATGGGGGAGGTTCAACATGGTTTATTAAGCCTAGGATGGGCACAAGGACCATGTGCAAACAGAGGCAGTGTAACTTGGAAATGACTGGACCTTCACCGCGGGCAAACTGGCAGATTTATAGTTAACAGTGCGAAACTGCAGCAGGGTGTTGTGGTAGCTGTGGAGGGATTACGTCCCCAGCTCCCCAGCACATGCTGGTCACATAACTTACGCAGTTGATTCGGCACCTACCACACAATGCCAGGGTGCTAAACTGAGAAGGATTTAAAGCAGAAAACAAATACTCAGAGACAATCCTCTGTATGCTGAATTTCGGCTTTTGCAATGCATTCTGAGCCTGATAAGTCAGCACTGGAAACAATTATTGGAAAGTGAATAATAATGGCCCCATTACCACAGCACCCTAAGCTGCAGAGCTTCTGTGGCCAGTCCCTGCTGCAGTTGCAGAGGGTTGTTTTGCAGATACCACGTTACAAAACAAACTCCAGCTTCCTTGGGTGCCTGCAGAAAGAGAAACCAAGATTTATTTTCTTCCTCTCATGATCATCAGCAGACACTGTTTTCACAGGGATCTCGAGTAAAGGGACAAAACACAGTGCAAATTGTGCAATTTTCACAGTACTCCTTCTGCCTTTCCCCTCAGCTGCCCGAAACCCCTTTTGCACTAGAGAGAAAGCAACAGCACAGGACAGTTTGTACACAAACAGGGCAGCACAGCGTTAGAGGAGCAAAAGCCCAGCTGAATTTCATAACTAGATGCCGTCCCAGTCATCAATTAGTGTGGGAGGTGGGAAGCTGTTTTCCCTCTGCGAGCGCTGTTGCTGTTGGGAGTTTATTTATAAGCACTTTGTACTGCAGAATCAGGGGCTGCTCTTGGAAAGCTTTGACTATCAGGATACCGTCCTAACTTAGCTTCGCCCCCCCTCCCCGCCTCCTGTCTCCCCCCCCCCAGCACACCACCACCCTCCTCCCCTGGTCAGAGCTTTTTGCCTGGAGGGTTTTTTGGCACGGAGACAGTAGGAGCCCTTTCAGGACTTCACAGGAGCAGAAGGGAATGGTGCAACTCTTTATATGCTAACGTGTAAATTCAGCTCCAAGACTTTTCCAAATCAGTCGAAACCTCTCGTAAGTGTAAATACAATTTCTCAGGGTCCTGCATGAATGCTGAAAGCACTCGGGTTAAGCGATAATCAACAATGTCAGGGAGTTTGCATTCGATCTGCTGTAGCAGTAACACAATGTTCTGCCAGAAGCAGTGCAGAATGCAATGCTGGGAGAGCAGGAAGCTAGTGGGAAGGGAAAAAAAAAAATGCAAGCCTTGTCCTTTACGCTTTGCTGATAGGGAAAAATAAATAAAAAACATAACCTTTCACAAAGGGCTGACTCCGGGTCAGTCTGAAGGGCTGGGCCATGCACAAGGCAGAAAAGCAAGAGGAGAAAGCACCAGAGCTGTCTTTCTCAGGCACTGCACAGGAGAAAGCCCCTCAGCAAAATGGGCACCGATTCTTCCTCTCTTCCTTATTAATCCTTCCAAGTAAATATGGTGTCATATGCCCTTCCCTCAGTCCCTTTCCTTCCTTCCCACCTGTAATAAAAATCTCTTGGCCAAAAAGAAGGGAAGCTGGAAGAAGGTGATGTGAGCAGGCACTGATTTCCTAGATGGTGTAACACCCTTCCCCCCATAAGGTTGTTTCTGGTTTATGCCAGTAAAAGTGAGAGTGGAAACCAGCAGTACCAGTCAGTGCTGAGCCTGGGTTCTTCTATCTTTAAGCAATTGTTCTTGAGTGACCCACTGGCCTGTGCCCCTGCACCCAGGGGTCAAGGACAAGCCAAAAATTTGCTATGTGGCCTGAGGGAGGCCATGGGGCCGTGGGGGAAGGAGGGTGAGGAGGTGAGGAGCAGCATTGCTGGGCTGCAGGTGCGCTGAGTGCTTCTCCCCCGAGCAGAAGCCACCCCAGCCAGCCCCCTGGGGTACAGGGGGACCTGGTGGAGGAGAGGTGCCAGCACTGTCTTTCTCACTTCCCCACAGGCCAGCAGTGCTGTGCCCAAGCAGGGAGCTGGCCGTTTGTTTGGCTGCAGCGGGAGGAAATGCTGTCCCCCGGGGCCACGCCGCAGCATCAGACTGTTCCCAGCTCCGCTCCAGAGACGTTGGGAAACACGTCCTGGGAGCCTGCATAGTCCTGGGAGCCTGCGTAGTCCTGTGCTCACTGCTTTTGGGTAAGCACCAATCTTTTCTTGCTTGGATTAGCTTTGCTCATGGAAACCACATCCACTTTTTGTGCTGGCTGCTTACGCTGTAAACTAGCACAGAGGTAGTTCCTACATGGGAAGAGGATAATGCCACATAATGAACTAATACAGAACATTCCTTTTGCTTTTCTTCTTTCTTCTCTGGCCTTCTTTGGTCAGAGAACTTTTGTCTCCTAAGGCGTGTGCTCCTGTTGCATCCTGCTGCCTCCCCCACCTCAAAGCACCCACGGCAGCTCTGCCTCTGTGTCCTGTTGGCAACGTCATTCATATTTCACTGCTGCACTGCAGGGCTGGTGTGTACCTCTCCTCATGTGCAGGTAACCCCTATAAACAAACCTGTGCAACTGCTGGCTCTGCTGCTCACAGGGTGGTTGTGAGGAGAGCACTTGCCATGCTCACCAGGACACATGGGAACAGCGATGTTCCCTTGTGGCAGTCAGGTGCTTCATTGCCACAGTCCTTGGGCTGCCATTTAGCCTCATTCAAAGTGACTCAGGCATCAAGGAGACTCTCACCTCCTGACACAGCCTCGGGTTTGCTCCCTGTAAGTGATAGTACAGGCTGAGAGAAGCCCACCAGTGTTGGTTCTCCTCTGCTGGGAGGAGGTGTCAATCCAATTTTTCTAACCAACAGGGTTTTCATGACCTATAAGAATGCTTAAGTGGAAAATGTTCTTCTAGGTCTTCAGGTGAGCATGGCTGAGGCTTTCCTTGTCCAGAGGACAGGTGAGCTGGCTTGCTTTCCTGCCACCTGAAAACACCCCTGAAGTGTACAACATGTCAGTGGCCTGCTCCTCAGCAACAGCCACGACCAAAAACGCCCCAAGAGAAAACTCCTCCCAGCCAAAGCGGGCACATTGCTCTTTACCAGACTTATCAAAGGATAAGTTGTACACATAACAAATGCTACACTGCCTCCAAAAATAGTCAGGTAACAGCTGTGTAGACCACAGGAATGGTTACATGAGGGAGAAAGCAGCCTTTGTCCCAAGACCTGCAGAGCAGAGCTTGGTCGTGTTCCTTCACACACAGCCACAGCTTTCATGTGTGGATGAGAGGGCTGTTTTCTAAGTCAGGTCAGCCTGATACGAGGAAGGCAGACAAGGGGAAGGAGAGATGAGAGGGCAGTGTCTCACCAGGGCCAGTGTTCCACCTGGAGAGCACCAGCTGCTGGTGGCTTCCACCACATCCCAGGCTCCATCACAGACTCATGACCTGACTCACACAGCATACTTTTTCCATCTCACAGATCAACATGCTGCTTCAATGCACAGCAAAGGCACCAGCAGTCTGCACCATGTCCCTTGGAAAAGCAAGGAAAGGAAAGGAAGATCTCTGTGGTCAGAGATAGGTGACAAGATGTGTGGTCGTGAGAAGGTGACAAGATGTGTGCTGGGCAATAAAAGGGTGTGTTTTTCCCTTAGTCTAATTAATGGTGTTACAAGTACAGATTAGAGGAAGAACTGCACCTACCAACATCTGCATATGAGGTGGGGGAAAATGTAAATGCACCCACCTTAGCCAGCAGCATGTCCTGTTACCCTGTAAGTATTGTCAGTTGGAGTCGACACCAAGAAAAGATGCTCCAGGCTCCAGTGCCTTGATACTTTCTGTGCCATCGAGGTTTGTTAGTTCCTGTGCAGAAAAGACATTGCAGGAAAGTCACCGCAGCAGCGGGGAACCCTTTTCAAAGGCCTTTTTCTTTTTCCTCCAAATGTTTTACATGCTTTCACATTGCTTGAAGCTTGCAAGAGGCTTGTGTCCAGTCTTGTTTAACACCTTCATTAACAACTTGGATTATGGGGTAGAGAGCACCCTCAGTAGGTTGATGGATGACATGAAACTGGGGGAAGTGACTGACTCACCAGAGGGCCACTCAGCCATGCAGAGGCACCTTGACATGCTGGAGAGGCTGACCTGACACGAATCTCATGAAGTTCAACAAGCAGAAGTGCAGAGTCCCACACTTGCAGAAGAACAACCCCAGGCACCAGTATGTGCTGGGGGTCACCCAGCTGGAAAACTGCACTGCAGAAGAGAAACAGGGGATCCAGGCGGGCACCAAGCTGAACATGAGTTAGCAATGTGCCTTTGCTGCTAAGAAGGTTAATGGTGTTCCTGGATGGATTATGTAACTTATTTCCTGCAGGTCAAGAGAGGTGATCCTCCCCCTCTGTTCAGCCCTGGTGAGGGCACACCTGGAGTGCTGTGTCCTGTTCTGGGCTCCCCAGAACAAGAGAGGCATGGAGCTAGTCCAATGCTGGGCTGCTGAGGTGATGAAGGGTCTGGGAGCACCTCTCTTTTGAGGAGAGGTTGAGAGGTTTGAGACTGTTTAGTCTGGGGAAGAGGAGTCTCAGGGGGGGTCTCCTTACAGTCTATAAACACCCAAAAGGAGGGTGCAACAAGGACAGAGCCAGGCACTTTTCAGGGATGCCCAGTACCATGACAAGAGGAAATGGGTGCAATTTGGAACACAGGTGTTTCCATCTAAACATCCTGGAGCACTTCTTTACTGTGTGGATGAGAGATCATTGGCATAGATTACACAGAGAGATTGTGTGGAGTCTCTCGTCTTGGAGATCATCAGAAGCCACCTGGATGTGGTCCTGGGACACCTGCTCTAGGTGTCCCTGCTTGGACAAGGTGACCTCTGGAGGTCCCTTCCAGCCTCAATCATTCTGTGATTCTGTGGTATTGCCACGTTCAATTCAGTAAAAGCATCAGATCAAAGGAATTCACATTCCTCCTGCAATGCTATGTAACATAACTAGAAATATTGAAGAAGAAATTCATCAAGTAGGCATTTTTTCCAGAAATAACATTGCTTCCCTCAAATACATACAGAAAATTTTCAGCTTTGGAAAAAGACAATCCTTCCACTAGGATTTTGGTTTTCCATAATTTCTAGGAAGCCTGATCAGTTACCCAAAACCAAATCTAAGGGCAACATGGTCCTTTTGGTGCCATGGCCTCTACAGGGCTCACGGACTCGCATAGAAAGTAGAGTTTGTGTTCCCCATGCCATAGAGACTGATCTCTCCATGTGTACTTATGTATCAGCTTCTGTTGAGTAGATAATTCAAAAAAAAAAAAAAAAAAAAAGATATAGTAAAACAAACAAACAAACAAACAAACAAAAAGATGAAGAACACTAAGATCTACCCCTCATCTGAAAACTACATGCCACCTACAAAAGAATGGTCCCTATTCAGACACCAAATGTGTCGTAGCTGCAGGCTCCACAAACTAAAAAGTGTGGGTAGGGAAAGAAGACCATTACAAATATTGCTCAAGTCAAAAATGTGATGTATCATAGTATCAGAATGGCTTGGGTTGGAAGGGACCTTAAAGGTCCAGTTCCAACCCTGTGCCATGGGCAGGGATGCCACTCAGTAGATCAGGTAGCTCAAGGCCTCGTCCAACCTGGCCTTGAACACCTCCAGGGATGGGTCATCCACAACCTGTTCCAGTGCCTCACCACCCTCTGAGTGAAGAACTTCTTCTTAACCTCTAATATAAATCTCCCCTCTTTTAGTTTAAAACCACTCCCCATTGTCCTGTTATTGTCTGCCCAAGCAAAAAGTTGCTCTCCATCTTTTTATAAGCCCTCTTTAAGTATTGAAAGGCTGAAATGAGGTCTCCCTGGAGCCTTCTCTTTTTCAGGCTGACCAGCCATAGGTCTCTCATTCTTTCTTTATAGGAGAAAAACTGCTAGTTCATATAGGCTTTGTCTATCTGTTCCTGTTGTTGTTGTGGTTATTTCATAAACATTATATAGCACTTGTACAGCATGTGATGATGCATATAGCCCAACTACAGTCATAAACACTGCTTATTCATGTAAGTGGTCATAACTTGGTTCCAGACAACTTGGAGGTGTTAAATAACTGACAAAGATTTTTTATTTATTTATTTATCTTTTGTAATCAATGAATCTCAGGTGAAACTAGATATTAAAACAGAAAAATTGGAAGGATGCATTATTTTCATACAAAATATACTCAGCACTTTTTTTCCCCACATTTGAGCAAGTTTTTTATCTGGCTTTTATTGCCCTCCAATTTATAAGATAAAATCATGAAAACAAGAAGTAGTATAGTGTCAAGAGGAAGGAAAGTAAACACAGCTAATAAATGTACCTTATCTGAATGACTGTCAGATATGCGCAGCTGAAACCTCTTCACTTCAGACTTCTACAAGTGCGGTCACTGCAGAACAAAATTACAGTTATTGCTAGGCTATATTTAAGCTGGTTCACAGGAGTGTTCTGATAGCAGGGAGCTAGTGCATTTGGATTTCATTCTCAATAAAAGAAATTTTGGGAAATCCCCTTTTATAATAGTGAGCTTTATCAAATGGGGTGCATTCTGTTCTGTATCTCAGTTTGAGTCAGCCTCATTTCCATACATGTTAGATAATGACTATCTACTAATAGAAGGCATTGGCTGATTCTGGTAATTGATATGCGAGAGGAAAGAAGGACCTGCTAGTTTAGACAAAAGCTAGAGATGAGGAAATTAATGAAAGTTGCTTTGTATTATCTGGCTGGCTTACCAAAAAAAAAAATAAAAATAAAAATAAAAAAGTTTCACACAGAAATAGTTAAAAAAAAAATAAAGTAAAAAATAGAATATCTTAGTCAATTGTTAAAATGAAATGACAGACTATTCGAGCCCCATTCAGTGGACACCCATTCATCCGTCTCTAAGTGGAAACACTCCATGGCCCAGCCCTGGTGACAGTATCAGGGAGACAGGAAAACGTGAATGGGGTTGCTGATATCAGAAAAGTGAAGCTGATAACACCAGCTGTGTCAGAGGGTGGGGAATGGCTCCCAGTGAGGCTCACACTGCTCACAGAGCAAGGAAGAGAATCCGTTGCCTCCTGGGGCCATGCCAGTGGGCTGCTTGGCTGGAAGGGACATTTGCAGAACTGATGAATTTAAGTCATTTGAGAAGCATATCAGCCAAGCATTCCTTCAGAGCTTACAAAGATCTGCAGCACAGACCATATTATAAGCTATGCCAGCTCTCATGATAGAAAACAGTAGTAAAGTTATCCCAGTCAAACCAGAATGCATTGCTTTGTACCCTGAAAGAGTGCAGCTCTATCAATCCTTATGTAATATGGAGTGGGACACACACCTTACCTTAAGCAGTTTGTAAAGAAAGTCTTCGACCTTCCAGATAAGTAAACACATATTTAGCTTCTCTCCCTTGGAGCAACAGGAGTCACTGAGGCTGTGAGCTTGCCGGATGTAGGTCTGTACTGTACTGAGATTGGGGTTTAAAGTCCTAATCCTGCAAATACTTCCCTGTGCGTGAAGACGCGATGAAACCGATGACATTTGTCATACAGTCAGAGCTGAACAGCAGCAAAGCCTAGCAGTAAATACATCTTGCTGCAGACCAGCCTGGGGTAAGGTGCGCTGTGGGTTCACCACATGTAGCTGCGGATGGACAGTCTGCTGTTCTGACTGAACTCATTTAATGAGACTTTTAATCAATCTTCAATCAACACTTTCCTCGGCTTCGTGGACTGACCCGTTGATCTGCATTTTCTGCCAACAATTAGATGTAATAATGTCAGTCTTTCAATGCAGTATTTTCCTAAATTCTTCTAATAATCACTGGATCAAGCTGGTGGTAGCCAAAAGTACACAAAGTGGGGAGGCTTGATCTGTAACCAGCCCTGTGTTGTGATCCTAAAACACCGGGTACCTTAGTAACTAAGGTCCTGTTGGCAAACAGAGCTTGCCTGTAAGAATTGTATGTAGAAGAAATGCAGGATCAACGGAAGACGCAGAGGCAGCCTCCTGGAGAGCAGACCGTAATAAAAATGGTATTCACAGGGAACATGGGATCTTCCAGTCCATGTTGATTTTGTGAATGATCCCTGATTTCTAGACTTAGACTTAATTTATGTGTTCTCATTCGAAATTTCCCAGCTAAGCACGATACATTTCTTTAGGGCCAAATTGACAGATTTTTATTTTTTATCTAGAAGAGAGATTTTCCAGTTTGTTTGTTTGTTTGTTTGTTTGTTTGTTTGTTTCTGGGAAGTCAAAGTGTCATTTCACTTTAGGCCAGTCCTGTATTTCCATGGCTGTTTGGTGGTCAAACCTAAAAATCAGGTATTCAGATGTACCTCCTACTAGAAAACTGTCAGTCTCCAATAGACAGAAAATAAGTGTTACAAATAATATCTTTAATAAAGCTTACTAAGTATCTATTGGGCTGCCATTATGTGAAGTATGTGGTTCATTTCTTCTCTATATTCCCATGGAATATATGGAGCTGGGATGCCCACTGTTCCCACCAGAACAAAGTCTCAGGTCCAGGGACTGAACAGTTAAGCGTCTGCAAAACAAAAGGTTGAGCAGCCATGTATGTACCACAGTGACTTATGAAGTATCCCACTTATTCATTGTGCCCATTATCCACGCCACAATGAAAAAAAAAAAATAGTCCATTGTCTCCCTCATACTATTACCACAAACCTACGTTGCTGATTTTGCTTTTATCTAAGCCTGACTTCTAAAATCACCTTCATCTCCTATAGGCCTACATGACCTTTAGCATAGGGTCCAGTTGTAGATCCCGACATAGGGACTGGCAGGCACACTGCTGGAGTTGCTTTCACGCCCCACTAAAGCCAAAATGCCAGGGAGGCAGCCTGGGAAATTGACCCCCTCCTGACTCTGGTAGCAGGCCAGGTTCCTGTCCCAGTGTGTTCATAGGCCTCTGAAATGGATGACGAAGGCTCCAGGTCTGTATTTCCTCAGGCAGGCTTTGTGCAGGGGCAGGACCCCTCACCCATGCAGCACAGGTGCGTACCTGGAAGAGGAGGTGGCTGCAGGCATGACTCAGTGCCTGCTGGAGTCACTGGGCACGTCTCCAAGTCAAGAGCGATGGGGATTGTGCCTGACGGCACTTGCCCAGCTGGTGAATCCCCAGTAAGACACCACAAGTGAAGCTGGGAGGGTGCAGAAGCTCTGGCAGCAGCTGGCAGGCAAGTTTCTATAGATGCCCAGGACTAACCCCCAGGCAGCCAGCACACACCACCTGCCAGACCTCCTCAAGGCAAAGGACTTTTTGGGGGCTTTCATCTCTTTTACCAACAACCTGGGCTGTGCCAGCAGCACAGTGACAGCAGCACCTTCCAGCTGCTCCACAGCACCTCATGCATGCATGCAGCAGATGAGCCAGCAGGGGAAGGGGACAGCCCTCACCCTTCCTCCAGAGCATGTCCCAGCCTCTCACGGGGGTGACAGAGCTGTAAAGAGGTCAGATGTGTCATGCTCTGTGGGTTACAAGTGAAGGTGCTAATTAATGCTTGGGATATGCATAAGATCCGAATTTAGCAGGAGGCTCAATTGCAGCAGAATCACAGAGTCATAGCATCACAGAACACCCTGAGCTGGAAAGGACCCAGCACAACCATCGAGTCCCACTCCTGGCTCCACACAGAACCACCCAAAAAACAGACCATGTGTTGTCCAAATGCTTCTTGAACTCTGTCTGGCTTGGGACTGTGACCACTTCCTCCTTGGGCAGCCTGTCCCAGTGCCCGACCACCCTCTGGGTGCAGACCCTCTCCCTAACCCCCAGCCTGACCCTCCCCTGTCCCAGCTCCATGCCGTTCCCTCGGGTCCTGTCGCTGTCCCCAGAGAGCAGAGCTCAGCGCCTGCCCCTCTGCTCCCCTCGTGAGGGAGCTGCAGGCTGCCATGAGGCCTCCCCTCAGCCTTCTCTGCTTGGGGCTGAACAAACCAAGGCACCTCAGCTGCTACTTACATGTCTTGCCCTGTACACCCTTCACAATCTTTGTAGCCCTCCTTCAGACACCCACTGATAGTTTTATTTTCTTAAATAAGTACTTAAATAAGGACTTACTTAAGCAACTAGAGCTTCTGCAACTGCAAACAGGCTCTAAAGAGACTAAATAAGGGTGTCTATTGCTGAACATCCAATTGTCTTCATCCCTGAGCTACTTCAGTGGCACCATGCCAAACCTTTCACAAAGCAGAAGCACTGCCCTTACCTGTGCTGGGAAGGACAGTACTGAGCATTAACACAGGATGCTCAGAATATTTATTTCCAAGTCACCAGAAGAACCAAGAAGGAGGGATGGAGAAAGGCAGGCTTTTCTCTGAAGCTGAGCCCCAGTGACTGCTCAGAGCCCATGTGCAGCCTAACTGAGCTGTCCCAGCCAGCATGGACTAGGGGAAGAGGCATGGTGAAGGGGCACGCGGAGCTGCTCCAGCTGCACAGGGCACCAGGACCTTCTGCAAACAGGGCTCTATTCCTGGCTTGTTTGTCCTGGTTTGTGTCCTCACTTGACACAAGCCCTCTGCAGCTACCTTCCAAAACCTGCTGTAGGGTTATTATTAGAAATGAGAAGACTTCGAGCTCTGCAAGCTTTCCAGCCCAGAGAGGCTAGGGGCTGCAGGGTGGCTGGTACCTGTGCAGGCACTGGTATGTCAGTGGCATGGGGCACCCTGTCCTCCCTATGGGGCTGACACCGGCCCCACGCTGCCCCAGCCTCAGGGCCAGCAAGCACGTGGGCCAGCTGCAGGCTCTGCACAGCAGTGTGATATGGAGAAACATTTCACAGCCATGGGTCCGGCTGCAGCTCACACCTGGTTACATTTCAAAGTTGTGGGGTTTTTTACATTTTGTTTGTTTGTTTGTTTTTAAGGAAGTGTAAAAACAAAAACAAACAAAAAATATATATATATAAAAAAAAGACCCCTTTGCTTTCTGTTTGCAAAGTAAGATGATCTCCGTGAAATCTAGGCACCAAATGTATCTCTCTTGGAAATATCAGATTGCACTCTGGGCTCTGGTGAATGTTTTTCATAATGTTTTTGAAACACAAGCTCTGGGAGGTATTGTTTACAACCCAGGCCAAGGAAATCACAGAGCAAGATGAAACACAAAGCAAGTCTGATAGGAGATATAGTTACATTCATGATAGCAGATCTGATAAGGAGAGAAGTCTGCATTATGACACTTCTAATATAAGCTGAAAGTGGTTGGAAAACATTTACTATATGTCTCTGGCTCAAAAGTGCTATGGGTAGTAGTGAGTGCAAGCCTGTATACGTGCTTTACCACTGCAGCATTTGTCCATCACATCCCAGGAACCCATCTGAGGGGAAAGTTTCTTGGTAGGAGCAGCCAGGGCTGAAATAACAACACCAAGGAGGAGAAGCTGGCTGCTGTCCACGAGGCTTGCTGCTGCTTGCAGCTCACTGCTGGCAGCCAGCCCAACGGGCTGGGGAGTGCCAGGGACACGTGCTCTGTGCAGAGCTGACACCAGACCCCTGGCAGAGGGACGGGAAAAATTACCCGAGCTGCCCATCCAGCTTTGCTCCCTGCTCTGGGGATGGGGATCAGCTAGATAACCACAGCCCTTGTCTGCATGGTGCCCCATGCGTGCGGCCACATGGACCCGTTGCTGCTGCTCCACGTGCTGGGGCAGGAGGAAGCGTGCTGCTGCCTGTCCGCAGACAGTGCCGGCAGGAAACAGGAAGGGGAGCCAGCCGCCCCCTCGGTATCGCTTTCCACATCCCGCACTTCACCTCTGGCCCAAAGACAGGCCCGCACTGGCAGGGCAGCGGGGCGGGAGAGCCTGTCCCACGCTGCAGCAGGAGTCCTGAAAAAGGTAAACCTCTGAGTCATCTGAAAAATCGTCTTAAAAAGGTAAATCTCTCTCTAATGCAGGGTTCGTTGCTTTCTGGTAAGCTTCATAGCCTCAGCACCACAAAACTCCTCATGCTGCTGCACAGGCTCAAGCTGTATAAAGGAGGGCCTGGAGAACACAGGCCAGAGCTGCACACAGATTTGTCTGCTGACATCCCCACCAGCACGCAAGCACTACCACCTTGCACTTCTGCATATACCATTCTCTCTCCCAGGTGTATGATCAGGGATAGAGAAAAGTCAACTTACAGTGCTGGAGAAGTGGAAGAAAACTTCCAGTTTCCAGCATGACATACTGCCCTAGAAACCTGAATGACTTTTTGACAATAAGGAAATTGAGGGTATGTTTGGAAATAAGGAAATGAGGGTTTGTGCAGGGAAACAGCTTGAACTCTGATGGAGTATTCTAACTCAAGCAGCAGATAAATACATAGGCACACAGCAGCAGTGAGCAAAATACAGTAACCTATCACAGAGGAAAAGCACAGAACTGGTGATTTTGCGCAGTTTTTGTTCTGCCCTGTTCTTCACAGAGCTGGGCAGACTGTATTTTACTCACAGTAATAGGTGTTGCAAGTTTAGCTGTTTACCCCATTCATGAATTGGATTTATCTTCTTGCAACATCTTAATAATTCAGAAGCATTTGGTGAAGTGTTCATGTGACCAGGCATTAGCCTTTGGTTGGCTCACAGACCGTTTACATTAACTATCCATTGTAGTAAACAGTCGCCTCTGATGCACTGGTTTCTTTGTTCTGCAGTTCATGATCACTAATTTTTATAGAGTTATACAGACACAGAGAATAGCACTGCACCTGACTAAAGAATCACATCCTCACAGTGAGCACTGCATGTCACCTGTCAGCCAGATTAACATTTGAGAATTGCAGATATTTGGGTTAAATGTATCAAAACACACTCACTCATGCATATTTTGTGACTTTATCCACAAAAAAAAATAAAAATAAAAATAAATTACAAATCTGATTTGGCCAGCTCTGTTACAGCTGGTTGTATCTTGCTGCCGAAAGAGTAAATGGAGTAAATGTTCTGAGATTGTTTATCACCAAGCATCTACAGATTAATGCAAAGCACTGCACTTGAGCCTTAGGGTTACTGTGAGGCAAGGGAATGAACCCTAGAAGAAAGACTGCTGCAAGAGACCACCATGGTTCAAGACAATTTCCCATAAAGAATAAAGGTGTTTTCCCATAAAAGGCGATAAACAGAGCAGCTTCTTGAGCTCATGTTAGGAAAATCCTGTCTGTGTATGACCCTATGCAGCACTGTTCTGTGTGGGACTGATAACATCAGTGAAAAAGTAATAAGCATTTAGAAGTAAAGCATGCCTTTCTGCTTTGTACAAGAGTGGAAGGAGAAAGAAAGGTGGAGTCAGGGAGCTGCCAAAGCTCTGTGTCTGCCTTTTCAGGAGCTCTGCCAAGTGAAATGTGTCCTGGAGCAGGACAAGCATTGGCAGGAGCCTGCATCAGGGAACAATGGCGAGGCAGGGAGTAGAAAGCTCTCAGCAAAACCATTTTGAGTGAATATGGATTTCATGTGAGGCCAAGATGTCCTTAATCAGGCAGGAATGCTCAGGGCACAAACAGTTTTAGCTCTCCAGATGCTTTTAGTGGCTTTCACACACATGGATCCTCACCGCCTGGCAGCAGACAGAAGCAGGTATGGGGGGTCTCTGCAAAGGGGGCATTGCAGAGCGCTCACCAAAAGCACTATCCAATTATTCAGAGGAAGAATGTGGCATATGCTGCCTAATGGGCAGGAAGAGTGTCTCCTTCTGTCTGCCTGACATAATTTTTCAAATGTTTGGCCAGCTATTTCTGTCACCAGGCTCACCTTAACATACTTAGGGACACTGGGGGTGGATTTGTGTGCCTCTGGCCTTAAATCTGTCCTTACAGGCCAGCTGGGAACTTAGATGTGAAAGGATGGATTAACTCCTAGCAGTCCCAGGAGATGGCGACAGGAGGAAGGGACATATGACATTTGTCTCATCTGTCCATTGTAAGAGGCCATCAAGAAGCTTAGTCTCCCTTGAAGATCAAGGTCTAGCAATAACCACAGTCTGAGAGCACCCGTAGGACAGAAAGGAATCAAAGGGCAATTTAAGATGGACAAGATGGCAAGAAACGACCCAGCCCACCCCACTGCTTGAAGTCTGACACACACCACAGCTAGACCAGGACTGTGTCCTGCCAGGTTTTGAGTCCTTCCAGGCATGGCGGCACCCGACCTTCCCCAGTGTGTGACCACCCTCCAGGGAAAAAGAGGGTCCACCAGGACCCTCGCCATCTTTCCTGCAGAACTGCAGCTTCAGGCAGGCAGCCTCCAACCCCTACAGCTGCATGGGGTCGTTTCACCCCAAATGGGAGATTTCACTCTGATTTCTGCTAGGGTGCTTGCTGAGACCCTGAGAGGCAGCACTGCCCTCCCAAGTTAAGACCCCTCCTCCACATTTGGTGCAATGAGGGTGCCATCCCCCTGTCCAAGCTGCCGGGAGTGGGACCAGGCTGGTACAAGCTGGATCTGCTGCACTTATCCTGTTGGCTTCTCATGTCCCTGCAGTATGTGGGAACTGTTGGCCTGCCCCAAAATATTTGCAGTTCGAAGTGAAGAATTTTTGCATACTGCAGTTACTTTTATCACTTACAAGAAATACTTTATAGAGGCTTTTCTTAGACTGGTGTTGGTGTTTTTTTCCCCTCAGTGAACACTTTTAGACCTAATTCTGGCAAGTTCATAAAGTTTTTATCTTTCATTGTTAGTGGTTTTATTATTTATGTATTTTTTACTAGTAAACATTTCCTAGAAAATATTTGTTTTCAGTTTTATGAATTGACTTCATATTCTCTGAAAGATTTTGCTACACAAAGAATAAAAATCTTCCTTAAGACATTCTTCCTAGTAAAATGTAAATTGACTGCTCAACCACTCCTTCCCTTCCAGGCAGAGCATCCCAAGAGCAGAATTGTTTTTTGGTTTTTGAGTTTTGTTTTGTTTTTTTGTTGTTGTCATTGTTGTTGTTGGCTGATTTCCTCCAGTGCTGCACAGTTTGTTTTACCCTCTTTCATTTTTTAACAATGATTTTCTCTTTAGCTGTACCGTCATGATTTCCTTTTATTCTTACTGTGAAATGTTAAAGTATCATACATACTATATAGATCTGCAGTGTAAGGGACAGGTGTTCTGGTTCTAAATTTGACTTTCTTTCTGAGGTGAACCTATAATAAAAGAATAAATAAATTAAAAAAAAAAAAAAAATCTCTACCTATACACAATAGCTAGATATTTCCAAAGCTAGTTTATAACCTTAAGATCTCATGTACCTCAACATGTCAGAACACAGAGCATGGAGAAGTTATTTTCCTCACTTCTTCTTTCTTAACATGGAATATTGAATCAAGCCCATCTTTAATATAACTTCAAACCTACTGCTCTTTCCTTTAAATCAAAAGTTTTAACTCTTTTGTCTACGTTCACAGAATGTAGCTACTGAAAGTTATCAAGCTCTGCAAGCACACTTTTGCTCTGAAATCCTGTCTCCAGCTTAGCTGATGCAAGGTTTCAGACATAGAGAGAGGAAAAAAAAAAAAAAAAAAAAAAAAAAAAAAGTACAATGAGCTCCAGACCTTGACCTGCAGGCAGCATCCACTGAGCAGCCAGTTCTGTAAAAAAAGGTCACCCTGCCTTTGGCTTCAACTTAGCCTGAAGAGAATATGGCCAGTGGTTTTGGCCTGCAAAACTTCATTTCTACAGAAAAGGTTGTGGTGACCCAGGGATTTGTTGGGAGTGCTCAGAAAGCTAAAGTCAACCTGCACACAGGAGCTCTTGCAGCATCCACTCCGTTTCAGCAAGCAAGCTACAAGTGTCATTCACTCCAGCTCTCTTCCATGCACTAGAGAAACACACCGCATCCCGTCCTTCGTAGGAAAAAAATACAGAAATATCCTTAGGAAAACACAATGTTGGAATTAAAATTATCTACATTTTACTAAGTCTTGCCAAGATGTTGCCCCCTTGCCAGGTCCTGTAAAACCTTGGGAGAGCAAAGTCCTTTCTGTGTGGGTAAAATAACCCTCTGTACACAGCTAATAAGTAACACAAGGGCCAGATTCTGGGCAAGGGACAAATAATAATAATCAACTGTGCAAGCTTTTCCAGCTTGCCCCAGTTTTAAAAGGAAAGCAAAAGACACCTAAAGAAAGGAGGGTCACCTCACAGCCTGGCGGCTCACGTAGGCAGTCATGCTCTGTGTGCTGCTGACCTGGGCACCCCTCGCTCCCCCTTGTCATACTGAGCCCCCAAACCTTTAGCTGCAAACAGTGCGCAGACCTGGTCTCTGCTAGAAACATCTGCAGCATCAGCAAGAAATGCTAAAGAGATAGCCAGGATATGGCAGTCTTGAACACACCATCACCCCAGTACAATTGTGCTTCCTAAAGTGATTTTAACAGTACTGATTAAATCGGAATTGTCTAGAGTTCGATCCAGACCTGAGAGACCTACTTCTTGGGGTGACCTTCCTGCCTCTTCTCCCCAAGTTAATACCTTTGCCTTCAGGAATGAGGCTCCAGGCCTAATTTATACTTCCTGTGGGTGCAGAAACAGTAGTTATGGTAGGAGACAGACTGAATCTGGGCAGTTAATTTAGGAATGCCTAGGGGTAGTTCAGTACATTTTTTCCAAAGGGGAACTGTTTTGCAAAGTGCAGAAAGCATGTGCAAAGTTTAGTTCTACTATGATAATCAGGTTGCTTTAATTTCTTTTGTACATCAAACATACTATTAACATATTTTACATGTTTTCATAGAATTAATCTAAGAATTGTCTAACTCCAACCACCTTGCAAGGGGTAGGGACACCTCCCATCAGACCAGGTTGCTCAAAGCCTCATCCAACCTATCCTTGCCAAGGACATCCAACACTTCCAGGGATGGAGCATCCACAGCTTCTCTGGGCAAACTGCTCTAGTGTCTCACCAATCTCATAGTAAAGAATTTCTTCCTTATATCTAATCTAAACTTACCTTCTTTTAGTTGAAAACCATTGCCCTTTTTCCTATCACTACAGCCCCTGAAAAAAAGTCCCTCCACAGCTTTCCTGTAGACCCCCTTTAGGTACTAGAAGGCCACTCCCTCAGGAGCTTTCTCTTCTCCAGGCTGAACTACCCCAACTCCCTCAGCCTGTCTTCATAAGAGAGTTGCTCTAGTCCTCTGATCATCTTTGTGGCAATCTCTGGACTCTCTGTAATATGTCCATGTCCTTCTTGTGCTGGCGGCCCCAGAGCTGAATGCTGTTCTCCAGGTGGGGTTTCACGAGAGCAGAGCAGAGGGGGAGAATCACCTCCCTCACCCTGCTGGCCATGCTGCTTTTGATGCAGCCAGGATACAGGTGGCTTTCTAGGCTGCAAGCACACATTGCCAGGTCATCTTGAACTTTTCATCAACCAGCATCCCCAGGGCCTTCTCCTCAGGGCTGCTCTCAATCCATTATCCAACCAGCCTGTGTCTGTGCTTGGGATTGCCCCAGCCCAGATGCAGGACCTTGCACATGGCCTTGCTGAACCTCCTGAGGTTCCGTCTGCCACAATTGCACAGCATTGTCAGGGAAGAAAAGAAATACATGCAAGGCTGATGCTCTCTCATACTGCCAGGAATCCTTACACGGTCTTGAATACACAAAGCATATCCCGAGACCCAAAGAGCCACACATATACATAAAGCCGTTGCATTTTCACATGGTATTCATAGTTATGCATCCATTGTGGGATAGATATTCTTCTACATACAGTCCCAATGTGACATTTCATTTAATTTTGTCCCTGTATCTTACTGACACACATATTATTCCTCATGCCTGAAAATGATGCCAAGATTCAGCTTACTCTAAAACACATAAATGTGAAAGTAAATGAATTCTAGTTGTTATTTCAGCTTTTGGGATAAATATGAACAATCTGCTTCACTGAAGGGAATTAAAAACCCTACACTCTGCATTTCTGGAGCTATTTCCCTTCACTAAGCCCCCAGATCAGTTGTTGTACATCGGAATGAGAATGGCATTGGGACTATGCACCAGGGAATAAATATGGTTATCCCCCATACCTCACGACATAGCTTGTTTCACTTTCCTACAGTAGCTACCAGTGACAGGTGCCTAGAAAGGACTCTATATGTAGTCATTCCGTCTGTAAGGTGGAAATCATCCTGCACTTCCCTAATCTCCAGGTTTCCCTCTTCAGCAGCCCCTTCTGCCACCCAGCATCAGGTTGCCCTGGCTGCCAGATGAGGCCAGACAGGCTGGGTATCTGCCCTCCCCACCCTGCCGCTACCATGCTGCAAACCAGACACACCCCTGGCAAGGAAAATCCTCCCAGGCCCGGCATACTGGGCACCTTTCCAGCCCCGTGGAGATCCAGAGAAGTTAACTTGAAAAGCTGGTCACTTGGCAAAGTAGAGCAGCTTTCCAGAGGCAGGCAGATGTCTGGCAAAGGCCACCCTGCTGCCTATCTGCAAGGGCGGCTCCAGAGATTCACTGGTAAATGTTCCTGAGAAGTTTAACAACACTTTTTCCCCTAGCTCTGCACCTGAAATGGCAGAGCTTTTCAAGCTACAGCATTGCCAGAAAGCTCAGCATAAGGCAAACATGGAATCTGGAGAATTGCAGAGGAGCTTTCTCCAAATGCAAAAACATGAACAAGTCCAACCAGGGCCTTAGAATGGGAACCAGAGAAACCCATCTGCAGTTTTAGGCATTCTACCTGCATACATCCATGGACCAATGTCAAAGTGACCAACACTGTCTAAACAACCTATGTGCATAAGCACCATGTAGATCTTCAAGGCAGTGAAGGACCTGGCACAAGTGCAATCCAGGTACTTCTAAGAAAATGACACCTGGAGTGTGCCTCGTAAGAAAGTTGTGATAATAAACTGGGGAAAATAAAAATATTCTTTGCTGCACTGTCAGTGATTGAAAACACGGAAATTAAACACTGAAGCTTCCATTGAAAACCTGCCTTGATTTTCTTTTGTGAAGAGTAAGTGGTCCTTATGTCTCTAGACAAATAACTTTCCAAACTCTGAGTTTGTTTTAGTAGCAGGGAATCTTGCAGGGGCCACATTTGGTAAAAAGTCTGCAAGATCTTTGTAGAAAATTGTGAATTGCAATAACACACACAATGGCTGCATTTCAGTTTCATGTCTCTTCACTGCTTCCTTTTTAATTTTGGCTTCATGACTCTCATGCCAGCAAAAAATGCCTTTGTCTTTTCCAGCCTGCTTGACTCCATGTGTGGGTGAGCATGCATAGCTGGAGCGACAATCCGCATGCTTACAAGATAGATACACTTGTTGGCTAATCATCCTTGCCGAGGAGACAGAGAGGGCAGTGGCTGAGGCAACTGTGCAGGAATGCAGTGTGCCCAGTGCTGCTGCCATGCTAGGTTTCAGTTCCCCTCAGAGGCTCAAAACTTTGCAAGAGCAGACAGTGCCATCCTCACTCAGGTAGAAAAGGGCAGACCACACACCATGGTAGAGCAACATTCCCCTGCCTGCAAAGAGCTTTGTGCAGCTCCAGCTGCAGAACCAGAAACCTGCTTCCCCACTTTCTATTTCATACTTTTTGTCCAAAAATTAGCAGATGTTAAGGATGGTGGTTTTCTTATTTTGTTTTGTTTTTGAAGTGAGATGCACTAAATATTTCCATAGGGGAGTCTATCTCACTACGAACAGCTAGGTGTTGTCTGTAATTAGAAGTACACAGCAAAGGTAAACACAGAGGCAGTTTCCAGGAGGAGCAGCAGCTAGGCAAAGAGGAAGACAGACAAACCATAAGGTAACACCCTATAAGTTTTGTTCCACTCCTACCCAACAACCAGGGTGTCTTGGCTACACCGTGCATACACCTTGCAAAAGGGTATCCATATATATGAATATATATATGCATATATAAGCACTTCAGTACATACCGAGTGCTTCGGATCCTTCAGTGGCATTGGTTGTGCTGGCATGATGCTCATAAAGCAGTCTGGAGGTTGTAGTTCCGATTATCATACAAATAGCAGGGAAAGTCAGGGATGAGAAACCTCTCTGGACTCTGAGGCATTTGTGCAGCCATCCCAGGAAGGCAGTCACAAAATGCCAGGTTTAGCTCTCCTCTAATTCCACTGAAATGGACAGAGATGAAACCAAGACAGTTGAGCCCAGCGTTTACAGCTTCCTATTGAGGCTGAGTACAGCACCACTTCTTTTTCAGCACCAGCACACTTTCTCTGGAAATTACATAAGAGCAACAGTTTGCAAACCTGCTTTCAATAGCTGCTTTTTCTTTTGCTTTTTTTTGCTCTGTAACTATACCCTGCTATATAAAAACTTCCATAAGCTGAGGCCCCAGGGCACCTTCAGCTTCTGCAAAATGTAATGTTTCTCCAATGTCATTGCATGTTCCTGATAATTAGCAGCACCACATGCAGAGAGAAGTTTCTTCTCACTAGTGCACAGTTTTCTGTTTCTCCCAGGGGGATGCAGAAATCATCAGTTTCAACATCCAGATCTGTTCTGCTTGAAAAATAATGGTCAAGCGATGAAATCCTGCTGCAGAAAGTGCAAGACTGATTCTATCTGGGAGAATTTGTGG
Organism: Aythya marila; assembly: GCF_965140915.1. NCBI lineage: Eukaryota > Metazoa > Chordata > Aves > Anseriformes > Anatidae > Aythya > Aythya marila. The sequence continues at coordinate 48,370,326 of NC_139080.1, read as the reverse complement.
CTGCAATAAACTTAAACTCCTCACAGAAAGGCTTAACGTAGAGTTAACTCTTGTGCAGTCTCATCTACGGCTCTCTTCAAGCCACACAGCGATGACTAATATGACTGGTGTTCCCATGCATGCAAAGTGATAGGGCCCAAAATAACCTTGCTTCTTCTGCATGATTTGGGTGGGAAGTAGAAATCCTTCAGGTCTGGTCAGCTTTTGCAGAACTCTGGTGGCTGTTTGGTCCCCAGCATGGGACTCATGAATACACAGGACTACCTGCTTCCTTGCCAGCACTTGGGTTGTGTAAAATAGTACTGTCTGAGCCAAATACTCACAGTTGGCAGCATTGCTTGAGAAACAATGGAGAGGGTACTTTGCTGCAAGTAACCCCCAGTTTTGGTTTCAGGCACAGAGCAATGGCTGCCCTCCCACATCTTTCCTCAGCTGGACAGATTCAGACTAAAATTCAGGAAACAAGACACTGTCATTGCCTTTAGAGCCTCTCCTGACCTCTCTCCCGTCACTACCATAGGTCCAAATCCTTGTCTGGATGCAGCCTTGTCAAGACTTGTCGCTCGGTGAAGCAGGCGAAGAACCAGCCTGGTTGGCCATCAATGATAAGGTGATTTTTCGGCAATGTGAAGTCTGCATCCCAGAGGCTGCTCAGCCAGCATAAGTTAGAACAAGCCTCCAGCTGATGGAGTCAGACCATGCTGGAAAGCAGTTGTCTAGGCGTATCACCCTCTTAGACCTAAAGGAGAGCACAGGGGAGCACCTTCTCAGGAATGGAAGGAAAAGCTAACCCCTCAAGATCCAACAACTATTTTTATTCAAATTACCAAATTGTGCAGAATTTACACCTCTTCTTTGAACACGTACACATCCTGGTTATGGTATACAGCTGCCCACAAGGAGTTTGTCCTGCTCAGTCATAACATACATGTAAATTATCTCTTACTGACCCACACATAGAATTTCACTTTCATTGTCTGTGATAAGCAGAATAAAGCCCCTCTTTGATATTTTTATATATTTCACCTATACTGGCAACTCTCTTTTTCTCTGTTCCTGGGGGTTCAGGCCTTCTTCAGGGACCTTTTTGACCTGTTTTTGACATGCTTCTGCACGTGCCATGGAGCTACTACCAGCACCTGAATTTCAAGCTTGTAGCCTCTAAGGACTGTACCTGGAAAATATGTATTGGTTTTAGGCATGAGAAGTCCCAGGGCTGCAAGTTTCTTAGGAATATCAGCTACAGAAAGGATCCGTAGATGTTTGCCCTTTCTAGACTCTTCTAGAGACTCTTCTCTAGACACCTGCTCTTGTCTGCTGTAAGAAACAAGGTACTAGTCTGGATAGTCCTTTGTTCTGATCCTGTATGGTTATATATTTTGCTGAATTACACCAAAAAAAAAAAAATCAAGGGATATTCCTTACTGATCACATCTGTGAATGCTGTAAAACATGTTTTTCAATGATTATGCATCACTACAACAATGGACTAGGAGGAAGACACAGATAATGTCTCAATGAAACTGTGAAAGTCAGTAGCTGCAAAAATGTATTATGTTAATTAATCCATCCCGACAACATACAATTGTGACTTTTTTTCTGTGACTTTTCCGACTTACTTTTCAAAGTAAGTTTTTTTACTGTTACCTTAGAGAAAGAATAAATGCAAAGAATGGTTAAAAAAAAAAAAAAAAAAAAAAAACTCTAAGAAATTAAAAAGGCAATGAATCTTTTAAGGATAGGTCACACTTAATAATAATATCTTTCTTTTTTTCTTTTTTTTTTTTTTTTTTTTTTTTAATAGCAACTCATGCACCAAGAACAGCATAAATGAAGGGACTCAGGTAATCAGATTGAATCCATATTTTCCAGAACTGTGAAGCCCATCTCTGGTACTTGGAAGCAGAAAGTTTGTAAGGAGACACTCCTCAAAAACAAGTAGGGCTGGCATCAACACACTTTTAACAGGGATGATTATTACAGGCAATTAGGCTACATAATTGCCCTAGAAGAGGAAATCATCTGCTGCTAAGAAACAAAGAAACCTTAGTTTCTAGTAGCAGCCCTACCAGCTGATGTGCGTTGCTCTGAAAAGCTTTCCCGTCATTTGTATAAGTGTATTTGGTAACCTCAATTGCAGGCTATATTCAGTTTTTCATTTCAGTAAACAATATGCCCATGCCAGATTAAAATGTTACTGCAAAAGCTGGATCAGGTGGCTGCTTTCTTCTGCACTTACCAGAGAAAGAATTTTTTATCTTCAGCTTGTGGAAAAAAAAAAATGCAGCTTCTTATATTTTCCCCGAGCCTGGTGGTTTTCCCTAGGGCTTCAGGCAATTGTTGGTTATCCATCCACGTTCTGCTTTCAGCAGGTAGGTGGTCAGATACATTTAGGCACACCAGCTGGGCTGTGGGAGCTTGGTGAGGCTGGGGCAGGGCAGGGAGGAGAGCCCTTCCCTGGGGCAGGAGAACAGGGCTGGGCAGTCCTGGGGCAGGAATACCCCTGCAGCCACCCCTGCAGCAACAGTTGGTGAAACATTTGCATCCTTGTCCTGCTTTTTTTTTGCAAGCAGGTACTGGCTCCCTCCCCGCAGAGACCTAGAGGGGGTCACCAGGCTGCATGGAGAGGTGCCCGGAGAGCCCAGCCCATCCTGGCCCTGCACAGGGAAGCAGCATCTGAGAGCACTGCAGAGGCAGCAATACAGGATGTGGGCCTCAGGGGGAGAAATGCAGGTTTGGAAGGTGGGAAACCAGTTCTTGCAAAATGCCCCTAACCAGCTGAGGCTTGGGAGGTAACGTCAGCGCTCCTGGGAGCAGAGCCTGCTCCAGCACCTTCTCCACAGGGTCCTCCTGGACCTGGCCTGCATGGGATTATTATCGTAATTAATACTCTGCAATTTGCTCCAAACGACACACCACAGTGAGTTATTAGTAATGCAGGTGAAGGTACAATGAGGCCAGCCAAATGTTTACCTCGTCAACAAAGCATGGTGTCAGGCTCAGCTCCATGCGGGCAATCACCTTGAGCTCACCTGCTGCAGCGGGGTTGCTACAGCATCTGTGAGCTCTGGGCCTGGTTTCCCCTGCATGTGTATCTCACAGCGGATTATGCATGCTGCCTGGTGATGTTTCCATGGCTGAAGCATTAGGAAACCCTCCCTCCAAAAAGGGTTTTCTGGAGCCTGTAATATGTTATGAGCACACACTGCAGGCTTAGCACCAGTCAGGGCACTGACCTGCTCTGATCTATCAGCCAACAATTTTTACAGATCTTGCAGAGCTTAGCTATTTTCAAGAGCTCTGGTCCTATGGCAAGTTTGGGCAGCCATTATCCAGCCAGTTCAAAATTCCATTGTGGAGCTCCTTGTAAGTGGCTCAGTGTTGCAATTGTGGCTGTAGGACAACTTCTCCTGCCTGCAAAATCAGTGGCACTCAGCCACAACTCTCTGGTCATGCTTCCTCAAGAGGCATTTTCTGCTGCTTCCATGGCTGGGTGAGGTAAAGCACCACTTAGCTCCTCTGGCAAACCAGGCACAAAGCTCCATGTATTTCTGATTGTTCAGATATGGAATAATTAGGATGTCAAAACTGTCTTATGCCACAGCTTTTAAGAAGCACCATGCTGTGTTGTCCACAGCTGCTTTGCAAGGCAAGCTCTTGCACAACTCTCACTCCCTTCCTGCTTGAATCGTCTGCTACCTCATCAACTCCTGCACCTCAAGAAGAAAAGCTGTGAGCCCTAGACACCAGTGAATTAGCAATTATTGAGAAGCTTAGCAGGAGATAAATAGCTCTTTGAAAATGCAGTCCAGACCCCATGGAAGAGGTAGGGGTGAGTTCAGTAACCTATTGCATGGTTTTCCAAGAGTTGCTGTCATTTTGCCATGAAGTGACCTGCCCAAGGGGAAATGTGTAATGCAGCCAGACCTTCATAGCACAATATCAAGGTTTTGTTTTTGGTTTTGTCTTTGTTTTTCTGTAAAAAGTACTAGGAATTCCATTCTGCAGCAGATTTCCAAGGGTCATTTATGTTATGACAACAGATGGAGCAGAACACACAGTGATAAAATACAATTACACTTACGTGTAAGATTTGAACCATTCTGCATCTCCTTCTTGTGTATTTGTGCAACTATCCATTTTGGATGTTCATGGGTGTGACACTCCTGTATGCAATGTGAGGATATGTATGTTGCATTTAAGTGCATGCATTCTGTCTTTTCTGGAAATAGGCCTAAATTATTAACAAAAAAAAGAAGAAAAAAAAAAAAGAAGAAGAAAAAAAAAAAAAAAGAGTAGCACTTCTTAAGATGTATTTAAATCAAGACAGCAGATTCTGGATTGGAAGATGCTTCTTTCCACAAAGACATGTCATCTACCTTTGCTTTAGCTTACACTTGTTGGCCAGATGTTTTGAGAGACATGCAAAAAATTTTTGTCATCACATTTAATGGGAAGACAGCATGCTCCTGTCGATCATGGCCCAGAAACACAATTAGGCACCTGGTTTTGAGCACCTGAAATCCAGTACAGCGTCTGCAGGGGTGAGCAGCTCTCGGCACAGGCAGCTAGGGTTGTGTACAGCCCATCTGTCATCCCTCTGCAGCGTGCCGGGTCAGGCAGCATCCCAGGAACACAACCGCTCAGTGCACGCCATGCGTTGCCTGCCACTGGCTTCTTCTTCAGCAGTTCATTTGAAGGGCTTTCTATAGCACTAGAGAAACAGAGTGGCATGGAAGACAGAGAACATCTATATTAATGAAGAGTACAGCCAACCCACTGTAAAACTGTGCAAAGGTCTACCATCTTCCTATTTTGAACTACACACAACTAGCTTGCACTTATTGCTCATTTTCCATAAACGTGCCTTTTGCAGCATGAGACCACCCATAATGACAGCAAGTTTGTTTTGTTTTGGTTTTTGTTTGTTCGTTTTCAATGCAATAACTCTTAAGTGTAGAAAAAACAGCCTGCAACAAGGAGTTTGCTTTTAGCACAGGCACATCTGAAGCAACAGCAAGAGGTACTAGGGGCATTGGCACTGACATAAGATTACATGGCCTCCCATTTGGTAGTTATCATCTCCTGCCATGCAAGAAGACGCATCATCTCGTTCTTATCTATATTAAAAAGATGATTTGTGAAATTGTAACAATTCAGCCCAGTGATTCAGATCTTGCTGTAATATTTTCTGTCAGGATACGATCCTACTCATCCTTATGTCATCTGGAAATCATCTGCACGTATTGCATATTTACATTGACAAAGACAATCCAGCTGCGTGATGAGTGGCAGCTGCAGGGGACAGGTTGCACCGCGGGGACAGCCCTGCTTTGGCTGGCATGGGACCCACGGGGTGGTCCCAGCTGCCCCCACGGAGCGGCGGGGGAGGATGGCCACGCGTGGCCCGAGGGGACACCTGCTCCTCAGGCGCAAAGGCAGCGTGCCAGGAAAAGCTGTCCCAGTGCTGCCAGTTGGGCAGTGCTGGTCTATTAAATTAAAAAAAAAAAAAAAAAGTACTGGCAACCGCTTCTAGAAATAGTCCCATTCATTGTTCTTGCCTCAGAAACAATTACGTTCGGCAAGCTGCTGCCAAAGCAGATTTTTAACCCTGTTAATTCAAGAGTATGCAATTGTTTGAAACAAATTGGTATGTATATTACACTGAAATCTCTTCTTCTGTGAAAAGTAGGCCAACGTATTTCTCTTCTTTTATTGCCAAGATGGCCAATTTATTCTTAATCAGCAAATAATTGTGCTGTATGTATTTCAAGTGTGGTTCTAAGAACTGAATGCTCAACAGCAGCTGAAAAGCATTAGGTGGTCACTTGGAGTACATCACCTGGCTTGGTTTCTTCTGAAATAAATCCTGTTTGCACGGTCCAAGTCGGTTCTGCCATGTGAACCAAAGCAGGCTAGCAGTCGATGACCTACAGATTAATTTCAGTTACTCTTCCAGCCCAAAGCAAAGCACTAATGCTGTTGTGCTTATGGTACACATGGTCTAGCTGAAGAATAAAACATTAAGTCTGACGTGTGAGTCTATGGCTATATACCTAAATTACCTGGTTAGTTGGAGGGCTTTAGCTGCAGGCCCCTAGCTGAGGATGTAGGCATCTGAATGTGCCCAGTAGGTATCTCCTTTTAGTGCCTTCCTTTTGGAGGCCAAATCTGAATTTTTCAGCCTTAACTACTTGCTTATGAATTTAAGTAGAAATTGCTATGCACAATTGCTTCCTATTGATGTCAGTAAGAAGGTGACCACCTGTGAAATCTAGGCCACTACAGCTTGGGCACTCCAAAATAGGGAATAGGAATCAAACCTTACCTTCACAGTGTGTCAGGGCAGTAAAAAGTGCTTCTGGTATTGGAGTGCATCTTGGATTTTTTTTGTTTAATATTACCACAACATTCTGCAATAGATTATAACGTGGGACTTCTTGCAGGGAGTCAGACCAATTCTTCTTGGAAAAAATCATGTGTAGTGGTTTTTTGTTTTGTTTTGTTTTGTTTTTTTGTTTGTTTGTTTTTGTTGGTTTTTTTGTTTGTTTGTTTGTTTGTTTGTTTTGTTTTTTTTTCCTCATCATCTGTTGCAAGCAGGAAATATTAAATCTCAGCAAACCTCTTGCTTTTCCTCTATAGCTATCTCTCTAAGGCAGAAACAAAAACAAACAAACAAACAAAAACACTGTACAAACTAGTGTTGAATCAGCACTATGTGCTCACACTAAAAGTTCAAAGCCATGATTTAAAAATAAAATGAGGTGTACAAAGAGGACTGGACATGGAGAAAAAATAATCATTTTGTGCACTTTACACACATATAAAAAAAATCAGAAAATAAGCAGGACAAATTAATCACATACCAGTACAGTGCGACATTGGAGATCTTACCATCACTGTAACAAGCCTAAGATGATTATACTACTAAAATCATCAATACATTCAAATAAATATGTTGTACACACTCCAAAATTTTGCACGTTTTATTTGCAAAAGGACACCTTATGGTAGGACAATGAAGAATAAGCAGCACATTCACTCATTTAGCACGAAATAATTACACATAAAGTACTAACTCAGCTTTTCCAATATGTCTGCATGTCCAGACTTCACAAAGTGAACAAATCACACCTGCCATGATGAAACAGATAAGAAATGAGCAGGAACCAAAAGCTGCTTTCACGAAAGCCTGTGGAAAATGTGGCTATGGCTTGGCGTACCCTGCGTGGCTCCCTCTTCCCTGAACATGGGTTTTGCCAGGGCTGCTTTACAGCAAGCTGAGATCTTGTGGATGCGCAGTCATGAGCACAGCTGACCGCCACGTGTGCCCCTACAAGGGCTACAGTATTCATACATCCTTCCCCACACATCTCTCCTGACCACACGTGTGATGGTGTTTGCTTCCACTAGTAAAATATTTTCTCTGTGCTTGACATGGCATAACCTGGGCACACACGGCTCTTTCCTCCTGATGACAGGGGATCTGAGAGCTGGAGCTAAAAGATGTGTTGACATGAACCAGTCTCCTTTACATGCCTGACAGTGGTGCTGCGGCACGTTTCTGTCATTAGAGCTCTTGCAAGGACTAGCTCCTTGCAGAACATATGTTAATTTTAACAGCTTCCCTTTACCTTCCCCTTACAGACTCCACCAGTCTGCAGAACTCCAGCCCTGCAGCAGGGCATGTCACCTCTCCTTCCCTGAGTATCCCATGCTGAAAACACTTATTTTTCTAGTACTTGCACAGATTTTGTGCAAACAATATTCCCTGCAGTGTTTTGCCTGCCTCTTTCTAGTACACTTTTTAGTAGCTGCATTTTTGTATTTTCTACTCAACAGCAAAGAGAAAGTATTGTTTATATAAACCCTGATCAGATGATAAGGCAGGTAACAATATAGCATACAGGAAAAGGACTGGGCATCTGAAGAGAAGATCACCACCGTAACCGCAAGAGAGAGAAAAGCAGAGTGATGCACTTAAGTGTAACAGGAAGAAAACAGAATTAAGAGAAGGAAACAGAGAGCATGCGAGGGGAAATTCCTGTCAGTCAGTGCTGTTTGATGCTGAAACAGATACCTAGGCAAAGAAACTAGACCCATTACTCAAGAAATTTTAAATGAAACTTCATAAATTACTACATGAAAAAAATAAATAAATAAATAAATAAATAAAGTTCAGTCCCGGAAATGCAGACAGCACAACACAAACGCCTATGATTACAATATTCGAACACATGGTTTTGATGAGCTACTGTCCCCTCCCCTGCATGCCTGATGAAGCCCCCTGGACACCTGGTGAGCCCACCAGCACCTCCCAGGCAGCTGGCCCCACCACCCACAGCAGTGCCCAGGTCCACTCTGTCTGTCTGTTTCCAACAACTGTGTAGCTGCTCGTTGCACAGTTATATATGAGCACATAAAGATGAAGCTTGCTTGATGCCAGCTGCTGAATTTTTGCTACATTAAGTAGCGTTGATCGTTAGAGATATTTGCAGCAGTACATAACTTGCAAGTCACAGCTGCTTTTGGCTGTAATGCCATATTAATAGCATTTCCAGGCTAACCTGGGCTTCATGCTGTTCCTGCTGCACTGTTATCTGCACTGAGCCAGGAGGGATTTCAGGAGGGTCACTGAAATAGGAAGAACTTTGTGCCACACATGAGGCACAGTTCGCAGCTTCAGAAGACTATAGGAGAGGCAAAGGTCAGCCATCCATCCTCTGCTGCACTGGAGGCAACACCCTCACAATGGTACTTTGGTGTTGCTTCATTAATTTCATTGTTTGCCGTGTAATGTGTTTCTTCCATAAAAGCTGGACAGTTAAGCTTCGTACCAGGAACAGCTATCTGTGCCTATAGTCTCAGACAAGCTAGGCACACTTTTTCCCTGCTTTACTCAGTTATATGTGCTTGAGAACTTCCTTCAGTCTTATCTGCTCCGGCTTTTGTTTACACTACCTGAGTCTTTGAAGTGCTGCCTTTACTTTACATAAAAGCTAGTTTCAGGACAGTTCACATTAATCTGTTCCTGGCTCTGAGAACTGATTAGTCCCCAGAGAGAGAATAAAAATATGTTTCTTAGCTGTAAAACCACTGGAAATGAAGAAACTTTGCATTTGCTCAGGGAAAAAAAAATACAAAATAAACCATCAAAACATAATAAATTACAGCATCTGGACCTGGCATTTTCTCTGTATCAAGGCAATTGCCTTAAAAGCAGTTTCTGTCAGTGCCCATCACAGTTGCAGGAACCATTTACCCTCTTAGCTCCTGGGTGCGACTTTCCTCGAAGTGCTGGAGCAGAGGGGCACCAGTTGATGCGCACCAGTGGAAACTCAGGCCACCTGAGCCCTAAGCTCCACAAGTAACAGTTGCAGGTCTGAGAGCTGCAGAGTTTCATCTTCAGCCTGAACTCCTGGTTCTGTTGCTTCATGCAGTCCCTCATGACACAGTAACAAAGGCCGACCTAGTACACCACTGGGCATATTCCAGGAAAGCTAGAATTGAATTTGAACTTCCCCTATCAGGAACAATGAAACCAAGAGCAAGCTGCTTACCAGAAACTGCAACTGTTCGCACACACCCAGTAGAAATTACCACTTTTCAGCAAGTGCTACTGTCAATCTCTGCAAGCCCGGCCAGAGGAAACACAATTCTAATAACTGAGTATTTTTAGTGCCTGCAGAGGAAGTGAATAGTCTAGCATTCTTGCTCTCAGGAGAAGGGATCGGTACTATGCCATTTTAACGTCAGACACTGGGGCACTGATTTAGACTCTGCACAGAAATGGGATGATATTTTTTTCCCTTTTCACATAGAGAAAAATTGGTCCCCCCATATTAATTTTTCATGACAAGATCTCTGAGAAAGGCCACCCCATCCTTAAATTGTTTTGGACTTAATTTGGAGTTGTCGTGCAATTCACTTTCACAAAATTGCCTTCTGGAGTGACAGCTCCTATTGTTGGAGCATATGGCAATCAGAGGGCAGCTTGTGGCAGATGTGATGTTTATTCTCTATTAGCTAGTTTTCAGTCTAACTATGTCATTCTAGTCAAAGCAAGTGTAAGATGTATTTGACATCTAAGGAGTTCTGCAAGCCCCCATCATGTCTAAACTGCTTCTGTCAAGTGGCAACACTGCAGCTCTGAATGAGTAAGTCATATTCAGCAAGTAATGATGCCATTTACTGGAGGTCTGTATTCCAGAAAATCCATGTTCCTAACATGTATTGTGTTCCTTCAGCAGACTAGAAAGACCACCTATTACAATAAGTGAGCTCATTAAGCATGCAGCTCCTTAGTCTTGCAAGCTGTTGCGATAAGCAGCTGTTGCAGAGGGTGAAAGGTTGAATTATCAACTTGGAAAGCATAGCTCTTCATTCAGCTGACCTGGGAGAGAAAGTGTTTGAGCAATGGCCCCGTTGCTGTGGTATATACCTTTGACTACAGCCCACGAGCAAAATATGAGTGGTATTTCAGTGACATGCTTCCCCACCCAGTAAGCAAGACACTCCCAGAAATTAATTGTCAAAAATTTATTATGAAAGCTTCAATAGCAGCAAATATTTCAATAAAAATTATTGCATTATTAAACCAGTTCTGCAGAGCAGCCCAGAGGCCTGTTGAAGTCTGTCTGCTTTAAGAGTCTCTATATCCCCCTTAGTAATCAGCCTCTAATAGTCCATCAAATACTGGAACTTCCTTTTCTCCGTGTTTTATAGACAGTGCCAACAGTTCTAGTTACAGCACTCTGTCCAGTCCTTCTGTAAAGTTTTGGCCCACTTCCCCCAACTTTCTCTGTCTTCTGAAACAGCTCCTCTCGACCAGGAAACTTGCAATACTTGTTTCAGTTCCATGGTATGCCAGCCTCCCCGCCGCAGCTGCAGCCTACTGAGGCTCACTGGTGGGGTGAGCTGTTCTTTTCCTCTTTCTCCTCTGTAAGAGCCCACTGCATGCCAGTCTGAGTGACCTTAATCCAGTCTCTTGACCAGGCTAATCCATGGAATCAGCAGCTTGTTGCACACTTCGGTGAACCAACACCACGTTGAGAATGCAACAAAGGTTTCAGCCTCCCCGGTGCGCTGGGTCACCATCACTCGGGCAGGGTGATAGTTGGCACCCACTCATTGACATTTCGGCTCTCTTCACAAAAGAAGTTCAGCTTTTCTAGAGCTGGGTCCTTCCAGCCATCCTCATTTGGGTTCTGCAAGAGGAAAAAAAAAAAGTTGCACACCATGAGAACTGCCTGCCAGCTGAAGTCATTACATTATTTACAGAAGCATTGACTTAGTAAGTGAGGTATTTTCAGATAGCTTCTGTCCCAGCACGGGGAAAGCAGGAAGCAGAGCTGTCACCCTTGCGGGCAGAGGAAATCCACAGTTACGAGAAACGTAGCCTACTACTACTCAGCAGATTGGCTCTCAGGCACATGTGCCAAGTCCCCTTTCTCTGCCCAGAAGAGGATCCAGCCACCTGCAGGCAGCGTGGCCACCCTGTGCAGAGGCTGTGCTGCAAGCAGCAGCGCAGAGAGCCCCCCCCCAGCCCCTCGCCACCCGGGGACACCCACCGTAATGAGGATGCAGTGGAGGTCCCGCGGTTCCCCATCCTCCTCACTGGGCCCCACGACCGCCGCCAGCTTGGTCACGTCGTTGACCCGCACGATGTCGATGTCGTTCTCGCAGCAGAAGGCCTGGATGAGGGTGAAGTGGATCTGCAGGGCGATATCCCCCTCGTCCTCCTCATCGGCCGCCAGCACGCAGAAAGCCACATTGTCGGGGTCGCTGCAAGAGGCGAGGCGCGGCGTTAGGCTCTGCGGACCGTGCTGCAGCCCCCCGACAAGCCCAGCCCGGCCCGGCCCGGCCCCCGCCGCCCTACTTACACATTCATCAGCTTGGCCGACTCGTAGACGCCTGCCGTGAGGCAGCCGCGGCGCTGCGCCGACACCAGCAGCTCGTGGAGGGCCTTGCCGGCGCCCTGCATCCTGCGGGGGGAGACGGGCACGGTCAGTCAGTCAGCGCGGCGCCAACGGCCTCACCGCCGCCCAACCGCCGCAACGGCCGCCCAACCGCCGCCCCACCGCCGCCACTACCTACCAGTCGCTGCCCGCGGGCACTGGCTCCTGTCCGTGGGTCTCCTCCAGAGTCATAGCAGCGGGTGGATAAGGACAAGCCGCGGCGGCGCCGATCGCTCCCAGCCGGCACCGAGCCTCCCGCTGTGCTGCGCTCGGCTCCGCTCCGCGCCACCCGCCGATCCGAGCGGCTCTGCGCCGCCCGCTCGCCGCCCGCCCCTATTTATAGCCCGCGCGGCCGCGGCGCCGGCAGCTGCCGGCGGATGCCGCGCTCCCATTGGCCGGCGGCGGGGAAGGGGGAGGGGGCTTTTGTCATGCTAATAGGCGCGCGCCGGCGGAGGGCGGGAGGGAGCGGGCGGCTCGTGCCGGCAGGACACGTGGGGCGGGGGAGGGGCGGCGGGGGCACGCGCCGGGCGGGGAAGCCCGCGCGCGGCCGGGAGGGGGGAGGGAAAATGGAGGAGGGGGGGGCGGCGGCAGCGGGAGCGCGCACGGGTGTGTGAGGAGCCGGGCGAGCAGCCGGCCCCTTGGCGTTTAAAAGCACCTCCCTGCCACATACACACACTGAGTGCACCCCCATATATCCCCCAGAAAGCGCCCCACCGAGCCCAGCACCCGCTGCAGGCAGCCGGGTGCCGTGAGGCGTGTGGGGAGCCCAGCAGTGCCCCGCTGCCCGGCTGCGGCTGTGGTTTCAGTGCCCTTCCCCTCACGGTGGAAACCAAAGGTGCTTAAAACGGGCAGAAATCAGGCCCAGCAGCCTGTAGCAGATGCAGTAGGTTAACACGTGTAAGCACCGAAGTAACAACCCCAGGCGTGCAGGCGTATTGGTACAACCGCCCTTCCACACTTAGGCCTCCATGTCTTGCCTAAAAGCCTTGGCGTCAGGGCTTCCCCTCACAGCAGCGCTCACATCGCGCCGTCGTTCCCGTCTCTCCTGGCACAGACGGTGCCGAAGGCCACAGGGCATGGCCAGACAGCTGGTCCAGCTCGTTTCAAACCAGGGTGCCAACACTGGGCCTCCCAAGCAGCCCCGGGGGTGCAGGAAGGAGCTGTGCCTGCCCCTGGTCCCGTCCCTCTTTTTCCTCAGGTTTTGAAGCAGTCAGCTCCTCGGGCTTCGTTGTCTGCAGAGCAAACTCCAGCTTCCATGGACATCATGCTCCACTGCTCACTTTCTTGGTCTTTGCCTCCCGTGTCTTTAATATATAGGAAAAAAGAAATCCATCTTTTTCACTTTTTAGCATTGCTGCCCACAAACACCCAAGTAAGTGTGCTGAATGTTTTGCTCTGGCAGTGGAAGTTACACCCCCCATTGTCCTAGGACGCTTGAGCACGCTCAGGTGGATGTAAGTGTCCCCAGTGCACTTACAAGCCCAATGCTAAGCACCAAAATTCACTCCTGCAAATGCAGCCCCGTATGGTCTGTGCATTTGATGGGAAGCTGAGAGGCACCAGTTCTCTGCTGGATCAGCTGCTGAGTGCTGGAAACCATCCTGCAGATCAGGGTGGGAATATCACTTGGCAGTCCTACTCAGGCAAGAATAAGTGGATTTTGACATTAAATTTGACAGCACCGGTATAATGCCAGTGCCACTTCCATAGCAATAAAAAAAAAAAAAAAAAAAAAAAATAGTTGGCCTAAAGCTCTTGGGTTTTTTACCGGCAGCTACAGCATATGAACAAACACCTCTCAGACAAACGTGATGCTGCATTCAAAGTAAAACTCTGACCTCTGGTGGACTTGTAAAATACTACTTCTACAAAAAATAATTGCCAGCCCAAAGGCATATGATGCCTAGATTCAGTGCCTGATCTCATCCCCTTAATGTTTCTGGTGAAAGCTTATGGGAAAAAGAAAACAAGAAAACAAAACAAAACAAAAAATCAGTGTTTCTTCGATGAAGAAAGCCCTTAAAACAGAAAACGGGAAAACAGCCTCCTAATCTTATAAAAAGTCAGATGCAGAGTATCAGGGAAATAATAATGTATTCAGTTACGACAAAGGCAATGTAATGCAGGAAATGCAGGAAAATGCAGGAAATAGCAGACACGACAGCAGATAGATTATTCCCTTGTTTTGCTGGTAATACACATGATTTTGTCACAGTTAAGTGAGTAACATAGTAACATACTGCCAAGCAAAAAGCAGCAGACATCACTTTTGCCTAAGGGAGAGGAGAATCCAGACTTCTGCACTGGAAAAAGCAAGCTAGCAAGGTAGCAGCTGTCCCAGACTTGGGACACTTCAGCCTGTCTGGTGCTTTCCTGGCTCCTGCTGCATGCCTGGAGTTCCCATCTGAAAGATGCTTTTCACCGAGAGATACTACTTCTCCTTTCGGTATAGGTGGAGCACCTCCAACCCGAAATCTTTTCAAAACCATCAGAACTTCTCTTCCTGTTCCAGTCCTCCACCTGGTCAGCCCTATTGTCCTCACCCAGCAACCTTTTTCTCCAAATACTGCGTCTCAGAAGATAAAAATGAAACCAAAAACCTCTCGGTGAAACCTGCAGGTTTGAAGGAGTAAGGCAGAGAGCTCCCTCTGCCGATACTCTTTGCTCGGTGGCACTTTAACCACAGAAATGTCACCTGCCAAAACCAAACACCCCTGATTTATAGGTATCAAAGACTTACGGTATCAACAATGGTTACTTTATAGGTATCAACTTAGGTATCAACTTAATGAGAAATAAGGGAATTAAGACTTTCTGTAGTGCCTTCTTTTTCCAAAATAAATAAACCTGCACATTACAAGTCAGGGTTGAAAATGACACTGTGGAAATAGAAGCAGTATTCATCTACATTAAGTGTTTTACAGTTTTATTTAAAAATGGAGTATTCCTACAAATATAACTGAAGTGCTGTAGGAAGGACACCACTTATTTGGCTACATAGACCTTATTATTACAGGATGTACTGCAGCTGAGCGCAGAGCCTCCACTTCTGTCATCTGTTCAGGTTTTGAGCTAAAAAGAGCTAGAGTACCTCTTGCATTAATTTTGGTTGTTTGAGGTTTTGTTTCGACAATGGCATGCTGCATCGAGTGTTTGTGTGTAGCCAGAAGTGTTTGTTTGTAAGTGTTGCTGAATCCACACCACTAGTGCATTTTTCCTCCTGCAGATGCTAATCTTAAAATAAAGCAAGAAACCAGAAGTGTTGATCTAATAACAGAGGAGCGCCTTTCTAATAATAGATGAATGTTTCTCTCCTGCTCTAAGAAAAGAAAGGAGTGCTTTAGAGGTTTTATACAGGGTGGCTATTTTTAGTCAACTCTTTCCTTTTATATAGGTGGAATGTTGAAAGAGCTAATTTTGAAAACACATACTTGGACCGGGTAAGGGCCCTCTTAGAGGAAGTGCCAACTACCGCAGAGGCCAAGGGAAGGGGAGAAATACTGCACCCAGCAGCTCACACTGGAGCGTTTCTGCATTCCCTGCCTGGTTTTGCTGCAGAGGAGCAGACACCCCTACCTGGCAATGTAAACAGACATCGCTGGCTGCCGCACCTTGCAATCTGGCATTGCCCAACTGATGAAGCCTCCTGTTTGGGTTCTGCACACAGCTGACCGTCCTTGAAACTGGTTGATTAAGAAGGCTCCTTCATCCCCTTCTCACCCCAAACAACGTGCTTTTTTTTTTTTTTTTTTTTTTTTTTTGCAATGAGGGCAGATAAGCCTTCATTGGCCTTCATTGACACAATCAAACAGAAGTATTCAGAAAGCTCGAGGCTCAAGCACTTTTTCCTCCTTGCAAATGATTTCTTATGTGGTTGCTTACATTCTTATACTTCGTTTATCTAGCTGTGTGGTGCCTGAGTTAAGGGTAGTCAAATGTATTGTCTTAAAGAGCACTGCATATTTGGGTTTCGTGTTCTAAACAAGACATGCATCTTCTGCCTATCTCTGCCCACCAGGAGTCACTGATGTATTTACAGACAGAAGAGGCTTTCCTTTTCATCTTTATCTTCAAAAACTTAGCAGCACACCAACTTATGTTCTCAAGACACCAACTGTAGTGTGCCTCTCAAAAAAAAAAAAAAAAGGAAAATGCAGAAAAAAATACAGTCTTGCATCATGCATTCTGTATTCAGACTGTGCAAAGCTGCAAATGTGCAAAGATCATATGCCTGGGCTAGGTACTACCTAGCCTCCTTATGCCAAAATCTTCATAATTCATACCCACCAGAGAGCAGGACAGTCTGAAGCAGCTCACAGGGGGTGGTGGACAAAGTGCCAGGGGACCTGCTGCTTCAGCATGACCCCTGCCTGGGAACCCCTCAGAAACTCTGGGAGGAATGGTGGATTTTTTCTGTTTCCTTCTCCTTGTTCTTCTTCCTCCTCTTCTTCTTCTTCCTCTTCTTCTCCTCCTCTCCTCTTCCTCCTCCTTCTCCTGTTATTTGTTTTTGGTGGTGTTTCTTTTGGTGTTTTTGTTGTTGTTTTTCATTAAGATGTGCTGAATGCCAGGTTTTCTTGCTTTCTTTCTTTCAGATCAAAGTATTATCAGGCCAGACTTTTCAGGATCAGTCCTTTCCTGGGATTTCTACGTGTCTGCAGGTCCAGCAACTGAAACCTTATTGTGCATTCACAGCAGCTCTGACTGGCTGCTGAATGGCTGGAAATCCTAGACACATTCACAGCCCATATGCACCACGGCTGCATAACACCCAGCTCAGAAAGTCCTATGTTTTTAAGCCAGATTGGACAGATTGTGCATGCATGTTCAATTGAAGTCTGCTTGCCAGGAAGCCTGCAGTGGCAGATTTACTATCCCTGAGTGCATACCTTTATCCAGGAATGCCCGGAAACCTTGCTTAGGAGGGTGACTTCAGACAGACACTCAAGTTTAGTAAATTACATAAGTGACACTAAAAATAGTGTTTGCTAATAACGCAAGCCGGAAGAACAGGGGCAAATCCAAGCATCAAAAATCCCAGGTTCTGAGCCTCCATCCACACAGCACTGGAGGGCTCTGGTTTGTGCCAATAATAGTCTCAAGTGAGGCTCAGTTACAAATAAGACCAAGAATTTCTTGTGGTGTAGCTGTTTTTCATCTGCACTTCCCTTAGTTCCTTCACATATTTCTTCTGCCATATCCATTAATCTGTTGCACAGGGGCCCCTCTCTTCTAGTAGAACAAAGATACTGAAAAACAGTCTTGCTCTGCTCACTCTCCAGCCCAACCAGAAGCTATTAAAGACCTCTTTGAGTGACAATGTCAGCTTTCCCAGTGCTGATGGCTCCTTAAGATGCCAAAGAGAATTTTGGACAGCTGAATATAACTTGGTCAGCACAATGTTAAAGAATATGATTTTTATTTTGTCTTACACTGAACTTTCCTATGGATGAAAACAAGAGCTAAAAATCAAATGCTTGAGAAGATCTCTGAGCTGTATGTTATAATGAAAGAAGAACACAGTCTTCCCTCAGTCCAGATGCTGACATAATTATTAATTTTACTGGGTAATTCTGCAGCATGAAGAAATGTAATTCACAAAGAAAGCAGATGGGTGGCCCTACAGTGAGTGCCTCTTGTATCTCAGCATAAAATTGTCTAATCAAACATTATTGAAGAGATGTGCTTGACTGACCAAAATAATCTGGTCATTCATTAGTCCTTTTGTGTCTTCTGTCATGGGTGTAGTGAAACAGACAACTTCAGAATGGAGACTTACATGATCAGCCTAGATCGTAAATGAACTCCAAGCTTCTCTGATTGTATTTTCCCATCTTCAAAAAGCACTATGAAAGTGGCTTATATATAAGCAGTTTAGACATGAGGCCTGATGAGTTAGTTTATCATAATCCTTTCCTTTAAAACAAACAGAAAAGTGAGAATAGCAGAAATCTTTACTTGCCATTGTTACCTGCCAAGACAGTTCTGCATACTTTCCCTGACCATAAGCCACAGCAAATGAACATATTTTCTCTTTCCCCCTCACCCACCTTAAACAGAGGCATTTACTTAAGCTATAAAGAGGTAAATTAAGCTACTGCTCCATGGCCATAGTGAGAAGTGTGCCCTGAATGCCCCCCCCCACCCCCAAAGCTGCACCCTTTGATAGATACAGTTACAAAAAGAAAGTGATGACAGTTAATATATGTGCCAAAATATAACCTAACATTTAGATGCAGTCCAGTCCTGAATAGAAGGCCAACTGGGAGTTACTGATTTTTAAGTTCCTGTAGTAGGACTACTATTCTTGGCTGTCACAGTTTACTAGTGAAGAGTTTTATTCAGTTCGTCTCAAAATTCACTGGGATAGTTTTAGCTAATTTTATTGAAACGTGTGTATACCAACTGGCCAAGTATTCATTATTCTTTGGTTGCTTTTCACATTTTAGCCTTCTCTTGTTCCTGTCTTGTAGTTTCTTGTCATTCTGTCAAGTAGCTGTATTCCTCAGTCAGTCAGCATGGGATTTTGGAGCAAGCACACAAATCACAGGTTTCCCTCTATGCATCATGAGTTCATCTGGGGTGTGCGGGGAATGACAGATAGGTGTACAGAAGGAGGAGGTGCCAGGTAGCCTTCATTTGAAGCATACATTGTAATCAGTTGCCACTCAGGGCATGGGTATGATGCTGTCTTCAGAAAATGTGGATACCTAAAATCTCTCGGACCCCAGACAATTTGTATATGACCCTGAGTACAACAGAGGGGCAGCACAGTAGCACTGGTAGATGCTTTTATTGGTGATTAAAAATTTAGCATCCACACCAACAGCATGAGGTCCATCAGCTATGATTTACTCCTGGCCTCTGACACACACTCCGAGGATCAGGTATGTGGTCTGCAATAAACAGCCCTGAGTGAAGGAAGCATTGGTCCTCAGTAAGGGGACCAGAATGTGCCAGAGTCTCTGAGCAAGACTCTCTCAAGCCCAAGGTATTTGGGGGTTTGGTGGGCAGAGGGACTACCTACTGCCTACCTGTACAGACTGAAAAGAGAGGGTGTAAAGTACTGCCCATGCCAGTGTAGTGCGTGGTTTGAACCAAGGACATTCCCAGGCAGAGCTGCTGGCAGCCCTGGGACTGGAAACCAGGACTTGTGGGACCACTGAGCAGGGACTTTTCTGCCCAGCTGTGAGGGATGTGGCAGCAGGAACAATTCCACCTCCATCCCTGGCCTTCCTAGGCAGAACAGCCGCACATGGTGCAGGGTCTGGCTGTAAAGACATGGGCTGTGCATGCAGGCTCTTGGGGCTTGGCTTTAGGGGGCAGGTTTGGCTTAGTTATGGAGCAGCAGCACTCAGTCTGATGTTGTTCTAGACATTGACGTCGGCAGGAATTCAGTTTTGGAAACATCGCTAGTGAAATCTGAGGTGCACAGATAGAGAGGCTTGAGGATTAAGAATTTTGCTCTTCAGCTTGTACCCACCGTATCTCTGCCCTTGAAGTCTGTTTGTAGTTGTTTACCCAAAGCCATATATCAAATCTTTAACTGGGCAGGCAGAGGTACTTCAAAGTCCCAGACAAGTTCACTGAGCAGTGACTCCTCTCCTCATGACTCCAGGTTTGATAATTCATTTTAGGTCAGAGTATCTCATTTCCCAGTATGCAGCTCTGACACTGTAATTTGTCTAAGAGTGATAAGAGAGGCCATTAGCAAGCTCCTTTGTGCCTCCAAAATTTCTGAGAAGGAGATAAGGATGCTAAAGTGGTCTTTCATGAATCATCCTGCACAGTGATTTCATCCTCCATATTTAGGGGGGAGAAATGATTCAAATTACTAGCAGATGCACACTGATCTAATCTCTTGTTTAGTAATCTGCTAGACAAATGCTAAAATAAGCAAAGGTCTACCGGCTTTCACAAGAAATGCTTATGACAGAGAAAAAATTCACCTTATTTTTTTAGGGTGGTCTTCTTATAGTATTCACTTAAGGCAAAATACTGTAGATGCATTTATTGATTCATTATCGCTAGATCTTAAAGTTTGCGAACTCATATTCGGTCTTTTCTGTACTCTGCAAAAGCTTTGTGTGAAATGGACCTCTAGTGGCTAAACTGGGCATATTTTCGAAGGATTGCTGTCACTCACTGTGTCTCACACTTTTGTGGAGATCCTCCAGTCAGCATCCTGGATGAATATGTCAAAGTCTAAGAATGATAAAATATTTTTTATAGATATAATTCTCCTTGGATCCAGTTTGTGTGGACATTATAGGAGGAAAACATGCATATCTTTTACCACTGCCACGAAAGTACTCCCACTGCAACTGACTCTTCTCTCATCCAATGTGTAGGATACAGAGATCTGGAGTTGTGGCTCGCTCAAGGCTAGCTAAGGAAATCTGCAGGCATTGGAACCAATATTTAAATAACAATAACTAGACTAAACTTGCAACAGAGATCTTCTCTCATTGCACTGAGAGCACGACAAATAGTGATCATTCAGAACAGGAAAGCAATCCCCTAAAAATGATAATCACTGAAGGAGAGAAATCCAAAAATTATACATTCAGCTTACCATATGCTAGCAAGGGTTAAAGGTGGTGCTGGCCAAGTAGACCTTTATTATGATTTGACAGAGGGAACTGGCTGTAGAATTTGGTCATTTCAATTCTTCAAAAGAGGAAGACTTGTCTGATAATGTGGATGCCAGGGCATCCGGCTCTGTCCAAGATTATATGTAATGCTGGGCAAAATAGTAGATCTGTCTGTGCCTGGACTAGTTCCACATCTGCAAAACAGGATTAACAGAGTGGCTGAATCTCAGTATGCTTTCTGTCATTTTAAATCTGTCCAATTGTTTGATTCATACTATTGAAGGGAAGCTATGTTTTTTTTTGTTGTTGTTTGTTTGTTTGTTTGTTTGTTTAATTAAAGCTTTCTGACTCTCACAGCTTGAGAAAAAAGCTATAAGTGAATGAACTGTTAGATTGATATTTTCAAAAAAGAATCCACTAATTAAAAATAAAAAACTCATGATCCTTAAACCAACCTTCATGACTGTTTTTGTGAACCTGACTCACATTTTATTTATTGTGTTTATAACTTGAGGTTGAAGAGCTTGCAACAATATTTCATTTCTCAAACTGTTTCTTGGCCTTGTCTCCTTAGTTTGCCATACCTTCAGGACAGGGTTGGTCTCTTGCCATATAACCATATTTTCTCCTGCACTGTGATGCCCTGCTTTTAACTGACTCCTTCAGGTGCAACCATAATGTGGATAATGTTAATGTAAAAGAACATTAAAACAAGGGAGCCAATATTAAAAAGGGGGGTTGTTTGTTTTGTATGCAATAGCAATGTTATAATGTGAAGTTGGCTGCCAAGCTTGGAGTAAAAGCTCATTTGCTAAACCCAGCCTAATTTCTACAAAAATAAATAAATAAATAAATAAATAAATAAATAAATAAATAAATAATCGCTCCCTGAAATTCAGTTTTCCTTTGAAAAGACTGAAAAAGCATGCCCTTAGACTGTCCCTACATATTGTCTTTGTAATTCCATATTAAAAGATACTTATTTTTCAGAAAGACTTGAGTTTGGTGAGTCTTAGTTTTCATTTTCTCTGCTTGGCAGCCTGGCAATCCATCAGCAGGAGGAAAGACGACATGACCACAAAGTCAGGGCCGTGGCTTTGGCTCGGTGCCCTGACAGGCAGCAGGGCAGCATTTGCTGCTTTCTGATTTTCAGTGTATTTTCATGAGTGAGCTGTTAAGAAAAAGCACCAGGCCTGGAATGATTGCTGTGCCTGTGCTAGCTTGTGTGTGAATAAATAACTTGGAAGCAGCTCCAACAGTACTGCTCACAAGGTGTCAGCCGTGGATTATGCTCTTTCAGGTTTCCTAAACTCAGCTTCTTCACCAGTTTTTGAATCCTGTGGAAATCTGTCTATTAGCACTGGCTTTTCCCTCACAGTCATGACCAGACGGGTCATCATGCCTCACTGTACAGCAAGACTGAACTTGTAGCTATTGGTCACTGCTTCGCTAAGCACACCTAAAAACTTTCCAGAGCTCCTTTTGTCATCACTTTCTGATATTAAATATGAATTACATACCTTTCTCTTTATTTCTTTCTAATTTACCTTCTGCGTACAAAGCAGTCGGAATAGGATAGATCCTGCGTACCTGAGCCTAGTAATGCTGCTTCAGAGAAACAGAAGGAAATAGTGAAACAATTTCCATATTTTGCCTAGAAAGCCCTTGGCTTTCAGAGAGTTTGCAGAGATTCTTGCCTGTACCGAGAATACCTCTGGCAGCCACCTATAGAAAGTATTGCTTTTGAAATTTGAAAGTAATCAGGAAGCATAACTCGGAAGGAAAGAACAATTGACTGCTACAGCAGTAAATGATGCATCAGACAACATCAGCTTGTTCATACAGTATCCTACTGTATGACATGGATTTGAATGTAATTAGTGTTCTGGTACCTGAAGTATTGCTCATATTGAAATGAGGTACATTAAAGCTGTGGTTACTCTTCAGGATACTCCTTCAACAATTTATTTTTATAAGGTGAGTTATATATAAGAAAGTACCTTGAAAGTACTGTTGCAACAGGACTGTTTGCAATGCATCAGCCTAAGCACATATTAAATTCTTGCAGAGTCAGGATCCAAGCATTTGTTCCACCATGCAGGTTTGGAGAGTGCTTTGCACTGCCTTGGAAATTTTCTAACACATCTGTAACAGATATAAAGAGGTTAATAGCATCCCATCTGCAGTCAGACAGTCTCAGATCCCTGCAATTAGATGTTATCATTGCATCTGTGCTTGTAAAATGTCTGAAAGATCCCACTACCTCATTCATTTGCAAACGCAAAGTCTGGTTAAAATTATACCATAGTAAAAGCGGAATAAATATTTGTTATTTTACACAACAGTTAGATGATGATGATGATAATTAGTAAGCTGAAGGTTTCACACATTGCTCTTCTTCCTGGAGTCAAAACCCAGGCAAACAACATCTACAGCACCTGAAGTGAAAGGAGAGAAAAATCTGTTTCACATGGTATGGTTGGGGCACCCTGGCCCCTCTAGCCTGCTGGCTCCCCTGGGGCTCCCACTCTTCCTTCCGTCTCTGCTTGCAGCAGCTCACCCTGCACACGCAGAGGCCCCAGCCTCTTCCAGGGGTCACTGAGCTCTCGCTAGAGTAAGTCAGCTCCCTGGAGAAACACAGTCATACGCTTCCCCCTGATTTCCGTGGCAAACATCATCGCCTGCACATCTGTGGCCCTGCCTGCACAGCTGGTTGACACACTGTAAACAGCACACTTGCAAGACACAGACCTTACATCAGCACTCAGGAAATCAAGAATGAAGCTCGTGGCATGACCAAAGGAAAAAAAAAAAATGTCTCGTGAAGATTTGTGTTCTGCTTTCTCATTCAGAGGTCTTGAGCAGCGAAACAGAAACGAAGTATTTTAGGCTGTCCGTGTGCAGACTTGCAGCTGCCCTTTGCACAGCATAGCCCTGTCCGTATGACCGAGCACGGCCTGGGCCCTGACATTTATTCTACATACAGCATGAACCATAGTCCATGCACAGCCCTGCTGGCAGTGTACAGGGCCTCTGGAACATGGCTGGCATGTGATCACAAAATAATGCCATTAACACAATATCATGCCTGGAAATTATTCCATAAAGGAACTTCCAGAAGGCTGCGAGAAATCAATGCTAAGACCATGTTTGCAGCCACACCAAAACGTGCACTGCTTTTGCCTTGCATTCCTAGTACAGAAGGAGCAGAACCTCACAATCATTTGGGGGACTTTTCAGGATTTGTGTCACCTGGAAAAGACCCTTTCATGGCCGAGCTGTGGGAGGGAGCTGCTTTGCTGCAGTTTTAGGCAGTGCTGGGTGTCGGGGAGGTGCAGGGGAAGAAGGCTGGCTGTGCCATACCCTGCGTCCCATGTCACTGCCTGCAGGCTTGTGCTGCAGGGTCCTCGTGCTGATGGACAAGGAGATGACTGACCAGCCACTCTGATAACCTACCCAATGGATGCTGTGCACACAAAGGCTGGCTCTGCCTGCCTGGGAGTCTTGCAGCCATTAAGGAGAAAAGTATGAGATGCTGGGTTTATTTTAGGAAACCTGGAGCTGGAAGTCTGGTCCCTTGTGTCACTTCACAATGAGCCGAGCTCACAGTCTCTCTGATTTAATAGCCTTCGTGGAACATTTCAACTCTTCTTCTTGTAATGAATTTGAATGATTTTGTTAAACTAGAACTGCAGACAGCCCAAGGACATACACTAAACCTGAAAATTTGCAAGAGTCTGACTTAACCATTTTGTAGCAGCTTGGGCCAGCTTGAGACAAGTAAAACCAGCACATGACAAAGAGTGAAAGAGCTTCTGAGAAAGAAGGGGTGTGTAACCAAACCACCCAGAACTCAAACTTGGTGCTATTTATTGAAGTGAGTGTTCACCTTTTTATGATACAGCAAAAAGCAAATGAAAAGTGAGCCACCAGCTGCCTTAGCTATACCTTGTCTGAGGCATAACAGGCAGGGTTGCTCAGCTTTGATTTTTAATTTACTGTTGCACTGGAATCCACTGCAGGAACAGCACTATGGGAATAAACAAATTACTCTCCCAACCCAGCTTAAAATACTTTTGGCCGATTCACACCATCTAAAGAGTAACAACTAACATGCACGAGCAGATACACAGCCATGAAGACGCATGAGACGCAGCCTTACCTATGGGGCAATGGGAGACAGGACCCAAATGCACCAGCTCCCAGCTTCATGCATGAGAGCTGGCAGGTGCGTGGAAGAGATCACAGCACAGCATGGTATGGGGAGCCTGTGCACGGTCAGCCTCAGACACAGCGCTCACAGCTCTGCCACCAGCCCTGGCACCCCACTGCCCTCAGCTCCCTGCTGGCCCGAACTCGAGGTCTCCATCTTGATGCCTACCACGAAGCGCTCCCCGCAGACAGCACTTCCCCATGTACAGTTGGTCTTTGTGGGCCCTAGGCACCCCACTCCACAGGGCGTTATGGCCATTCTGCATAGCACTGGTTATATCTGATTTTTAACCAGTGCTGTGGGGGCTGAGACTTTTCACCCCTTTCCAATTACAACCTGTATCGGCCGCTCCAATTCTGTCCCCGTGATGGATGTCAAGTTCACAGGCCCGAGTGCACACCAGTCATGCCATTTGCTCTTTTAAAAGATTGGCTTTTCTCCAACCTTTTCAATTTCTTCTTCACATTAATGGCTTAGAGAGCTCCTTGGCTAATTCCTGGAAGTTATCCAATCCTGCAGATTTTTAAATGTTTGAGTTTAATATCTGCCATTTAATATCCTCCCTAGTCACTCACTAATGGAATAGAAAGTAATCATCACTATATTCTTATCCCTCTCAGACATCAATCAAAGGCAAATGCGTCTTTTCCAGGGAGAAGCCGTTTCAGATCCCTTGTCTCCATCGGCGTCCCTCGCCATCACAGCCAGGTGCCCTGGGCAGCATGCAGGCAGGGCTGAGGCCATGCAGAAGTCCTGCAGCTACAAACTGACTGGTTTCACTTTTTCTTCCCCTGTTTCCTGCCTCCCCTCACCTTGCTGGAGGCCCTCCTAGGCCAGTCTCTGCATGCAACTCTGCCTGGGGATGGGTGAGGAACTGACTGGGAACTGATTGGTCAGGATTACAGGGAGGCCAGGGACAGGGGACATTATCCCGGGGATCTGCTACAGGTCACAGATGAGCCCCTCTACAAACATATAGAAACAGCCTCATGTTCACAAGCCCTGGTCCTCATGGGGGCTTCAATCACCCCAATATCTGTTGGAGGGACAGCACAGCAGGGCATAGGCAATACAGGAGGTTCCATGGGTGTGTTGATGACAACTCCCACCACTTGTAGAGGTGCCAGCAAGGATAGCTGCTAGGCTGGACTTCATTCTCAGCAACGAGGAGGTCTTATAGCAATCTTCCAGTACCTAAAGGGAGCCTACAAGAAAGCAGGACAGGGACTCTTTGCCAGGGTTTGAAGTGACAGGACAAGGAGTAATGGCTTTAAACTAAAAGTGTGTAGATTTAGATTAGATATTCAGAATAAATTCTTTACTATGAGGGTGGTGAGGCCCTGGCACAGGTTCCCCAGAGAAGCTGTGGATGCCCCATCCCTGGAGGTGTTCAAGGCCAGGTTGGATGGGGTTTTGAGCAACCTGGTCTGGTGGGAGATGTCATCTGGGTTGGAACTGGATGATCTTTAAGGTCCTTTCTAACCCAAACCATTCTATGATTACTTTGCTGTCACCACCAGGAGCTGGCTAATGGATGTGGGGGGCACTGCACTGAACGCTGCAGTTCAAAGGGGAGGCGTAGTCACAGAATCAGGCTCACAGAGTGGTTAAGGTTGGCAGAGAGCTCTGGAGGCCATCTTGTCAACCCCCCCAAACTCAAGCAGGAATACCCAGAACAGGTTGCCCAGGACCATGTCCGGGCAGCTTTTAAAGATCTTCAAGGAGGAGATGCCACCACATTTCTTGTTGACCTGTGCTCGGTCACCCATGCAGTGAAGAAGCGATTCCTGATATTCAGAGGGAACATCAGGAAACATCCTGTGGTCCAGCTGGTATCTCTGTCCTGTCACTAGGCCCCACTGAAAAGAGACTCTCTCCCTGCTCTTTGCACCCTCCCTTCAAGTATTTACAGACATTGATGAGACTCCCTTGAGCCTCCCCCTCTCTAGGCTGAACAGTCCCTGCCCCAAAGGATTTGCTGTCCCTGGAAGGCAGCCAGCCCCATCTGGGCTTGGTGGAGCTGCGCTGAGGGGCTTGCCTGGTTCCACCTGGCTGCAGATGAGCCTTTCCCTTGGTCAGCAGGACCAAAATGGTCAGAGGACAAAGGAAAGCAGTGCAGAGGGATGGCCAGAAAGCTGCACACCAGCACTGTGGAGTATGTGGGAATGTGGGCTCCAAGGCAGACCCAAACTGGATCTGATACTTCTTCCTCATTTCTGGCATGTCTGTGGTCCCTGCGTTCACAGAAGTGCTGATTCCCTCAAACATTGGTTTCTAAAAAGATGAACTTGTATCAGGTCCGTGACAAAACTAGTTTTGCCCTTGAATACACCCAGCTTCTGTCACCAAGACATAGACATGCTTTGAAAAATCTTGTGGGAGAAAAGGGGTTTTATAGCTGAAAATGATTCTCCAAAGCTGCAAAGAAGCATCATTGCTGTAACCATTTCCCCCAACTTCCACAGAGGTTTTTGCCAGCCAGCGTGGATGGCCTTCACCAAGGAGGTCAGTGCCATGGTGACATGTTTATCAGAGGGACAGTCCTCACCACAGAGAGGTCAGAAAGCCCCAGGTTGTTCAGCAGGCAGCGATGGAGCCAGCTGCCTTTCCATCAGCGTCCTGGCCACCAGCCTACCTGCAGAAGTGGCAGTGTGTTTGGAAACTGATGAATGAGCTCATGAGCTGCTGTTCTCTGGTCAGCAGTTCATGACCACGCGGGTGGGTAGACAGCAAGCAGAGGAGATCACCAGGTTTTTAAAACACAGATAGTTAATTTTTGTTCTTGTCTTGTTATTCAGTTCTATGAGGCCTGTGTTCTTACACACGGGTAGTCAGTCAGAGAGGGTGTAAATATCCATGCAGACCCCTGTGGAGACCTATGGATTTTCCAGTAGCATCTGGCTATTATTGCACTAAGCTTACTTGTAGAAGACAGAGAAGTTTTTACTGTTGAACTCATGTCAGGCCTGCTGAGGCACATTTTGAAAGATGTTTGTAGCAGAATAATCCTGAGGCTGGGCCTGGTAGAGAATGGCACCGTATTGCTGGCACACAGGCTGAGGAGCTGATGGTGGTGAGATGCACTGGCTTCCAGGGAGCAGCTTGCAGACAGCTCACATCCCATACGGCACAAAAGCAGCTTGGTTCGTGGTGCCTGCAGCCAGCGCTCCTGGAGGTGCCGCATCCAACACTGCCACCACCCTCGCTCTCACAAAGCAGATGGAGTGCTGCAGCTTGGCGTGCTACATATCCCTGCAGTCCCTGGGGATGATGCTAGCGACCATAACCAACACTGCAGGCTTGAAACTGTCAGTGTTTGGGCAGAAACGCTCCTCCCCATTCCTAAAACTTGGATTAAGAAAAACTTACCTTCATATACTGAGGCCAAGTTTTGCCAGAGAACACCAGAAATGAAGTAACAGGGCAAATGAAAGTTTTCTTCAAATGCCTGAGACATTTAAAAAGGATAGAAAAGTACAAATACTTAAGGCTAGGGACAGATAGCTTTGAGGGCACGTTTTCCCTTCCACACACTGATGTAAATTGGAAATGATGTTCTTGATACGAATTCATGCTTCAGTGCTATAACTAGGAGGAAACTTAGTGGACTATTAAGAATTATACATCAAACTTTATAAACACACTTTTTGGTTGAAACTGTCTGAACAGGGCACATTCTTCCCTCTGTGGCAGCGAATGCAGAGCCCTGGGCCCAGCAGAACTGTACTTCTGGGAATATTCTCAGCACTTGGTTCTGCTGAGCTGAGTGCTTTGCCATTAGCTAATCCTATGCAAACTGCAAAACTGGCACCTATAGGAAAACAAGAGTTTTCCCAAGTGCATTTCAAATCAGGTATGTTTACCAAACAGCTGTAACTGTAGGGATCATTTCATGTTTTATTTAGTCATTTACATAATAAATGAAATCATCCTCTGCAATCTGTAAATTTCCAAAGACCAAGCTGTGAGCTAGGTTCAGAAGAGATGTGCACAGAAGTTAAGTGCTGCAATGGATTTTTAAACACTCGATCCTTGGATGAGGATCGATAAATAACTTTATGTTATATACTGGGGCTGCTGACACAGCGTGCTGGAAGTCCTTGGCACTCAGATTGGCAAGACAAAACACCCGCATCTCTGTACCACAAGAAGCAAGCACCAAGCACGTGGGAAATGCCATCCTATGCAGAAACTGCTCTGGGTCAGGACCACCAGAACCCACCTTCCAAAGTCCTTTTCTGAAAAATGTCTCATCCTTGTGCCTCCCGGTGCCACAGCAGGATCATTTACAGGACAGAGAGCAATGCAAGAGCAAAACCTGGGAATAAAATCTGGGAGACTGAAAGCCTGAGTTCTTGACCTTGCTCCAGAGAACGTTTCTGCGTATGGTATGAAGGCTGTTAAGCACAAAACCAGGACACAGAGCCATACAGTTCACTTCCCAGTGGGCTAGAGGTATGCCCCCTACACCCCCACCCCTCCTTGAATTTCTCCTCTCTCCTTCCTGCTCTGATTTAGATATTGATGCCAAAAGACTTTTGGTGCAGATAATTGCTTTTTCATCCTAGTCATGTCAACTCTTTGCAAGAGCAAAAATTGGGGAAGAGGGGAAAAAACCCTGTCTGTAGAAAAACGGAAGTGTCTGACCTAGACACGCTTGGAGACTGGCTGCAGCCTGCTCCCAGCTCTGAAAGGGCCGCCTGTCCTCCAGGTGCATGCAACTGCTGTCATGCAGACCATGGGGATGCCTCGGAGAGCCACACGGCTCTGTCTGCTGACATGTCCCATGAACAACCTGGGATGCCGGCTGAATGTGCTGCATGCGGAGCAGATAATTTGACAGGAGCTGGGCATTCAGTAATTACAAATAGTGCAGGATTAGCTACATATGATTGCTTCAGAACATGAAAAGGACATGGTCTGGAGGCGAGGAGAGGAGAAATCAGATTTCACAAACAGGCCTTGCATTTTATGAAGCAGCAAGCAGCCCAGTCATGGGACTCGCTGTATTTAATAGGTAAAATGAAAGAGACCTGTTTAGTGAGACACTGCACAACAGCACTCTCAAATAATTACACAGCGCTCCTGGCAGTCAGAAAGATGTGTTTTAACTTGTACTCTGGCCTCTCTCACACAGCACGTTGGTGTACCTTTGTCTTGACAAGCTCTCTTGCTTTGCTGCCTTGGAGGCAAACCAATGCATGGTAACGAGCAGGTTCAGTTCCAGATGAGCCATTGTAGCGATGAACTTGGCATGCAACACTTGAAATTGTTCTTTTCTCAGGCCCACTCTTGCACAGCCCTAAGCACTTACTTCTCAGCGATTATAATGTAAGCTGAAAATCCTCAGACTTTTTCGGATTGGACTTGAAATAATTAAGGTGATCTTGAAACCACCAACCCGACCTGACAAGTAGGTTTGCTCCTCCTGATTTCTGGCTTGGATATTAATTTTTTTTTGCTGATGATCAGATTATTGACTATGTTAGCAAGGCTTTCCATAGTCATGGGTATACAAACAAACATGTTATACTTTTAGAAGACATCATTAAAAGTTGTCATAGCTGTTATAAAACTAAAAGTCTCCGGACTTTAGACATAAATGAAACAAGTGTATGATGATTTATCTTATTATGGGAAAGGTCATGGGGTGCCTGCATTAAGGGAGTACTGGCCACCACTGACCCCTGGCAGAGCTTCCATCCATGGGTCTGAAATGTTTGAGAAGTACACAGACCTAAGTGTTACCATAAGACAATAGTAACATCAGGCTGTCTCTTCCAATATATAAGCTGACTTGATTCCTGCCAACAAATGTAGAAGTGGTGGTGTGATAATGCACATGCAATAGAAACCAGTACAGCATGCTAAGTACATTTTGAACTGCTGTGGGTATCTGTCTTCCTGACAGAGACCCAACTCCTGTCCTCACACCAAGCCAGGAAACAGGCAGAAATGCTGCTAATTGTATCACTTTGGCAGAAAGACAATTTAATGGATAACAATCAAAATATTAAAAGTATGCTTGTTTGACCATGTAACTACCTTAATTTTCATGCAGTTGTTCAGTGATGAGAACATAACTGAACAAATAGTTGGCTGACCAATCCTTTTCTCTCTATTTGTCTAACTGGGATAAAGGGTACTTTATGCAAGCTGCAACCGATGCCAATGGGACACCGCTGTCGGTTACAATGGTAAAAGTGGGGGCTAAAAACCTCAGCCAGGGATGTGGATAAATTTACAGTGAGATTAGCTGCAAGCTAATGTATAACCAAAAGAAACGAAAAATGAAAGCATACAGGAAAGAGGATCACTTTGCATCGCTCACACGGTACTAACAGCTTGGAAGGCTGCCGAGAAAGAAGCGGCGGGGAATTTGGGGGGAGCACACAGCTGGCACAGTGTCCCTGAGCTACCTGCCCCTCTGGCCTTCCCTCTGCTAGGGGGCACATCAGAATAGGTGTGAGAAGGTATTTCCAGATTCCCAGCAGCGCTGCACCATGGGCAACTGTGAGAAAGGGGTGTTTGGGAGCACAGGAGGGAAGTGCATGTGCTGTTTTGTGGCATGGCTCCAGGAGAGTGCTCAGCCAGAGGGCCCTTGGTGAGGCAGGACCCATGTGCTGCTGCCCTGTGGGGTGCCCCACAGGTAATTTACCCACAGGTAAACCGCCCCACAGTGCAGCAGCAAGTAGCTGGCGGGCTGCCTCAACCTTGAATGTCAACAGCACAAGTGGACCTGGGCAAGAGGTTCCCATGTGAAGGAAAATACAGGAAAAACATCATGAGGCACGGGAGAAGGGATAAACCCTTGAGAAACTTGGGATTTCCCTGCCCTCTTCCTTAAGTCAAAGTAGGATGAGCAACACCCAGGGGGACAAAGAAAGTGAGTGTGAAGGTCCTGTCCAGCTGGAGGTCTTAGACCTCTTCCAAAGTCACCATTACAATCCCATACATTAAACCTGGATGCTGACAGGGGGGACAAGCATGGCATGTGAAAAAAATCACACCCTCTGCCTGGCACCCAGGTATGTTCTGCTCTCATTGTACAAGCTTGCCTCTATATGCCTCTTAAATACTTCTAAAAGAGGATGGAGCATATGAGATGTTCCTTTTTTTTTTTTTTTTTTTTTTTTTTTTTTTTTCCACCTGCCTTATAAGCCTTCAGCGAGGAGTAACTCGGAACTGAAACCCAGAAAAACCTCATTTTCTCTGCTCATCAGCTACAAACGAGGGCCAGGTGCATCCTGCAGGTAGACTCCCAGCTCAGGACCCCGCTTCTTGCTGGCAGGGCATGCTGTCCCTCCCTGCTGTCTGCACAGACAGCTGTAAGCTGATGGCACAAGGCATGCAGCTTGGGCTCCTCCGGGCAGCTCCAGAGGCAGGCGTGTGCTCCCCTTGGAAAACCGGCCACTCGTGACAGAGAGGGGAGGCGTAACGAAAAGGCGCTCTTAACACCCTAATTAGCAGCTTCCAGAGTGGTAGATCTGTATCGGGGCTCACAAAAATAGAGAGATGTGTTTCATCCCGACAGACACTGCTCCGGCTGGGCCAGCACGCTTTGAAGTCGCCAGGAAGACCGGGGACGGGCTGGGGCTCCTGGAGCAGCCCCTTTGATCTGCGCGGTGGTGTCACCGGAGAAGCCCCTGCATGATTCGTGTCTCCAGAAACTTCCAGCACCTCCCGCAGCCACTGGCAGCTCCCTCTCCCTCAGTGGCTCCTCTGAGCATGGGGGAGCCCCCAACAAGGACAAAATTCGGTTCCCTCCAGTCGTGGTCCCTCGCCCCCAGCAGGATGGGATGGGTGCCACTATCACATGTCACCGCCGTGCGATCTTCCGGGGTGATGAGTGCCGCAGCAGAGGCTGCTGAACTTGTCACCTCTGAGGCCGCCCACTTTTAGGAACCGGGGCAGCGCCGTGCTCCTCTGCACATTGCACAACCGGGGGTCTGACTGAGGGGCTTGTTTCCGGTGCTGGGGAAAATAAAAAGAGAAGTCAATATTGTGAAGGTTAAAGCAGTCTTCAAAGGCCAGAAACTCAGCGGCTTTAAATCAATGTGGTGGTATTCACTGCAGGAAAGCAGAGCAAAGTTACGTCGGTTTAGTATCTGGACCGAAAACAATTCAAATCATAGAGTCACAGAAATGAGATGGGAAAGAATGATTAGATCATCTCCTCTGTCCCTCGGGGCAGGGCAGCCAGGCTATACTGAGTGCTTTGTGCTGCGGCCAGCGAAGCCACGGCTGGTTCAGGCCCTGCTAAGGCTTTCCATTTCTGTTTTCCTAGTGCTTCTGTTCTTTGACAAATGTATTTTGAGTGAATAATTTATGCCTGGGATATTTAAAGAACAGAAACCTAAATCCTCTATTTACTGAATTCACGCAGAGCTGGCTTTGAAGGAAACAGCTGCAATGCCTCATTTCCCATTGCCTCCCCTCTGCTGACCTGCTCAGGACCTTCACCCCAGCCCAAGCAGATCATCCTCCCCGGGGGAAGCGGCTATTAGAGGAGTAGCCAAAATCACTCACGAATGACAGTGTTAAAAACGGTCTGCTCAACACGTTAGGAGTCCAGGTGTGTTACAATATGGTTTGTTTCCTTGTGTGCTTTACAATCAGGATGAAAGACATGCCATGTCCTCCAAAAAAAAATAAAAAAAAATAAAAATAAAGAAAAAGATCAGAACTGTTCCTGGTAAGTTCTCATTGTCAGTTCTTGCTGCTCAGGCCTTGCCTCTCTCTTTTGAGCAGGAGCTCCAAATAATGCTGTCTGATGCCATCTGGTGAATCCACAGGGGATGGGTAAACAATACCAAACTGATTTGCCTGCCTACCAGAAGAACTTGGCTTGCGTTCACATTCCCTTGGAGGTAAATCATTATTATTCTGATTGCTAGCTCAGATTCCACGAAGAGCAGAAGGAAAGGAAGGGAAGCAATAAAGGGACCTCCTTTTGCGCCATGGATGCAGTGGAGATCACACAGACAAGGTGCAATAATAAAAGTGACACGACTGGGGCTGCTCTTTTGATGTGCCAGTGAATCATAAGCCTTGATTTAAGCAAAGAGATCTGCATCTGCTCTACAGATAAGCAAAGGGAGAAGAGTGGGTGAAAAATCTACTGATTTTTAATAAGAGTAGGCAGCCTGAGGTACATTTTGTTCTCGGTTAAACTTATTGCATAGTAAAGAAAAAAAGTTTTTAAAAAAGTCGAAAATTAGATGCTGTATATCTAGTCATTTGCAAATTTATTTATTTATTTATTTATTTATTTATTTTTTGGAGGGGGGGAAGGTCACTTATCCCATACCTAATATCCAGATATATGCTTTCCTTTTGTGATCAGATCTCTGTATTACATTATATGCAAACATACATTTTTCAATCTACCAAAGTTGTATAATACTTTGAGAGAGAGAGAGAGAGTCTTAGCCCTGCACAAACTGAAGTGCGTAAGGACAGGCAGGCAGGTCTGTAGGTGTCCTGTCAGATAAATGGGTAGCTGCAGAGTTTTTAGAGGGTAATGCATAGCACAGCTTTCATCTGTGTTCATGCAAGAGGCAATGGAGTTGGAAAGGTGGGTAGAAATCATTTCTTTGTACCACAGACATGTTCAAGTGGGGTCACATTTGATGTTTACTCACTCCATGGTTTCTGCCATTACAGCCTTACTCAGAGGTGAGGTTCATTCCCAGGGTCTGCTGCGGAGAATTCCCACATAGTTTGGCACATCACTTGGCTTTTGTGCCTCATTTCCTGTCCAAACTAATTGCTTCTCCCTGACAGACCCACCGATGCTGGCAGGTCTGAAAGCAGTGTCTCCTGCAAGCCTTACACCTGATGTACTGCTCCTGCGCGGCCAGGCCAGCACGTCCCAGACAGACCAGAAGGTGCAGGTGCAGAAGGGCTCTGCGCTGGTGACAGACCCCGTGGAGGACAGGGCCCAGCAGTTGCACGCCACCAGCCTTGCTCTCAGCAAGTGTGCAAGAGCACTTCTCCAGGCCTGCTGCCCGAAGCAGCGGATGACAGATTGCTGCTTAGCACAGTAGTCTGCTGTCAGAAGGAAAAGGGTTGTCAGGCATGTCCTATTTAGGGGAAGAAAAATGCGGTGCCTATAGACACAGGGACTGTGTGAGTCATTATGGGAGATGAAGAAGGAAACAAAAATAATGTTCCTTAAACTTCGTGTCATATCACTGTGAGGGGAGGAAGGTCACTGCGCCCTTGCAGGGTCTAGGCAAGCATCCACAAGACTATTTTGGGGACAAGGACTACAGGCACCATCCTGGAGGGCAAACCCTAGGGAGATGTGGGGACAGACAGTAAATTGCTGGGAAGGGGGTGTCTCTTCAGTGCATGAAACAAAGTGCTCAGAATGTGTGACTCTTTTGGAAAACCCAGGAGATAACGGGAATAACCAGGATGTGTGTGGCAGCAGGCCTGGGGCCCAGCATGAGGAACTGGGGGGAGCAGCCAGGGCCCGGACTCAGTTGTGGTAAGGATCAGAATTGGGATCAGGATCATGTGGGAATCGTGTGGGGATCAGGTCCCTTCTGCCCCACAGGGAGCTGGTCCAGGCAGGTCCTGCAAAGGGTGAGGAGGGAGCCTGTCTTCCACTCCTGCCTCTTGTTTGTTTTTAAACACTGGCTGCATTTCCCAGCGATTATGCTCAGGTTTGTACTCATTAGCAGAAGTTAGCGCAGTATCTTTGCTGTGAAGCTTGTGGATTCGTAACTCACCAGCACAGCGGATGCTTCCTTAGCCAGAGGGTGTTTGGTTTGTGCAATTCGTTATAGGAAATCTCCCTGGATTTTCCCAGGTTTTGTGTGCTTTTTGTTTTACCGGTGGTTGCACTCAGCACTTCAAACCCTTCTTTGCTTTTGATATGTTTTGTGGCTCTGCTCCACAGCTCTCAAAGGCCAGCCAGGAGACAAAGGGAACCTCTGAGATCAAAACGTTTTCAGCCAGCACAGCAGCTTACATGCTATGCAGCCCGGCTGCAGGCTTTCTGGGAAGAAAAATCTGTTTCTGAAAATTTTGTAAGAGAATTAAATGGTTAAGAATGTAAGGTGCATTTGTTGGTTTTTTTTCCCCCACATATTGACAACATTATTTCTATCACCGTAGCTCCTACATTTGGAAGAACACATGTGTTTGTTAGGCTGACTAACATCCCTGCAACCTGACCTGCTAACAGCATCCGAAACATAACTATCCTTATGTACTCATGGCGATTAACAGTGGACAGTGTTAGGTGCCGTTTTATATTTTAGTTACTTCAGCTAAACCATTCAACTAGTATTGAGTTGATGTGATTCCTAACACAATGCTTCCCCATCTCGCCTCCCCAGCTTACAATAAAGCACTTACATAGCCAGGAAGGCTTTTCAGCTAATTCCCCCAAAAACGGGAACGAGCAAAGTTCACGCTTCTGCTGCGGCTTGGCCGGCCCAGCCTGCCTGGCTGCACAACAAAGGCGGACAGCAGGCTGCTACTCGAAAATAGACTGCAGCCAGGCACAGCTCAAGTGCAGGAACAACTTCTCCCCGCTGTTCTCCCTCCCTGGGCCACCCTCCACCCTGTCCCCATATGCCCTGCACCATGGCCTTGCGCAGGACCCCCACAAAGGGGCACTTGTCCAGGTGGAGAGCGCCCTGCTGGATTTGGGGACGGTGAGAGGGGAGGACGGAGGGAGGCCCTAAATTAAAATTTAGACTTTTGTTTTTACCTGATTGCCCCAGCAATGACCAGCAGGAGCTCTGAAAAGAGCTGGGCCAGAGGCAGTCCCTGTCTCCGCCAAGTAACATACCTGTGCTTCCACACTGCCTTTTGGGAAAGTGGGCGATGCCAGAGGAAGAAGCACCAAAATTCAGAAAGTGCAAAAAATTTAACAAAAGATATTCTGAATAAAAGCAGAAGCACAAGAAGTCAGAAAATGAAAAAGCTCACAAAAGCTCTTCTGAAAGTCTTTCTGGGCAATCTGCAGACAGGCAGCACTGCAAAATTTCATTTGCTGCTGAAGGTTGATTTTACAGAGATTAAGTTCTTGGGTGGAAAAAGGAAATCTTCCTGTGATGCTTCACAGACTACATATACCTCTGTATGGCAGCCAGACTAACAGCACACTGAAGCACACATCTGTCTTGGAGATGTTTCTTTCTCATTTATTTTTTTCTGAAAAGGAAACATATTTCACAAATGAGAGGGCGCTTCACCAGTCTGACAGAGCATCTCTGTGCAAATTCAAAGCTTCTGTGCTGGGCTGTTCTTCCAAAGAGAAAACCCCTAAAACCAAAATGTTATACTTTTTAAAATAGCAAGAAAAGAAATTGTTTTGCCACATACTTCCTTCATGAAAATGGCAAAGCTAAGTGCAGCATTTTATGCATTATTCAGTGCCTCTTTAACAGTTTAAGCTTCTTTAAAAAAAAAAAAAAATCATCTTCTGTAACTGACATTACATTCATAAAGCATTTAACAAAAGTACAATGGTTTATTTAGAAATAACAATGTTCTTTCAAAAGGAATACAGATATGGGCCTTCTCTGGAAGGGTTAAAGCACTTTTTGGCTGCTTACCACTTAGCAGCAGCAATTTTGTGTAGTTAACCCAGCGGGGACTGAGGAGTTGGGCTGGGAGTTATTTTATTTGCAGCGTGCATGTAGGATGGAAGCCTGACACTGTGTAAAGAAAATGAAGATGGAGTAATGCAGAACACTTATGTTGAGTAAGAACTTTATCCCTCTTCTAGCAAGAAGGATCAAGGATGTTTATAAATAAATTGGGAGAACAAATAGTTTAGCCTCCACCATAACGGGCTAGCAATAAACAGAGATTTTTGTATTGTTGATTCTGGTTCAGGCAGTAATTGCACACATCTGCGTGCTGAGTACAATTAAACTATACCAAAATACTTTTCGCAGGGACAAGTCATTCTTACCATTGTCTGGTGCTGCATAAATAATATCACAACATAGCTGCTTTCTACAAAAGCTGACCGTACATCATCCCCCCTATTTATCATCATGCTGGTTCATGCCAACAAGTTCCCAGAGGAGCAGCACATGTATCAGCAGACATTGATTTCTGAGCTCGGCCTGCATCTTCCTACTGCAACACTTCACTTGAGAAATGAGAATGTGTTTGAAAACTGGCAGTGGGGAGACGCACCGTCTTCCTGGGAAGAGAACATCATGTGGCATTTCTTGCCGTCAGCACCAATTCCTTTTACAAGGCCGTAGCGCATGGGAAACTTTTCTGCATTACTGATGAACAACAGTTTCTGAAAGATGGGAAATTAGTTTGATAAGAAGCCACCCCAGCCCTTGCAGAGCAGGATAAAGGCGCCCAGGAATGCATAAACAGGACAGCTGAGTCGGCAGGGTGAAGCAGGAGGGCTGTCAGAGGAGTGCAGCCTCTCTCCCAGGCACAGGCTTGGACTTTCCAGGCAGCTCTTCCTGGGCCCTGAGTGCCCCGACATTTGCAGGGCACTGGTTTCACACCCAGCTTCACCTCCTGGCCTTCTCCACACAGCCCTTCTCACGTCCCTACAGCAACCATGGGTCTAGCAGGAGCCAGGAAGGTACCGAGAACTTCAGACTTCCCTAATTAACTCCTTAATCATCACAGCCCTTGATCTTTCTAGTATGGCCTGTCTTCCTTGTGCTAATCCATGAAATCAAGAGAACTGCTGACAAAAGCATAATTACTTGGGCTGCAGTTTCATGACACAGAGCCTTTGGTGGCAATGCTGCCCGCAGGTGTTCTCGCCGCCTGCTCCCGGGGGGTGAGACCACTCCACCGGTTTTGCTGTAAGCCACCCAGGAAAAAAACACAGCTTAAAAAGCAGAAGAAACTCACCAAAAACAGACACCTCAACTAGGAGAAAGTATAGTGTGTGGTGGGGCACCGGTCACGAGCAGCTGATTTCAGGGTAGAGAGCCAGGAGTGGAGCTGGGACTGTCACCAACATGTGGTGGCCTCACCCGTGCCAATATCCAGGGCAGGGGGACGTAGGCTGGGAGCTCCTCTGGGGAGGAACTCACTGTATTTTGTGTGCCAGTGGAGAGCCAGTGTGACTAGCAATAAAGCAGCTACAGGGTGTGATAATATTTCCATTAGGGAAGACGTGTTTGCGTCCGGGTTCAGCGAGTGATTGAGTGCTTACGACAGCTTCGTGCCTAAAGAGTTATCTCTGCACCTTCCTTTTTCCTCTGCTCTCTCTGGTCTGATTGGTATTTTTGTCTGTGAGGCTAGAGCCAAACGCATTGTTCTTTCTTTCTAATACCATTAAAGCATTGACATTTTGGCTTTGTGAGATACTTTATTTAATGAAAAAGGAAATAAGGGCTTTTATTGCTACAAAAGCTAGCGGGAGGCAAGGGATGGTATTGCTGAGCTTTGAGAACAGTTGCTTTCAGGAAAATTATTCTCCAAATGGAGGCTGAGGGCACTGACCAGGGTGAACTGAATTGTGACAAGTAATTTCGTTACCTGGACTGGGCTAAGCTGCCTAAGCTTATTGCTACCTCCAGCAACAGAGCGCGGTGGCTTGTGGTGCTGCGGCTCTGCAGTGGAAGGAAGTGCAAGGCAATGAGGGTTGTCACAATTTTCTCACGTGCAGTAAAAAAAAGGTGTCCAGTTGGTCATAACTTGATGCCCCCACGGTTTAAACCGATCACATGCTGCTGAGATCCTGCAAATAGGCTGGTTAGCTCTCAGGGCAGCGCTGCTGTTAGACCAGCTCTTGCAGAATTACCATTCATGTAGGAAATCTGTGTGATTCCCACATGTGTTTGGTTTTCAGACTTGCAGGCTCCATGGCAGGGTGTGGGGGGGAAACCAACAATCAAACCATCGTTCCCTTGAGCTTTGTGCTGAGTTATTTTACTGTATGCAATCCTTTTTTTTTTTTGTTTGTTTTGTTTTTTTTTTTTTTTGTTTTTGTTTACAAGGCTATGTATACACCAGGATGGCATTTCTTGTGCTTTCTGGCATTTGAAAGTAAGAGAGCAAGATGAATAGTAATCTTGTGTGGTGGGTATGTATATCCGTGTGCATACATTTGTATGCTCCTTTTATGTCTGTGAATTGTGCTGGACAGATAATCATGAAAACTTGACATCCTCTCCTTCAAAGCAGCAGTGTGAGAAGCAATTACATGCACTTTGAATAACAGCCGGACGAGCTTCCCACACCATAAAACATGGTATTTCAATTTGGACCCGGAGGAGAGAGCTGCTGCATACTGCCATTTTTATTCTGCCTTCAAACAAGATTACCTGTACTGTGCTCCAGGAAAAACGCACAGTGCTTATCATCTGCATGGGCTGCAGGAATCCCTGGCTGAAATGCTCTGACCTCTGTGATACAAAGGGTGAGCCTGAGCGATCAATCATCTTTAATCTATGAAGAGAAAGAGGGGAGTGTTGCAGCTCACTGCGATCTGAGCTGTTCTGTTATCTATGGCAAAAGCCCTAGTACTTAGGGCTCTGCATTTCCTACGCTGCCTCATAAAATCCTTCATTTATTATGGGTGTCAGTACAGGGTGTAACTAAACCCGCATGAAGAGTGGTTTAACAACATGTATAAACAAGACCAAGCAATGCAAATCACAGTTCCTGCAACTCCTTCTGAGCTGTTCTGAGAACAGGGAGGAGCAATACACAATAAAGGGTGAAAAATCGTGTCGTTTTTATCCTAATCTGGCTTCTACTTCTCATTAATTAATTCATATTGTGAATTAGTTCTGGTTGGCGGATACATTTTGGTGTTTTGTGAGCCCAAGAGCACGTCCTACCTCCATTCAGATTACGAAACAAGCACAACAAGCATGCCTATTGACTAGGAGTCCGTATTGCTTTCGGTCATTTCGGAAATCTGGCCCCATAAAGGTCAAATGAATGTCCGAGGATAGGAGGAAGGTGGAAGCACAGAGGCCCCTAAGTTGCACAAGGGCTGTCAGGGACAGGAGGTGTGGACAGGCTGTTTTGGCTCTTCTGTCAACCTACTTCCCCATACACTGGTGACAGCAATGAACTTCGTCTATTTAAAAATAAATGAATGAATGAATGAATGAATGAATGAATGAATGAATGAATGAATGAATAAATAAATATGCCCTAGCTCAAACGGGTTCAAATTGGTTATTAACTGGTGCTCCAAAACTGCCTTTAAGCCTTCACAAGCTGCTTGCCCTAAGTCAGTCACTGGGGCTGACTGCATATCACACTGAAATATCTCGTGTGGTTTCTTAATTTAATTTGCTTGGTCTGAAACACCAGAAGGAGCGTTAAGTATGTGGACAAAAAAAAACATTTTGATTTCTCAGAATTGTAATGCATCTACTTTTTTTTTTAGTGTCCGTAGCTGCCTTTTACCTTTGGGTAGATTTCCAGCTAGTCATCAGAAGGCCAATTCCCGCTGAAGTCCCTGCTGCCCCTGTTGGTCATACAGCAGCCAGAAACTGGCCAAGAGTCTTCCCTAAAACCCAGATAAGAACAGGGGAGTGCTTGGGAAAACTACGGGAAAACTGAAAGGCTGCTTTCCAATAACAGCATTGTCCCGCACTGTTTCCATGTGCACCGAACCTCGGCGAAGAAGGCTGCCCTTGCAAAGATTCTTGCAAACCCTGCTGAGAAGGGAGCAGTCACCCAGGAGGAACAAGTCGTCCTCTACATCTGTATTTTTGCCAGGGGTGAAGCAATCTGCCCTAGGACATTGCTCCTTGGTGCCAGGTCAGAGTTTTGCTCAGGCTGTGGTGGTGCAGGAGCCAAGCTGGCAGTGCTCCCCAGGCCCCTTCACACAGGCAGAAGGGTCTCTGAACGGCACAGGCACATCAAACTAGCAATGGTACCAAATGGGTTAAAACCCCTTGGGACAGCTGTTGGTTATCCCATTTTCCCCACAGGAAATAATCAGATGACATGAAACTTTAACAAAGATATGGTACAAGTGAATATTTTGTCACTGGTCTGTTGCACTGAAGTTGGAGGTAATGTGGCTTCTCATCCTTGTCCACGGGACCCTTTTCCTGAGCTTGTCACTGGTCAGTTACTGCAGAAATGTGCAATCCAAGTCTGTTGTTAGGATCTGCACTTAGGCAGGTCTCTGACCTGATGGTTATGAAACTTATTCCCGAAAAAACTGCGGGGACTTTACCATGTTTGCATTTGCATTGTTCTTTGCTTCGCGTAGAATCGTGAGCTGCTCTCTGGATGCTGTTTGCTGCTTCATCATTTCATGATATCTAATCACTTCATATTACCAGAATTCCTTGTCTGTTATGCATGCAAGGATGTCCAAGCGACTAACCTTGGATGTCTGACTGCAGTGAAAGAAACAAGGCTGGGCTCTGCACTAGGTCAGCGAGCGCCAGCCGGGCAGCCCAGGGGATCAGTGTGCAGTGTGATGGTGCCTGGAAGGGACAGATATGATAGTGATCACTGAAATACATTCAGACTGTCTCCGATTAAGCTATTTGTGCAGGTGCAAGGTTACAGGAAAAATGGACAAGCAGAGCAATAAATACAATTTTCTTATCCTTTGCTATAGGATCACGTACTTTTTTTTTTTTTTTTTTTTTTTTTTTTTTTTTTCCAGTAAAGGAATGTACACAGTAGAGATGGTGTGAATACACAATAGCAATGTACTCCAGCAATGCTAAAAAAGCCTCGCTTTAAAATGTCTGCCTCTAGGCATATCGTGCAACAAATGGCAGAAGGTGGAAAATCCAGGCCTGCCCTAACACTGAAGTTACATATAAGAGCCAGAAACAACAGGCCTTGAAAGCAGCTTCAAAACCCTAGAAGTCTGTGAGCGAATTTTCTTTATCGCTCCAAATTGTAGAACATTCCTTATCTTTCTCCTTGTATCAGTGCAAAAATGTATTTCATATGTGAGAAACATATAAATAACAGGCCTAGCTGAGTCATTTTATTTTTCTGACATTTGTACCCAATCAATCTTTTTTTCTCTACCTCTTTCTTTCTTTCTTTCTTTCTTTCTTTCTTTCTTTCTTTCTTTCTTTCTTTCTTTCTTTCTTTCTTTCTTTCTTTCTTTCTTTCTTTCTTTCTTTCTCTTTTTCTTTCTTTCTTTTTCTTTCTTTCTTTCTTTCTTTCTTTCTTTCTTTCTTTCTTTCTTTCTTTCTTTCTTTCTTTCTTTCTTTCTTTCTTTCTTTCCTTCCTTCCTTCCTTCCTTCCTTCCTTCCTTCCTTCCTTCCTTCCTTCCTTCCTTCCTTCCTTCCTTCCTTCCTTCCTTCCTTCTTTCTTTCTTTCTTTCTTTCTTTCTTTCTTTCTTTCTTTCTTTCTTTCTTAATAGAGATGCTTTCTTTCTACCAGACTTTTTTTTTCTCTACCTTTTTTTTATTCCTAAAGCCAAGAAAAACAGCAGTGATTATCAGCTTATAATGTCCTTAATGTTGACATTTTCCTCAGCCTTTTTCTTATCTCTGTTATCTTAGAATAATTAGAAATTTAAAGCATTAAACAAATAGAAAAAGAAAGAGTAAATATTATGACACTCCTCCTTGTGGGTTAGAGCTGAGTTGGACGCAGCCACAGCTGACAGCAGCAGACTGAATCCAAAGGCAGCAGAGAGGCTTGGGGCAGCTCCTCCACTTCTGCACACGCCATGAGGTGCAGTTCTCCCATGCCTGAGGCTCTCCCACGCCTGGTCCCATACCTCTCCTCTGCTGGAACACCCATCAGAGATGGGGACTCCTCTCCGGGCCCAGACAGGTTTCCAAGACAATAAAGTGCTACCAACTCAAAGCCAGGAAAGGGATAGAGACATCATTCCCAGGGAAATGGTTAATCAATTTGTTTTATTTACATCTCATGATTTTTATTTCTTCTTTTTTTTTTTTTTTCTTTATTTTTTTTTTACAGTTAACCAGGGAAAGTAAAACCTGAAGTCTTTCAGTATAAAAAACTTTTGGCTAAGGATCTCTTTCTTGATAAGCCTAAGCACAAAATAAATATTTAATCATAGTAGCTGGAACTTTCTCCTTTTGAATGGTTTTGATGTGAACCAATGGAAATTTTCCAGGGTTATATAAAAAAATTCCCAGCTTGCTCTACAACAAAACTTGTTTCCTCTTCTTCCTCTTCTAAGGGGGGATGTTTGAGATAGCTAAAAGACATTTTTTGCACTGTGTACCAGAATGCCCAGTGTACATTAAATGCAGTAAGCAAGAGCTTTGCATTTGTTTCATTTGTGGAGGAGACAGGACACAGTTACA
The DNA here is from genome assembly GCF_965140915.1 of Aythya marila. Classification (NCBI taxonomy): domain Eukaryota; kingdom Metazoa; phylum Chordata; class Aves; order Anseriformes; family Anatidae; genus Aythya; species Aythya marila. The sequence goes on along the minus strand of NC_139080.1, from coordinate 48,326,324 downwards.
GATATGAATTCTGATATTCTGCACTTTCGCTCACTTTGATTGTCAAGCAACTCATAGAAAAGATATACAATTTTCCTAGTTTCTACACACCAAAGTGATCTTTTATGGCTTTATAAGTCTCTTGTCAAAGATTATCCTTGATCCCTTCCACTCTATCCTTTATTTGCATTTTTTTCCTCATTCTCTGGAACAGTGACATGTTCCCAAGAGGTTCTTGCTAGCTGCAAATTACTTATATCATCTTAGAAAATCCCATCCTCTCCTGAGCTGTGTGTCCTTTTATTTAATTTATAATGCTGAGGCAATTGGATCCTTAGCTATTGTTCTCCATACGAAATAACAGAAATCTAATAGGAGCAACTGGTGGAAACTGAAACCTTACTGTAGAGAAGGAAAGAAATGTCTCTGTAACATCATACTGAGAAACCATGACCTGGCTTAGCTTCAGCAAAGGGGTGCTTATTAGGGCAGCCTAGTTCAGGCAGCAAATCACATCAGGTTTTTGCATTCTTTTGGAGTGAGAGGGACAGGGGATGCCAGCGCACATACATGCACACACAAAATAAAAAATTAAAAAATAAAAATAAAAAAAAGGAAGAGGGCACAGAAGGAGAGAACTGGAGTCTGCTTTCATGTTTTATTCACAGTATATTTCCATTGCTGACTTCCTATTTTGTAGGTTTGTGGTTGCCTGAGTGTTGTCAGGCATTCATTGCCTTGTACATTATTTGAGGAAGATGTCCAGCAGAACAGCAGCAGCTACAAGATACGTGTTTTTAAGTCAATATTCTTTGCTTATCCACATCCAGACTCGGAGCCTACAGGCTTTAGTTGGGTAATTTAGCATAAGTTACAGGCACTGGTATAAGTCAAAGAATCTAACCAGTCAAGTGATCCTCTCTTCATAAACTGTTATGTGTGGAAAGAAACAGGATTATAGTGTTATGCTATGCAAACTCTTCACTCTGTATAACAGAGACAGGTCTGGGGCTAGTAAATTTTAAAGTATAGTTGGCCACCAGACAAATCCTTTGTAATTCCATTTCTTAGTTTCTTTTTGTGAACTGTGGCATGAAGTTACTAGTCTATAAAAATGATTGTGGAAAGTATAAAACTTGCAATAATGCAGACAATAAAAATGTAGGGTTTATATAGGAAGACTGAAAGCTTAGTATAAAGTTTGTAATTGTCTTCCTCCATTATCGTCATACCCTACATTTGCTTTTCCTGTGTTAACAACAAAACACGTTTGTTACCTTTCTGGATTCACGCTTCTTCATGGCTAGCACAGTTATCCCACATCCGCAGTTTGATATTGACTTGTGTGAAAAACATTTAAAGGAAGATAATTCACATGATTGGTGATGACTGCATTTTAAAATTTTCATTAACTTTGGTCTTTTTGGAAATGCAATCACATTTTCAAGACGGAAGAAAAACAATATATTGAGTTTTAGTTTCTTCATTATTCTTCCTGTACTACATTATTAATGTTGCCTCATAGGCCTTGTCCCTTGAGGCAAGCACTGCTGACACCTTTTTTATTATTTTTCTCATTAATAAACACATCGTGCATCCTCTACTACCCATGCACTTTCCCCACTGTGTATCGTGGATGAAGTGTCTTTTATCATTCATTTATCATTCATTGACTGTTGATCCTACATCTTTCCATGCTAGCTGCTATGAGAAGACCAGTCAAGTGGTAAGATTCTTCCTTTTGTACCCATGCAAGTAACTTGACTTAATTAGCTGCTTAAATAAGAATTAAATGGTCAGAGTTTGAACACTTATACATGACACTTAACACATTTGTTTTAGCTGTTGCTGCTTTGTCTGTGAGCAAAATGCGCCAGTAACATACTTTGCTAGTGAGTTCTTGTTGTAAATTATGGACTCTTACACAGAATCAGAATGAGGGAATTCCTATCACCTTGGCATCCTTCCCTAAATTCAACCTGTCCCCCATCCCTTCAGCAAAACTGTTAGCACGCTTTGCAGGGGGCTTTCATGGAGACTGGATGACAGATAACTCTTTTCTCCCTTGGTCAGACACTAACTGCCAGTGCTGCTCCACTAAATTTGTTATTCCAGACTACGAAATAAAAAGATAAGGAAAGAAAACTATTCTCTGCGGTCAGCATGGGGTGCTAGATGGACCAAAAGAGGACAAAGAGATGCTCCTTTCCCGTGCCATCCAGTCACACACTTCCTCTGCTGCACACCGTCTAAATGCAGATGCCTCAGTGCAGCACCTACTTTCCTCCTTCTACTTCTGTCTTAGACATACAAACAGGCACATGGTAAATGCAGAGACAGTTTTAAAGTCTTGGAGTGTATCCTATACATAATTGCTGTGTTTATCCATAATGACATAGGAAGAGTTTAGACCAAAAAAACCCCTACAGGGTTAGGAGATAACACCCCTTGACTATTATAATTTAGTTCCACTGCCTCTGTAATTGCAAAAGTGAATGGCAGGGCATTTTCTCTGCCTGATCGGGAATATAGAGAAGTAAAAGGTCATGGTTTTATCTGCTTATGGTTCTGCCACTGACTTACTGTATAATCTTGCATAATTCACTTCGAGTTATTGTGCATCCTCATCCTCTTCCTAGCTGGGATGAAGAGTTAATGGTATTTTCCTATTCTGCAAATAATTTTAGCTGTGTCAGTCACTAGTGTTTTAAAAATGGTAATGTTAAGCAACATGAACATACTGGACAGTGCTTGTATGCTTCTGAGTGCCTTTTGTCTGCTTACTTTTCTGTACTGAGGTTTCCAAAGCTATTTTTACTACTGTAACTACAAAGTGTATTTAAAATCAATACTTTGGTAATTTTCCAAGATTGTTAGTTGAAAAGGTGGTGAGTTTTTTTTTTATTTGTGTGTTTGTTTGTTGGCTGGTTGGTTGTTTTGTTGGTTTGTTGTTGTTTTTAGTAATGCAGGTTGCTTTCCTCTAGCACTGGTATCAGTGACAAATGATCTGAAAAGTCACGGCATCACAGCTATATAGCTATAAAACAGTATAGCTTGAAACTCTGACTTTGTTTGGAATTGTTCACATACATTCAACCCGACTATTTATTCTTTTATTCTCTCACCCATTCATTCTCTCACGTACTCTGCTGCTGACCTATTCATTGCATTATATATTGGTCTGCAAACCTCCAGACACGCTCACTGCCCCTTTCACCGACTTACTAAATACCCACCACCTGTTCACTCACTCACTCTTGAACTTCTCCATGCCCAGCTTCAGACCTAGCTTCCGGGCCAGCTTCAGTCTTCCTTTCATTCCCTGCTCTCTCCTCTGGTATCTTCCACCCTGCAGCTTGTTTCTTCCTGAGCTTAATTAAGGACTTTGGTTTCAAGAGCACAGCCAGTTGTTAATGCTTTCTTTAACTTTTCCTTGCTTAATTGCCTTTTTCTTTCCCCAGCACAGATTTGATACAGCTAGCTTAGGAGTAAAATGCCCATGCGTATATTCCCCAGAACATGATTTCAGATCTAGGTATATTAAGACTGAGGTACTCTTTACATATCATTACTTCACCGCATACATTATATGTACTCTTGAAGATTATACTTTATTATGCTTTTAATGGAGCTTTTAAAAAGCATGTTTCATGCATATCTTTGGAATAGCCATTATAAAGTTGCTCTGGACATTCATTAATAGCTGTTCATTATATGATCTCACTGCTGCAGCATGTAGTATTTGACAGATGCTGATCATTTTTAGCAAAACAAATTCAGTTATAATTACCGTGAGGATCAGCGTCTTTAGCCCTATACCACTACTTCACATGCAATCCAGACTAACGTTACAGATCTTTGGAAAACCTCCCAGATTTAAGTCCATCATGTCTAGGAAGCCATTTGTGTTTAAGTACTGTGAAAGATGTTCGAATGGGAACTGATAGGAATTGTGAGTGGTGTGATCGCTGCTGCTTGTTTAATGTTCCCATTTTTGTTAGGGCTTTTTCTACGTCTCAGCAAATCCCTGTTGGTAGCATGTTTTACCTGAAGGGAGGTTCTGAATCCAGACACCAATACCCTGTTTCACATCCGACCTTTCAGTCTGCGAGACATACCAAAAAACTCCACAAGCTGTACCCAGGACGGAGACTGAAAACTATTGCTATACAGAGGAACAGCTCCAGTCTTAAAGGTCATGAAATCTAACCCGGATAGAGACAGTGGCAGCAGTGGGCATTTTGCCTGGGTGCTAGCCTTCACTTCTTCCTTTGCACTGCTCTGGGTTTGGGGATGTCTGTACAGAGCGGGAGCTCCCTGGGGAAACCTGACAAAACCCCTGTGCTTTTCCTGCTCTGTGCTGAGAACTGCCTCAGCCTGGAATTCGCACAATGCAAAAGGGATTAAGAAACATCTTTGTTTCTTCCCTCGGAATATCATTTCGTAGCTGTATCCCTCAGGAGTTGCTTAGCCTTGTCTACGCTGGAAAGGTTTTGCTGGTCTATTAATACCCGCAGCCAGTCCCAGAGGAGACGCAGCTTACTCCTTTTGCCGGCATAAATCGCAGCAAATTCCCCAAATAAAACGCGATACGCTATACAGATTTTTCACCCTGCCACTGCATTTGCACTGGGGGTTCTCCTGCCCAGCTGCGCGACCCTTTTCCACGCTGCGGACAGGTAAAGGGTGGGACGTGCCCCTCGCCCTGCCGAGGACAGCACCTCCCCACGCTCTCCTGCCCGGCTGTGGTGCTCGCTTCCCGAGGGAGGCCCCGGACCTGGCGCCCCGGTGGTGTGTGATCCTGAGGGGCTGCGGGGGGCTGCGCTGACCCAGCCTGTTGGTGTCGGTGGCGTTTCCCCGCCGTGCCCCTCACAAACGGCAGGCGCTGGGCCTCGCCTGCCGCCCTGCAGGGGGAACACAACCACAGCCCGGGCGGCCGCCATACTGCGGGGCAACCCAAACTTGTTACACGCGGGCACCCGGCCCTCCTCCTCCTCCTCCTCCTTCCTCCCCTCCTCCTCCTCCTCCTCCTCTTCGCCGCCGGGAGGAGGGGGCTGCGGGGGCTCACCCCACGGCGGGGAGGCGCCGAGGCGGGCGGGGGCCGGGCGATGCGGGCAGCCCCCCCCCGTCCCCGGCAGCCCGGCCCGGCCCAGCCCCGCTCGGCTCCGCGCCGCCGCAGGTAGAGCAGCGCCCGGCGCGGGGTCAGGGCTCGCAGCGGGGCCGCAGGAGCCGGAGCCGGAGCAGGAGCCGGAGCAGGAGCAGGGCGGCTGCAGCCGCCGAGCCGAGCCGAGCCGAGCCGAGCCGAGGTGGGTGCCGGGGCCTGCGGCGGGGAGACCCCCACCCACGGGCACGCGTGGGCTGGGGGCGCTGCACCTGCTGCTGGGGTGGGTGGGGGTGCGGGCGGCTGCTGCTCGCCCCGCGCTGTCCCCGGCTGTCCCCTCGCCCGTCCCCTGCCCGCTGCGGGTGCCCTGGGAGCCCGGCTCCATTTCGTGGCGCCCACCCCGCAGCGGGCACTTGTTGGCCGGACACCCCCCTGCCCTCCTGCCCCTGCCCTCCCGCCCGAGCCTGCTGCCCTGCGAGGCCCCCGGGACGGGCGGGGGTGTTGGCAGGGTGCGGGTGGGCGCTGGGCGCTCCTTCCCGCAGCGCCGCTGCCCCCAGAAGCCAGCCGGCAGCGAGGTGTCTGCATGCATGCTGGCCACGGGTAGAAACCAGGCTCTGCTGCTGTGGAGCTGCGCTGGCAGATGAAGCCTGTCTCCAGCGGGACTTCTCAGCCACGGGAGCAAATAGTGCACCCCCCCCCCCCCCCCCCCCAAAAAAAAAAAAAAAAAGCTGTGCGCACCCAGAGATGCGTTGAGGGTGTTGGCGAGAGCTGCCAGCCCTCGTACTGACCCAGGCAGGTCTGCAGCTGAATTTCGTGTCTCCTTTTCGTGTGGTTTGAAATAGAAACAAAAGGCCCGGGTGGCTGGTGGGGAGGGAGGGTGGTAGCTCGTTCCCCGCCGAAGGGAGCCATGTGCTGTCAGCCTTTGAGGACAGCTCTGGTTCAGAGCCGCGGGGCTGATGGGCGGCTTCTTTGGGCAGCGTGCATACAGGTGTGCTCGGAGGTGTCCTCTGATGTGCTGTGCTCCTTCCCTTCGCTGGTGGTATGAGTCGGGGCCCTCTCCTCCCCCCGTGCAAGCAGCTATCACACAAAATGCTCGATAACCTTTCCTGAGCCTGCCTGCGTGGCTGCAGCTGCAGCGTTACACCACATAGGCTGCGGTCCCACGAGGGTGAGGGACGAGCTGACGCCCTGCCACCAGGTCACATAGGTCCAAGGCAAGTCATCTCCCATCAGAGTCCAAGGATGAGATGGGTTATCCCTTCTTTTGCTCTGCAAAGATAGCTTGAAATGGATAGTGATGAGGGAAGGGAGATGTAATTGCCAAGATTTAGTAACACTTCTTGTAAGCCTTTGATGCTTCCAAATGTTGGATCTTGCAAAAGCTCAGATTATTCTGTGATTTAAATGAGTTGAAAAGTCATTTCTGAAGGCGTGCGACCATGGAAGTGTTATTTGTGAATGGATGCTACCCTACTACGCCTTCCTCTAAAGTTTAATTAAAGACACAGCTGCGAGATAATTCTTCAGCATGGCTTACTTTTGGAAAAACTCATGAAACAGAGCAGTGCGTTCCTGGTAGCACATGACAGAGAGGGTGGTGTTTTAGGGGTGGCAACAAAAAGAAGGAAAACAGATCATAAACTTCCCTTGTGCATCCTTCAAAGGTTCTTTCTTTTATTTTAGCACCTGCGTGTAAATTCCTGTGCTGGAAGTTTAAGATGAGTGTTCAATCTTCACCATTGTGGTGATACCGAACACCTCGGGGATGTTGTTTCTTGTGCCTGGTCCTCTGCTGCTGCCTGCTGAAGAAAGATGCGCCCAGCTGGGCTGCTGGCTGGCCCAAGAGGGGCACACCTGTATGTGCTTCTGCCTCCTGCACCTGGTTGTGCTCTCTCTGAAGCTCTCCCCTCTTCCTTTCTCGCTCTCTGTTTCTCTGATGACGATGATGAAGCTTTTTGTAAGGCTGTCATCACCTGGCTTTGCGCAGCCCTATGCTCGGAGTCCCTAAGGAAGATGGGTGGAAGCATATCAAAAAGAGCAGGGGAGGTCCTGCTGGTTTCTCCAGGGTCTTGTTTCCAGGGGGACAAAGTGGCTGCAGAGTGGCTTTTTGGCATCCAGTGCCTCAAGGAGCCTGTGAGTGCTGAAAGTTCTGCTGCCCGGAGAGCTAGCAGAACTGGCAGCACAGGCAGATTTCGGAAAATGGCATGAGTCAATAAGCAGACATTCAGTTTTGATCCTGTTGGTACTTTTTGGACAGGGAGGAGAGTGAGAGAGGTAGGAAAAAATACATAACTATATATTTATATGTAGTATTTGCTGTGAGGGGGCATGTGTGTTGGCGGCACTGCAGTTCCCAGATTTTTGACGGTAGGTGTTTCGAAGCACAAAGCAGCACACTTGAGCTGTAAGAACGTAGTCTAGAAGTACTAAGGGGAAACAAAACAGGTGGCAAATTAACATGAACTTGGACTGTCAGTGTGAGCAGATAAGAAAGCCTTCTGAGGGCAGTAAATAAAGTTAATTGAAAACCTTGTATCAAGTTTTGACCAAGTCTGTTAACGATATGGAAATAATGATCATCTTGCAGTCTTTCCCACCTCTTCCACCTGTTTCTTTTTCTCTCTGTTCGCGTACAGCAGTGAACCCATTATCCACAAGGCACTTTCTGCCTTGATCCTCTTAAAAAATTAGTGTTAGCCTATATATGAGGCAGGCCAAAGAGGATTGAATGCCGTGCTGCGAAATCAGTACCTGTTGGCCTCATTGCGAGGGCAGGCCGGCTGCGTGCTACTTGCCCATTCTCCTCAGAGCATGCTTTCGGCACCGTGAGGAGGAGGAGGAAGAGGATGACGTGCATGCCGACCGGACTTGTACGTGATGGAGCTCTTCCATGGAGCTGACCAGGAGTGCCTGGAGTTACTGGGCTGGGAAGCCAAAGTGGTCCTGAGTGCATCTGCTCGCTGGGCTGGGGGACAGAAGATGATGCGCAAAGCGAGGCAGGGCGTATAGAGGAGAGTGTTTCCGCTGGGAGAGCGGGCAGGGGAGCAGGAACTCCTGCAAGCCTTTCGCCCTCACGTAGGAGGGGGACTGCAGGAGCAAGGTGAGGTGCCGTGGGGAGGTACTGCCTGCTCCGCGAGTGGCAGGGCAGGAGGAAAAGGGGGAGAAATGCATGAAACGTGATTATAGCTCTCACTTTGTTCGGGAGTAGTTTTCCAGGGCAGCCTGTAGCTGTGTTTCTGCTGAGTTTTTCCTCCTTCCCCTGATATAAAGCAGGCATTATTCTTGCCCCAGATGATTGCTTTTTATATGTATATGCTCAGTTGTACTTGATTTTTTTTTTCATAAACAAATGATGCTCTCTGAACTTTGTCATTGTATATACAAAGGGACGCATAGAAAAGTGGAGGCTAATTTTTTTTAAAAGAATGTCTTTGTTCGCATTTTCACTGAAAGAGATAATACATTATAGTTGGCTGCTACTGGAAAAACAATGCAGGATGTAGGGGAGAGGCCTAGAGATGTGAAAGGTCTTGGATTTATGTTTCAATTCTCCCATTTTAAATGTGATGTGCTTTGGGGAGAGTGGAACTATGCGGACTTTGTTCTCAAAAAAGTGTCCTATGAATCTATGTCATAAACCAGATCCGTGAGCTTGTGCTTGGCTTTCCTGAGGCTTGCAGTGGTTAAACCCCCAAGCTGGAACTGCTTCAGAAGCAGCTATCTGTTTCTTACATCATTTAGTATAACATAGGCTGTGTGAAGTTTCTGTGAGGACACGTGAGATGTGGTAATTTAACTCTGTGAAACGTGTTCTGTTGCAACCTGTAGAAGTAGGAAAGAATAAACCTGCTGTGCCCGCTGGTGTGCGAAGCTGTCACGTGCACGTGGGTAGCGCTGGCTTGCTCTCTGGATCTCTAGCCGCTGCTTAATCCAGAGCGAAAGGAACATGCATCAATATTGCATATCAAAAATAACCTGTGCACTTTACCTTATCCTTCAGTGCTCGAGTTTATTCAGGAGCTGTGTTATGGATCGCCTATGGCAAGCAAAGCCCCAGCTGTTAGCACAAGGAGAACATGTCCACTTGGTGAAACCACTTTTTTGGGGTGCTGGAAGGGCACAGCTTGTGGAAGGAGGGCATACCTCCCACTGGACCTGCTGGGAATATGGACAGTCTTTTTCCAGCCTGTCCTAACAGTACATTTACTACGCTTCCCTCTAAGCCCCAGCTTGTATTTTCCTCGTGGCCTTCCTAATTCTTGCCAGACGTCGTAGTGTGGGTCGTGAGATGTTTCTGCCTGTAAATCTGTATTTGATCTGAGCGCAGTAACAGTTGTCTGCAAAGCCTTTGAAAACAGAGGAGCCTGCTGCAGGCAGGAGCTCGTAATCGACGGCCCAGGCCCCTCTCATGCGTCTGCGTGGTGCAGCATTGCTGCCTTTGGGGTACGCCTGCAGAGCTTTCCCTGCACGATGGGGTTCCCTCTTGAGTGCACCCTCCCAGCTTCTCCCAAAATTCATCAGCAGAAAAGCTGGAGTGAATACAAAAGCTCAGTAACGCTCTCGGTTGTCATTTCGGATGTAGAAGTCTGCCGGAGTGATGTCAGGCTAGCAGAGCTTTCTTCTCTCCCACACTTCTGTGTTTTTGATTTAAAAAAAAAAAAAAAAAAAGTGCATGAAGTGACCAGAGGCAAAGACTTTGGCGTTCTTGTTTCTGCCCGGCAGTTGCATAATTACTAAGGATTTGCTAAAGATGTGTATGTATAAGCACACAGATTCCCCCTCTGTATTTGTCTTGCAGATCTACCCTACCTGAAGGATCTATTTGTCAGAAAGTGAGTCGTCCATCACAACTCCAGGTGTAAAGAAAATTAACACCTTTGATGGAACTAATTTAAAAAAAAAAAAAAAAGCAAACTCACTGAAAAGTATCTGTCAGTTGAACCAGAGTAAGAATTACATTATTTATTTATTTTTCCTGTTAAAATCTAGTCTTATTTAGGTGAGAGAAAATAACCATCTTTTTGTTCTTGAAATTATTAGGGTTGTCAAAAATTTGCAGTTAACAAGCCTAGGTGCTGGGCCCTACTGAAATAAATTCACTGTCCAGTTGAATATGACAATGTCTTTACTCCAGGTGTCAGTGGAATTGATAAACTGCTCTGAAAGGTCATCCTGATTATCTTCTAGGTAAGTGGGACACATAATGGCCTTTTCATTTCACTTCCTTTGCACAGGAATTAGTTTTGAGGGATTGTATGATAAATATGTAAGACAGGCCTTTTCGTAGGCTTAAGAGCTTTCCTCTCTGTGCAATTCTATCTCCCAGAAGAATTAAATAATAATAATAAAGAAAACCCCATCCGTACGGATACATTTACAGCATTCCGGTTAAGATATTTGACTAATTGCCTTCAACAAGGGTAGATGCTACGCAAATATTTTTTTTCAAATACACAAAGAAGTAACTAAGTATATTTTGATTCTCACACACTCTACATGTCAGAGGAATTTACTATTGCATTGGCAGAGGCTGAATGAAATAACTCCACATACAGTTCATACTATATGAATCAAATGCCTGCATATTAAATCTTGGATTAGCGTTTGCTCACAGTATGAAGATACTGATATGTATATATTCTAAAATGGATGAATTTGCTTATCTGGATTTAAAAAAAAAAATTTTTTTTGAAGTATCTGCTTACATTTGCCCTGAAATGGGCCTCCCATGTGCATAAATTGATTGCACGTCTAATGATGCATGCTGATAATCAGGAATTCCACTGAGGTTTTTAAGAACTTCTTTTTCCTGCTTTAGCACTGATAGTCACCAGGGGAAAAAAAGTAACCATTATTCAGAGCCTGTCTTCTGTTCTTTAATTTAATTGTTGGCTTTTATGAGAGGTTCAGTTCCTGTCACTGCATGTCTGCCTCTGTTTTTCTTCAGAGCTATGCCTCCATCCTCTAGAAGAGGATGCAAATTTGTTGCATTTCAGTAGCTTTGGAAAAAAAAAATAAATTCTTCACAGATTGTGGAGTGATGCCTTTGATCACGTGAAGCATCCCGTTGCACTCTGGGTTTCTGGTTGGCGTTTGGAGAGGGCGCTGGGGATGGATTTGCTGCTGCTGAAACGATGGTGCTGGCATGGACCGGGCGCGTGTCCGGGAAGGGGCAAGGGCGGCAGGAAGTGGGTTCAGCAGGAGCAGTTAATGTTTGCCTGCAGAAGGTGAATGGAGTCAGCTGTGTTAATTTCCATGCAACAAATGGGCTTTGAGAGTCAGAGGTGTTAATGTGACCCTGTCATTACGCAGCGCTAGGCGGTGGAGGAGGCTTTGAGGTTCCCACAGAGAGATCCTGGCCTGCCCATTTCCATGGCAACGGCCATCATTTAAACATTTATAACCTTTGATTAAAGATACAAAAAGGAGGGGAAAACCTTTTAAACATTACAAATGTAAAGCTTTAACTAGGTCTTTCGCTTTAACAATATCCCTTATTTACATTCCTTGGAGTGTGGAGGTTTTATAAGGAACGCAGCTGTCCCTTCCCCATTTGGTAGGCTTCGAGATGACATTTCGGGGCAAATGCAGTGTTCTGGAGATAGCAATCTGACTTTGATCATAGCTGCACTGACATTACTCCACCAATTTAGTTGCTATTTATTTACATTAGTGTACTTTGCACCAAAATTGTGCTTGAAGTCTGTTATGCAAGATTTATGCCTCTGATAAAAGTGTTTGGGGAAAATAGCTATTTCTGTGTTGAATAAAATTAGTTTTTAAAGAGGAGGAAGATGAGATAGACCCGAAATTACAGACTCTGAAGCAGTGTAATGGCTGATACACAAAAGCCTTATGCTAGTGGGAAGAGCAAGCTGTAACTGCAGAAAATACAGGCTGGTTGCTAGCCTGCAAATTGTGTAGAAGGGCATGCTTCTGCCCGGTGTACCTCCACATCCAGTCCTCCTTCCTTTCCCCATATGCACGGTCTTTAACGTGTGGTTGCATAGCAGTGCTGCGGGAGAAATGCTCCCCGTTTGGGTTGGGGATTCTCACGTGTGGTGCTCGGGTGCGTGGCGTTAGGCTTTCTGGGAGTTTCCCACTGCTGGAATAATCTGCCATTATATTTTTGTTTTGTTTTTTAATCCTTCCCGCTTCTCACCCTCCCCCCAGCCTGCTGCTACTTGCAATTCGTTCCTGGGGAGATGGAGGGAAATACTGAATGTGCTAGTGGATTTCATGGTCATGCTGTCGAAAGCTGTGGTGTAACGTCAGGACTGGCACAGTGGGAGCTCTGAAGAAGGATGAAATAAAGCTGTATTTCTTCTCTGCTTTTACTTGGGGCAGCTGAAATTTGGTTCTGCTTTGGACTAATCCACACTGACTATAGGTGAGGATAGAAATGGCGTGACTGCCTCAGTGGGAAAACAACAAAAACGTCTTCTGGTGACGTGTAGCCTTGGACGTACTGCTTGGGATCTAGATACGCTTTTGAAAGGCAGCAGCACACTGAGAGCATCCAGGTGTCAGGACCGTGTCAGATGGATCCGTGACATAGCTGTGGAGTTTCCCACCAATTTGATGAATCAGAAGGGTGGGTTTCGGGTTAGTCGGTTGTCTTTCCGAGTAGTCAGAGGATGAAAAGTACGCTGCTCCGTCTCAGGAAACAGCCCAAGGGCTCCTCTGTGCTGCACTGTGTATGTACTAGTGTGGACGGTTTGGTGCTATATATTCTTATGTTGCATTTCTTACGTTTCCTAAAGTGTGAGGAAATGCTTGTGATATAGTGCTTGTTTTGTGACGGGGTGGCTCATTTGCTAGTATTGTGAACGTATGGATGTTAGTAGTGCTGAGACGAGTCAGCTTTGTTTTTATCTTTTACAAACTTAGAAGATGCTGTGCTTCAGAGTGGCTTTTTTTTTTTTTTTTTTTTGCTGTGTCTTGCTTCCCATGTCCTATTTATCCCTTCCTACCTTTAAAATAACTATGCGTTCTCAGTTTTTACCCACCATCAGCCATTCTGCCGCTCAAATTGCTTCTTGTGAAAGTTCTTGCTTAATCCTTATGTTGTTTCCCTTTTGGAGGCACGTAGGTGTAGGAGCTTTGTGGTTACACCTTGCATACAGTGAGGAAGAGGGGTTGAAGACCTGTGCAGACGCTGGGGCACACACTGGGTGATGCCGGTGCCTTGCACGAGGGCATCCCCTCAGGGCTGTGTTTGGGGAGGATTCTGCAGCAGGGTGCCAGGCTTAAACTCCTCAAGGACATGCGCGGTTTCTGGGTCTCCTTTCGTATTGATGGGACATGCTGTCCTGGTTGCAGACACAGACAGCTGAATGACAGAACTGTGGAGTGGTTTGTGTTGGAAGGGACCTTAAAGATCACTTCTTCCAACCTGCTTGCCGTGGACAGGGTCATTTCTAGGCCAGGCTGTCCAAAGCCCCATCCAACCTGGCCTTGCACGCTTCCTCCCTCAGATACGAATGGAGCTGGTTCAGGGTCTCCAAAGCTGTTTGGCTTAAAATTTACTGTGTGGACAAGTCTCAAAGGACTGGCGATTTGTAAGATTTGCAGCAGCGTGGTGTGACGCGGTGACAGCTTGTTCAGCGGCGGTGTAGTTGTGGGTTTTGCATTGCAGCAGTGCACTCTCTGAGTTCCCTCATGCAGCCTCTCTGTCTGTGGAGGGGAAGACAATTTGTTCTGAGCAGAACAAAGCTGACGTTCCCAGAGGTTCATGTCCAGCATCTCCCTTGAGGACCGTGGTGTTTGGTCCCAGGTCAGAGGCTTGGCTGCTGTGCAAGCAGGGTGGGAGAGGCTGGGTTTGAGCTTCATGTGGTCAGGTCTCCATGGAAGTGCCACAGGGCAGGCTCCCTGGTACCCCCAGAGAGGATCCCCTGCACCAGAGAGGACACAGGCTGCTCACTGTGCTGCAGGCAAGCCAGCTCAGCTGGTGGTGGCAGGCCAGTGATGAAGCTGGTAGCTACATGCTGGTTGAAGTCTGCTCCCAAAGCAAGCTCGTTAGCATTTTGGAAACGAATGATAATGTGCTGTGGGGGAATATTATACCGAACAGCTCAAGTTGACCCACTAACAATCTGCTAAGGAAAGAAAGCTCCAAGGTTGCGTAAGCTAGCTGGAAAATGGGTCCCAGTATATAAATAGTGACGAAATAAAGACCCATCTGAGAGTGAAATCTCTGGATTTCTTTCACTGAGCTCCTTTCCAGTTGTTGAGGTGTGAGCTGTAGTTTTGGCAACTCTTGTTTTTAACCACAGTTAAACAATTGCATTTAAGGCTGAAGTAAGCATTAGTTCAAGTTGCCTTTCCACCTGAATAAAAGACACTCTGAGCGTATCCAGTTACACCTGTGAAGAGGGTAGTCATTTGTGTTGTGATTAAAGAATGCTTTTAGTGAAAGGCCAAAATCATGGACCGGCTTTCTGAGGTAATTTTGTTGTAGTGTTTAATCAGCGGAAAACGAAAGCTGTGAGGTTTTCATCAGCTCCTGTGTCAGGGAGGGAGAGGACTCGATACCTATGGTAACATGCAGAAAGTAAACGGGGTCAATGCTTGAGGAAAGAAATCCTTCCTAATTCCTGTGGCTAAACATATTTTTGTGACTGATTCTAATTCTGACAGCAGCTATCAGGAAAATGTGCATGCTTTTCCTGGTGTTCAGTTATGTATAATAAACACATTTGTTAGTTTACGTCTTTGTCATCCGCTACTAAGACTTTAATTGTTGGGTTTTTTTTTTTGTTTTTTTTTTTTAGTCTTAAAAAATTGTTTCATGAGCTTTAAAAACTCCATCCTGAGCATGTAGAGCTCTGTAAGTGCAAGCTCCTATGTCACAAGCAAGCTCCTAATAATATTGTTTGAGAATGTTCTCAAATGCAGAAGGAAATGTGTAGAGGTGGGGAACTGAGTTGTTCTGAAGTGAAGCACATTGAAAGTGTGTGTTGAAGTTTGTTCTGTGTTTTATGTGCACAGCTTCAAACCCTTGAAGTTCTGATGATCTGAACATGCACATCCAGTTGTGCTGCGGCAGCTCTGGAGTAGTGCAGACTGTAGCATTTGGGAAGTCTGGATGATCAGGGAGGGCATCCAGATCCTGAAATGCCTGGATAGAGCTCAACAGGAACAGATGTACCTATGTGTTGTTCAGACTTTGCATATTTTTCTGTTGACTTCTGAAATATTCTTAGTGATTTAGCTCTGAGCCTGAAAAAAGCAATGTAGACTTTTAATGTGCTTTCATTACAGCCAACACCACCAAGAAAACATTGGCTGTTTAGGTGTTCATGTGGGATTGTGATTGCTGCACAGATTGAAGAAGGCCCTCAGATGTGCTCAAATGTCTTCAGTAGTTTTTTTAAAGCTTTTCTTATGCTAATGAAAATCCTTCATGGTTACACGCATGTGAGTTGTTGAATTCTTGAGTTTAAAGACTTCATACCCTTTAAAATTGTAAACGTGGTATTGATACTAAAATGGTATACTTAGCTATTCAGGCTGTATGAATATGTTGATTCTCTAACGCCTGTGAAGT
Source organism: Aythya marila (assembly GCF_965140915.1). Lineage (NCBI taxonomy): Eukaryota > Metazoa > Chordata > Aves > Anseriformes > Anatidae > Aythya > Aythya marila. The sequence continues at coordinate 48,310,695 of NC_139080.1, read as the reverse complement.
TCCCTCTGTTCACGGTGGAACCTCAAGGTAGATTTAAAATTAATCAAATGTTGACTGTAAAGCCACATGCATTACAGAAGCTGTACTTTGTGATACTGGCATACATTAGGATTCTCATGGGAAATAGGAAGAAAAAAGATGTTTTATTGCTATGAGAATGACTATAGTGATGCCTACTGATTTCGGCATTCAAAGAGGAAAAATACAGAGTTTTGAGCCACTGCCTTTTTTCTACCAGTCATTTTTTGAAAGTGCATCGATGGAACTATTTGTACTGCTGTGAACAAGAACATGTCAGGTGGGTACTGCCTGTACTGGAACAAACAGCTTTATTGTTTCCTGGATTGTCTTGAGTATAAGAATGCGAAGGCCAAAACAGTAATAAAAACAGATGATTACTTCTGCTCATTCAAAGAGAAAAGCAGTAGCTAAAATACAATTTAGTTTTAATTCTTTATGTTTCACTTCATCTACTTCAAAGCAGTTGATAAAAAGCGTAGCTGATACTTTGCTTATACAGACAATTATGTCCCACAGGCTTTGTTAGAATTAAAACCACTTTAAATTTTAATACCAAACTGCTTGTAAATTGTTTTAATCTAAAATTTCATATCAAACTGTTGAGATACTTACATTCATGGAGCAAAGTAGGTATTTTAGTTCACTTTTAATGACTAGCACATGTGAGCTATGTAAATTGAGTTACATGCATAGGATTTCCAGCACGTAGAACAAAGCAGAATTGTATGTAACGTTTGTCTGTGCCTCGAATTCCTGATGCTGCAGCATCTGACAAATGTATACGTAGCCGTCTGCTCTGTTTGCAGACTACGTGCTGCAGATAGCCACCCGCCTTGGCACAGACTGTCCGGCCTCATCGCGCTGATCCAACAGCGGGGTGCGTGCCAAAGGCTGAAGTGTGCAGGGCGAGGGGCACGGCGTACCGTGTCCAGCACAGCACCGCCGGGCTTGGGGGTTGGTGATGGCGGTCTTCTCAGGGTCTCTGCTACCACATGCAGCATTTCTGTGTCTGCCTGTGAAAGCGGTGCAGAGCTGTGCCTAGCAGCCTGGGCTGTGACAGGCCGTGGTGGTGGGGTGGCGGCCTGCAGAGCGGCAGGCCCGTTGTGCTGCGAGGTGCCCGGCGTGGCTGCGAGGCAGCCCTGTTGGGCTGGGGAGGTGTGGAGGCACGCATCCGCTTGCTGAGGAAGTGCTCCGAAAATCAGGGGCACCCGGGCGCTTCCCCTTCCCAGCCCTGGCTTGCTTATGTCTTGACTCACACGCTTAAGGGCTCGCCCCAGCTGACTTGTGCAAGGCAGGGCTTCTCTGTCTGCTGATGTTGTCACCGTGTTGTTTCCACTTCTCAAGTTTCTTATGTTCATGTGATTGCTTTAAGGATATAAAACTCTTTATTTCCGGTCTCCTGAAGCAAGCATTTCTTCCTTCCTTTTTAAAACTCTTTAATTGTAATCCTTCATTGTGCTTTCACTTGTTTCTCTGATGCTTTTCTGAAAAGGTTTGAAGATTTCTGTGTGTCTGTGGCATGGGGTGAGCCACCAGCAGTTTAATCTTCTCCAGTTGACAGAAACGTGAACTTTTTAAAATGTTTGTGTAGCAACAAGCTGAGGTTTGCCTGAGTCTTTGAGAGGCTGTGGAGGAGGATATGAAGGCTCTACAATCCCTGAAATTCTCATCCCAGCAATCAAGCCCTAAGATAACCAACTTAGGTAGTTCCTTTAGTGAAGAGAGGAGGGACCTGAGGGCTGGGATAGGACAGTTTGTCATTTCCTTAATTAACGATTTCCATTTCCTGCAAGTATCCGAAGCCATCAGGTTCAGGCGTAATTGATGTTTTTACTCCTGTACCACGGCTGTGGTGTTCAGGTAGGCATTTGAGGGCCTGAAGGAGAGCTTTGGTGCACTCAGTGTTTATAGATAAACACATGTGGGAGACACGGTCCCTTCTTGGGGAAGTTTACAGCATATTTTGGAGCGGGAAGAAAGGGAACCCCACAGGAGGAGGAGAAGCAGAATTTGGAAGAGCAAGCTCGAGATGAACTGCGTGGTCTTGCTGCGTCAGACTCTTCGGCTGTTGTGTCTGAGAATGCTTTCCTGTAAGTCTTGCTGCAAACGTATATCTCAAAGGCACAGGGTAAAAAAGGGAAGGGGGCGACTACCTGTCAGTTTACTAAGCTGAGAAGGCTAAAGATATGAAGGACAGAAAAGTGGCTGTTGTGGGTAAAAGGAAAAAATTACAGGATTTAAGCATGCCATGTCCTGCCAGTAAAGATGATTTTGGTGCCTCTTTTACAGTGAGGACGTTGAAGACCATGTTTAGATTTTATCTTCCAAGTAGGATGTGGGAAGAGACAGTGACTGTTTTGAAGAAACATACCTGCACAATTTCTAGATGCTGACATTTCATCCTAGAGTGAAACTACAGCAGTTGATGGAAGCTGAAATTAGCGTTACTCTGATTCACAGAGTTTATTTTTCGGTATACCCACTGCAAGTATATTGGTAATGCCTACAAGCATTTTTTTCTTTCTGTCTCTCCAGTTCATTGAGAAATAGATACCTGGTTTTATTTTCTGAGGTATTTCTGCAGAGAGCTGCTTGAATGTCCTTTGTTGTAAATCTGTCCATGGTTTTATAACTCTGGGTAGTTTTATTGGTATCCTGCCTCTGCCAGGGCATGACGACTTGCAAATCTACTGTGGCTTGTTACCATGCTCACACTGTGATAAAAATTGAGAGGTAACACAGTTGATCATTGCTGATTATGTATGTATCGAGGTATACCAAAAGCATTGTGGGTTCATTTCTGCAAATGGATTTTCCCTGAGGTTTGCATGCAGCCTGGACTGACTGACCCTCGGCGGTAGCTGTATTGATAAGCTAAGTCCTAATAGGCAGCTGGTGCAGTAGTGTGAAGTGGGCTTTTGGAGGGGGGCCTTGCTGGAATATGGTTCTCATTAGGGCAGAACACCACATCTGAAGTCATTTTAATTCTCGACAGCATGGTACTGCCTTGCGGAGACAGTGCGATTACTCCGGGGAGGAGGTGGAAGTGCCTCGCGTCACTCAGCTGTCCTGCTGCTGATTAAGGGGTGACACTGTCCCAGACGCCTTTCGGAGGCAGGCAATTATTTTCAGCTGGAGAGATGTTAACCAAGAACTGAAGCCCTAGGGGAGGAAAGGGTGAGCAGGGCCAGAGAAGGAGGGGGGGGGGAGCTCACAAAACACAGAACATTTATTTTACTATTTCTATGTCTTGGGCTCTCCCGTTACAAGGCTTTCACCATTGGCACGGTGAGGCACTGCATGTTTGTGGCTGACTGCACAGAGCTAAGTGTTCTGTTCCGTAAGTTTTTTTTACATTTGCTTGAATATAAAATAATTTTGTATTAATTTGCATCCTGCTGTATGGTTAGTGAGACCAGCACAGATGCTTTGTCTTCTTTCTACTCTTCTTTTCATGTAGCATTGTGGTTTGTTTGTTTGTTGTTTTGTTTATTTTTATTTTTGCTTAAATATTGATCCAGAATCCAGTTTTAATCAGTGGAGGGATTTATATCCAGCAGGCTGCTGCCATGTGGTCATTATTTTTGTGATAGACTCATTACTTGATGATAAAATTCAGGCCATTGCCTACTGCTCAAGGCAACCTTTTGCTACGGTCTTTGTAAGAGAGCTGTGAGAACAGCCATGCAGCTTGGGTTGCAGGTAAGAAATTAATTTTTTTGGTTATTTTGTAAGTCAGTGGAAGTTGAAAGCTCATTTAAAGGTTCTTTATCAACTACATTAGTTGTCACAACAGGGAATAATTTAGTAGCAGTAGAAAATAATTGCTTCAGCTTGTAAAATGCTGTAATCTAGGCTTGAAATGTGAGAGGTTTATACAGTATTGTCACTGTTGACTGACTGATTTCATTACATCACAACTAACAATAAAGCTGTTTGAATTACTCAGCAGATTGAGTTTCTTAAACTGACTGTGAGTCACATTGCCTGTATGGAGATTAATTGTAAATGGTCTTATGTTTGTGTGCGTGTTGCAGAGAGATATCCTTCGCTAACAGCCTGGATTCAGCACCTGTCTGTAGCTCCAGAGTACTCAGGCACAGTTAGGTGTAGTCCCTACAAACAGAAACGCCCAGGAAAGAGCCTCAGTACTGCTGTGATGGGACCTACTGGGAACCTGTCTTGTTGGCTGGTTGCGTATAGATACTGTATGGTTTCTATTGCCATACAGCTTAAATAAGAATTAACAACTGCAACAAAAAAAGCCCAACCCTTTGATGCATGTATTGTGTAAATTGTAGCTGAACAGGCTGCCGCTTTGTGTACACGGCTGGTGTGCAAAATTGTAGTTTGAAGCTTGAAATCTGTTTCGAAGACATGAAACTTTGAAGTGATTTCTGTTGGCATATACAGAACAGTCTGTGTTTATATAAGTATCTGGCAGCTGAATGTCAGTATTTTTTTTCAAAGAATAGCCTTGCTGATATTAGAAGAAAAATGGAGTGGAAAAAAAAGCCCTCAGTTGTGGTTGTGCCCTAGAATGTACTACTAGTTTTTCTGGTTATTGCTATTAAATCATGCTGATGCTTTTGTTTTTTTGCTGAGACTTAGCATATATCTTGCATAACTAGCATATGCTTTTCTGTTTGTGCTCATTTTTAATTTAAGTGTACCTTGCTTATCAGCATCACCAAAGCTCACTTGAGTAAACAAAGAGAACTCATTCCCTTCAAATCCAAACTCAGCTGCAGGTAGTCTGCCTTTTGCTTTCCAGCAATGGCAAACCAGGAGTAAATCTGCCTTTTAGCAGACATCAGAATAATCTTTTATGCTTCCAAAAGTTCTTTTTTGCATAGTAACAGGAACCTGCTAAATAGCAAGACAGTGCTGTTAGGTTTTATTGACATCGTTCCTTTGCCTAATAGGAAACAGAAAACAAAGGGGGGGGGAAGTTTTAAGCATTTTGAGGAGGAAAGACTTTAGGCTGAAACTTTCCTTGTGTTCAATTAGCGGATATATATGTGTATTTATTGGACTGTTTCATTACGGTGGTCCGGGTCTAAGTGCTTAATTAGCTTGTTTGTTGAAGTCAGGCAGGAGAAGAAAATAAAGGACCCAGGTAAAACTTTGCAGGCTGTGAGTGAGCAGGCGGCACGTGAGGCTGTGCTGGGGTTGGCCTGCCTCCATGCAGGGGAGGATTTCCTGGGCGATGCTGTGGGCTGGAGGTCTCAGGTGGGTCAGGAGGGGTGGTGGTAGCACGGGGCCACCCGTGCTGCTGCAGCAGCTGGAGGAGCAGTCCCACCAGTGCTGGCTTTGGTGTCTGCCTCGCTGCTGCCTCCCTGTCCTCCACCGGAGTATGGATGCCATGCTCTGTGGGCAGCACTCCCTAGCTAGGGACTGATTCCTGAGCACACTCGAGTAGGCAGTACTCTGCTTTTGCTCCTGTACCTCTCCCTCACCTTCTAATTAGCTTCCCTCTCAGCTTTGCGGGTGCTGGAGGCTGGGGCGAAGGTGCCAGGGCCATGAGGAGGCTCAGTGGGGCCTTTCTTGACCCCTGCCTGCTGCCACCACCACCCCTGGGCCTCCTGGCCCGGCCTTCGTGCCTGACCCATGCCTCTCCTGCGCCCCAGGCTCCCAAAATTATGGCTTCAGGGGAGGGGTGATGAGGGGACTGGGGGTGTCCTCAGCATGGTGTCGTCATCCCCTTCCTACGTGGCCAAAGCCATGCTGGCATGTTGCTGCCTCTGTTTATATCAGCTGGCCGCCCGCTTTTCTTGCTAATAAAACGTGGCTAATGAAGTAGTTGGCATCTGTTTTGGGAGAGGGTGAATGGGAGAGGGGAACCTCTAAGAACAGCTTTATGGCTTGGCTCTGCGGACCAGCTATTTAATGTAGCGCAATAAAACTTCGCAATTTTAGCAATTCAGAGCGATCTGAGCAGTTTCACATTGTTTTACTGCATGAACAAAGCAGCTATTGTTCTCCTGGTCATAGCTGTTTGCCTCCATCAGTGTGAAATGAGGTCCAGGAGAGCTGCTGTGTGTGAAACAAGCGAGATCTCTTCTGAAAGCCCCGCAGATGTGTGGGATTAGCCTGTCACTGCTGGGGCAGCCTGAGCAAGGACCAGATGGGGGTGTGCAGCTCGGCACGCCAGCCGGGAGCCAGGGCCTTCCCCAGCTAATGTGGCTTGTGCAAATAGTGCAGGCATCCTTGGTGGCTTGTACAAGTAGTGTGGACATCGGCGTGGCGGCCTGTTGTGCGCCTCTCTAGAGATGCATCCCCAAGTGTGCAGGCCGGGGGGGGTGGGGGTGTTGGTGGCCTCTGGGAAGGCTGCAGCATCACCAGATGCAAAATGAGGTCTGTTTGTGGGACTTGGTCCGGTGGGACTTGCTGGTAGCACTGTGACTATGAAATTAAGTGAGGTGGGCAACGTAAATCTGTAGTTCGAAGCTTCAGCTAGGAGGACGCTTCTTGAAAATAGCATTTAGATGCTCGAATTTGCCTGAAAGTAAAATGACTACATGAGCTGACTTTCATGCCTGTTAAGTTCTCTCCTTTTATATTAAATGTTGCTTTAAACTTTAAAGGCATCAGTCAATTAAAGAAGTCTGTACCTTCCTAAAATATATTTTATAAGTAATTATTTTACTTTATTAATATTATTGTACCTACCATATAATATATACTAATATATGTTATTACAAGTAATTATAGTAATTACATTTATCATGTAAATACAAATTTTCTTGTCTGGAAATCTGGTGGAGGACAGGATCCTGAAGGGCCCTATTTGCTTGAAGTTTGGGTGTTATGCCGAGGATGCATGAGGAACTTCAGAAGAAATAACAAGTTATACCTGTTTCTTTGATTTGAGAAGTTACTAGTTCAAAGCTGAGGGATCTTATAGCTCTCATTATAGGATCTGCCTTCTTGTGTTAGATCTGTGGGTGACAGGAACAGATGAAATATTTTCGGAAGTAGTCAGGAAAGAACAGAGAAGAGAAGCTAGTTGAGCTCAGTGCAATCTGTCCGGGCCTCGTGCAGGTACCTGTGTGGCTGATGGGACGCTGCTGCATTATTTCCTGCAGGAAAGAAACGTGATGCCCCTGCGTGAGTTTTGCGGGGCTCCTGCAGAGTACCTATAAATATATGTGAATAGTAATGAATAGTACTTCCACGCCAGCTGATAGACTGGGAGTTTGCAGTCTGGGGGAAGGAAAGTCTGGCAGGAGGGAAGCCTGTTGTTGTCTGCTGTTGGTGTTTCCTCCATAACATTGCTGGCAGGATAGATTTGGAAACACGAAAGAAGAGATCCTTACACTGAGCCTTCCAGGCTGGTTCTGTTTGCCACACTCATGCTACGCTCAGTGACCCCTCCGCCTCACCAGGATACAGACGGTGCAGGTGAGTCAGCTGAATGGTAATTTGGACAATGATGCGTTGTACCAATAGTGATCGAGTTCCTCAAATCATGATGCTACCGCAGGCAAAACACCACAAACTGCTGCTCTCCTTTCATTCCAGACTGTCCCAGACGTCTTCAGATCCTGTTTCAGGTTTGAAGAGAAAGTTTTTTGAGGTCTGGCACGCATGCAGAACATGCAGTGTCTTGAGGCTGAAAGTTACCTTCCCATTAATTTGATTTTACAACTTTCTTGAGCTGCCGTGAGATTTATTTGTTTATTTTATTTATTTATTTATTTATTTATTTTTGTCCACGTGGGATTTCTCACGAAGACTCTTAATTATCAAGTGCAGTTTGGGGAGTTCCCTGTGCGTTACCTTCAGCTGATGTTCTGTCGGTGTACTTATGTTGAAATTCATATTGTATTATAATTGCTGTTTATAAATTACACCTGCAGTATGTTAGAGGTTATCTGGAAATTGAGAAATAAATGGCATAACACAAGCATAACATATGAAGTAAACGTGTACTAAGACATTTCCTTTGCAAGAGCTTGAAATGTGTCTGAGTTAAATATGCAAAAATATGCAGAGAGAACATTTGTAATTATGCCATGCAAGCTTGAAGGACTTAATATGGAGAACTTGTATTGAAGTGATTCATGACATATAGAAGCAGACTTAAAAGAGTGTGGCTTTGTGAAGGACACTTTTGAAATCGAGGTGGGATTTTTCCAAGCTTTGTAACCAAATAGAAGTCAAGGAGATTTTTGAAAATGAATTTCAGATAGGTGACTTGGTAGAGCCTTGCTCTGTACTGACTAGGTATTCGGCTTTGGAAGTGTGCATGTAGTTATACTGGATTTAGCTTCCAACTTGGTGATGGGTTGGGTAGACCAATAATCAGAAAAAATATGTGCTGTGCTGATGAAACTTTTGTGGAGAAATAGAGAAACACCTTCAAAATAGCCAGAAGGCTAGATTTTTGCTCTCTCACTGAGAGGTGTGCATGAAGTTTTTCTGGGCATCGAGCAGGATTGTGAGGTGTACCTTTAGAAGGTGGTAGCACTTGGAGAAGAAGGTAAGTGAGTGGGTTGCTGCCCTGGTCAGGGGTTGGCCTGGAGCAACTTGCATGCTACTGCTGCAGCTGTGCTGCAGTCTTCATTGCTTCTGGATCTTGTAGCTAGAGCTGCGTTGTAGAAATTGTCAGCAAAAATGTTGGGAAGAAGCTTGAAAAAGCCAGTCAAACATCCTGGGAAACAGTTGGCTTGTATTGTCCCAGAAGTGCATCAGCTGGTATCCTGCTTGCCCTGCAGTGCTTGTCTGAGACAGAGGATAGGGAGGCTGGGTGCTGAACTTGAGCTTGCCCAAGACAAAAAGATAACCTGACAAAAGCATAACCCAGTACTGCCTTGGAAGTATAGCTGATCATCAGGAAGCACTTCCTTACGGTGTGGGTGATGGAGCACTGGCACGGGTTGCCCAGAGAGGGTGTCAGCTGTGGTGTCTGCCTCCTGGGAGCTCTCCTAGAGCCTCCTGTGCATGGTCCTGGGCAGCCTGCTCCAGGTGTCCCTGCTTGAGCAGGGGGTTGGACTAGGTGACCTCCAGAGGTCCCTTCCAGCCTAAACCCTTCTGATTGGGAGAAATAAAGCAAATTTAAGTTGTTAACGTAGCCCTTAACATGGCTACGTTATGGCTACGTAGCATGGGTCTCTGGTGCTGTTGGGTGAAATTCTGGCACCAAGACCAGGAGTTTACGTACTAGTCTTGTTTCCCCTGTGCAGAAAAAAAGGATCTTTCTTCACTCTGTGTTTCTAACGATGGCAAATCTTCCACCTCATCATGTGTCCAGTGGTTAATTATTCTGCACCTTGAGTGTCCGTACAGTATTTCCATCTTATAGTTGATCTTAGGTTTCTGGCCACAGGATCTTTTTAAAACTTAATTAAATGAAAGACCACACTATGCAATATCACCTTCTACTACTAACACCTGGTAGTTAACAGCTCTAACAGTTCATTGCGTAGACTGTAGGAAGTGGTTTCTTTCTGCCTAAGCAAATGGTTTACTGTTGAAAATACTGTTCTGTCTGTTCTTGGAAGTGTACAAATGTCTATCATTTGTCAAGTTGTTATTCCAGAACATAGTGCTCCAAAGCTATCAGTCTTAAAATACTGTTAAATGACATTACAGGGAAGAATAAATGAGCAAAATCAGCATTGTCTTGCTTTTTTTTTTTTCCCTCTTGAGTTATTAAATGTTTTAAATATAACACTAAGTAGCACACCACCAAAAAGCACAGTCCCAGAAAAATCAACCTGATTATTTGGTTTTAAGTAAATAATTAATTTGGCTTCTTTTACCTTTCTACAAGAGGTTTAGGGGGAAGGATGGATGATCACGTTATTGAGTAGACTAGTTAAATAATCTAGGTTCTTTTCACTCTAACTAATGCCAAGTAACACGAGGAATGAATTAGTTTTTACTTAGTATGAACAGAGCTATATATTAGTTGCGTATTATATTAAACATGAAAACAGTGGTTAAATACAGGTGGCGTAGGAATTTCTGAACCAGCAAGCGCAGCAAAACTTGAATTAAGCTCCTCGTTCAATTAATTGCATGTTGGTAAGTATACACTGAACTCTGGGCTGCAGCCGTGCGGTCTGCTGCCTCTCCTCCTGGTAGAAATGAGGGCAGCTTGCACCTTCAGCAAACTGTGCCCGTGTCTATTTGCTGTATTTGTTGTAAGTCCTGTTTTGCTAGAGCGAGGTGGAGAGGGAGCTTGAAACACCAGTGCCTGGACACAAAGAGAAGCCCAAACCCCAGGGGTTGAGGGGGTGGTGGGACCTGCCCCGTGGGCAGCGGCTGACCTGCGATGGGCAGCAGAGGCTGGATGCAGCACGGGGCAGCTGAGGGTGGATGTGGTGGCTGGAGTCAGAATTAGGGCCCCCCGTGACGTGAGGTGGGTAAGAGCTGCTTGCTGCGTTGCCTATAGCTATGCTTTGGCTGTGAGGCACCCCGCAGCTCAAGCCCTTCTTCAGGAGCAGTAACCTTTTATTCAGTTTTCTGTAAGATTTATTTTAGTGGTGGGAACTGATGTGTGATCCCTGGAATTGAGTTCCTATTGGATGCACCTTTACCTCAATACTCAATGTAGAAAAAGTGTTTTGCTGAATGAGTATTAAAATAGTCAAAGCTGAAGAGCTAATAAACTTACAAAGAATAGTTTTGAAGGGAGTGTATTACTTTGAAAATCAATGCATGGTAGGCTGGAGTATTTTGTGATTCATTCTTTGAAGGGACAAACTGGAATAACTTATGTTGGTCTGCGCCTAATTTTTTTTTTTTTTTTGAGTTGTTGTTAGATTGAAGTGCTTCCGAGCCCAGAACCAACCTTCATTAGCTCTCGAAGGGCTTAACAGAAAAGCAGGTATAAAATCAATTTAGGAGGCGGAAACCATTGCCAGTACTTGTGTGTGAAACCATTTGTGCGGATGATGCTGACTTACACCGAGAACACGCACTCCTGTGTTTATACTCTTAACTTCACGATGCTGACGTGCTGAAGTGGTGCCTCTCCAGAGATGTACGTACGCTGTCTCAAGTGTCCCCCTTCACGGTAGCTTTTTGTGACATTCAGCGCAATTCACCTTGACATTTACTCAAGTAGTTTTCTATTGAAAGGATATTTTAGCTATCTCATCGTAAGGTTTACAAAAGAAATGAGTTTAATTGCTCACATCGAAGCGCTCACCCCTCCCACTTGCACACATTCTGCAAGTGAAACGTGTTAATCCCCTCCTGCCCTCCCCCCATTGAAGAAGCCTGATACGTTTCCTTTTGCATTAGTTAGGCCTTCTGGGAAATACATGCAGAAATAAAAGGCTTTTCTATAGCCCTTTCTCCCTCAGGAATGCATAGAAACCAGCTCCTTGGATCTGTTCCACAATTTGAAACTTGATTTGCGGGGGGGGGGGGGGGAGTCTATAATCCTATGCACATGTTACTGAGAGAGACCTAATTAAAATTTGAGGTAGAGGTGCAGGTTCTTAGAGGATCTCGCGCTACTTTTTCGAAAAAGCATTTCATGTGCCTTATTTGCAATCCGTATGTTGTGCCGAGGCATGTTTCCGAAGCAGGTATGTAAAGCTCTCTTAGCTATATGACCTTTGGTTTTCCATCCTCTTTATTAGCAGCGTGTACCCAGACAGCCTACACAGAAGGGGCTTCTTTTGTTTATAAAGATTACTTGAGGATGGTGATGGTTTCTCGGCTGCTGACAGTATTCACACATTTTACCTCGGCTACAGCAAAAGGCGTGCCCTTTGCCGGGGGGCAAATATTCGTGCATGCTCGTTACACATCCATGAAAACCCATGGGAAGAGGTGCTGCGGGGTTTCACAGTGATGTTGAGATGTTGGTTGATGTCAGTGCCGTACTGAGGGCAGAAAGGCTGGTGTGTAGCCTCAGAGCGTTGGGACAGGCAGGAATCCCAGCAGGCTGGGCTGGGGTGACCATCACATTGCTAAGTAACCCAAGCGCTGAGATACCTGCGTGGTTCGGTAGCCCTTGGGGCTTGTAGGTACTGGATCCTCCTCGGATCATACCTGGGGTTAGCCCAGGACGGGCATGCTGGTGCCCACAAGGTTGGTGAGATAAAAGCAGCGGTGTGGTGGCTTGGGCATAAGCTGCTGTCCATGCTGCTGGGCGTGTGCCAGTGCCCATGCTCTCCTTCTCCTGCCTGAGTGTGCCTGGAGGCGAGTGAAGTGTGAACTTGAGCTCTTCTATGGGGACAGTGTGACGGAACCCAAAGATCTCCTGTGTCTTCACTGTATTTTCCCCCTGTACTCAGCTCTGGTGAGGCTGCACCTCGAGTACTGTGTTCAGTTTTGGGCCCCTCGCTACAAGAAGGACATGGAGGTGCTTGAGCGGGTGCAGAGAAGGGCGACGAAGCTGGTGAGGGGCCTGGAGAACAAGTCCTATGAGGAGCGGCTGAGGGAGCTGGGCTTGTTCAGCCTGGAGAAGAGGAGGCTCAGGGGTGACCTTATTGCTCTTTACAGATACCTTAAAGGAGGCTGTAGCGAGGTGGGGGTTGGCCTGTTCTCCCACGTGCCTGGTGACAGGACGAGGGGGAATGGGCTTAAGTTGAGCCAGGGGAGTTTTAGGTTAGATGTTAGGAAGAACTTCTTCACTGAAAGGGTTGTGAGGCATTGGAACAGGCTGCCCAGGGAAGTGGTGGAGTCACCATCCCTGGAAGTCTTTAAAAGACGTTTAGATGTAGAGCTTAGGGAAATGGTTTAGTGGGGACTGTTAGTGTTAGGTCAGAGGTTGGACTCGATGACCTTGAGGTCTCTTCCAACCTAGAAAATTCTGTGATTCTGTGATTCTATTGGCAACCACGGGCAGAAATAGTTTCCTTGTCCCCACAATAATTGCATGTGTTCATATGTAGGTTGGAAAGAAAACAGCCAATTTTCGAGTCTCTGGTGCTCTCCAGGTAATCTAAGCAGAGGCAGTGCTGCTGCCTCTTGGCACAGTTGAGGCAGTCCACGTAACGCTGGGGAGGCAGCTCCTCCTCACCATCAGCAGCCTCATTTCCAGTGCCAGCAGAGCCAGCCTAACCTTCTCATGTCCCTATACAGACCCCTGGAAGTGGCGGTGGGGCCTGTGCGGGGCCATGCAGCCCTGCTCCCAGCCCGGCTGCGGGGGCAGGAGCTGCCTGAGCTGGTTTTGCTGGGGAGAGGAGCGCTGGGGGAGCCACGGCGTGATCGGTGTGGTGGTGAGCCATGGCATGCAAACGGGCACCAACAAATTAGGGTTGAATCTGACTGGGCTGAAGCGACGGGTTCTTTCAGCTGATGAAAATATTTCATAAATATTGGCTTGTTTTCAGCTGCTATCTAGTGTGGAACTGTAGGTCATACTCCTTGGCAGTCGCCGAAGAAGAAAGTTATTTTCATTCCACGCCTCTCCCTGGAGCGAGAGATTATAATCTCAGTGATGACAGGTTGTCAGGTTATCTTCTTCTTTCTCCCCCCAAGTTTTAGGAAGGAATTGCAGGGGACTTGGTGCAGGAGACCTGTTGCACGACGTCCTCCTTTTGATGCCGCCGTCTTTACTTCCCAGCTCAGCTCAGTGATTTCCTCTGCTCCTCAGCTTCTTCAGCCTGGTCTAATAACAGCATCCGGCACCAAAACGTCTCTTTGCTGACAGTTATAGACCTGACTGTATGTATTCTGTTTACTCTCCAATTTTAATTTCAGGTTGGCGTTTGATCTTGTTTGTTCAGGCCCAGATTTTCACTGTCTTGTTTGCTCTCAGGAGGTGGCATTTTGTTCTGTAGGCTGTCTTGTTTTAAAAATGGACCTTCATCATAGAAGGACGGCTGTCTGTAAGGTGAGAAAAGTCAGGATGATCTGTTGCGCAGTCTTTTGGGTATATTTTCCAATGCTGACCAGCTCACATTGATTAATTGCTTTTCTGCTAATGAGTTGGGGACTATTTTCTGCGTCTGTGTGACTGTAAGTGGATGATGCTTTTTCACAACTCCCATTCTGCTGGGTAAGTAGTTTTCCCAAGATGTAATATGCTACTTCCAACCTGTATTGTAATTATGCTGGGCAAGCCGTGGCTTTTAGTGGGGAAAAGTCATTCAGTAATGGCTTTGCATACGGGAGGCACTGATTTGCCGCAGAACTGTCTGGCTTCAGGTAACCCTTACGTGACAGTTGCCGTGATGTTTGCTGGTCCACTTGATTTAATGCCATGTAACTAATTAGGTAAGAAGGCCAAAAGCAAAGATTAGTGTTTGAATTTGAAAATGGTTAACTGTTGTGGATTGATATGTATTTCATAGGATCATACACTATCTATATATATCCCATATGGTAGTACTGTTTGCTTTGGAATGGTGGACAAATTCTGAGAGAAATGTTGGAAACCATAGCTGTTTAATAATGTGGTCGTAACCTCAAATCAAGGAGTAAGATATTTTTATTTTTAGATATGCAAAAACCTTTCTATGTCACAATTTGCATCACAGGGACAGAATGCTGTGCAGCTTCTCTTTAATCATTTTCCTGAAGGAAAGGATGCTGTAGGGTGGTTGAGTCTTGAATCTGTTTGTTGAAGGCTGCCTGGAGAATAGAATGTACTTAATCAAGTAGTGTGTGTTTATCTAGCACTTTAAGCTTCTAGTTCGCCAGGTTTGTATTCTCTAGTCTGCTTTCATTTCAAATAATATGTTAATCCGTGAAATCAGGTTTGGTTATGGGGAAGAATGTTAGAACTTGTGAGGACTCATCTGATACATGAATTTTTCTGCAAAAGTTTTTTTTTTTTTTTTTTTTTTTTCCAGTAGTGAAAAGTGAAAGCATTTCCATTCAAGTATTTTTGAATTTTAAAGAACTAAAAAGTGAGCTGTGGCTCGGCTCCTTCCTGTCAAAACGGCATATAGAGAGCTTCCTTTCCAGGTACTACAGGAATCACATGCTTTCACACAAGAATTCATGAAAATGAATGTCTCAGACTTTAATGCTTTTCCCTTTGCTTTGGCAGGGGACCATGTGCTTTTATGAAGGGTGTAGCATTGCTTTGTGTGCATGGGTCACGAGTGCAGATCAGGTGGGTGTTTCGTAAGCTAGAATTGAGTAACAGGTAAATTTCTTTTTTAATTCTAGTTATAAAGGAAATGTGTTTGATGATGAGGTTGTAGGTGGCAAAAATTTGGAGATATAGCGTGTGAACTGCCTCGGGAAAAGAGGGTTGACCCTTCTGTTGAACTAATTGATCAGTTAATGTGTTCAGCAGGGATAAGGCCCCTTTTAAGGTTCCGATAAATCAGTTGCGTGGTTTAACATCCAGCAAAACACTTTTTATAAAATAATAAAACTGTCTGGTGCTGTGCCTTGAATTCTTAATGTCAGATGACGGCTGCTGGGCTCGTGCGTCACCTTCACTTCTTCAGCCACGTCTGAAGGCTGGCGTTTGGACAACGCTCGTCACGGTGTGCTCTGGAAGCAGTCCGCCAGCTGGACTCGGTGACACGTGTCGGTCCCCTCCAGCAGGAACATTTCTGTCCCCTCCTTCCTTCTCCTGATGTGTCAGCGCCTGTGGAGCCAGGACTCCTGCACTGCTGTGGCCCGGAGCTGGTGGCAGGCCACAGGCCTCTGTGTCTGTCACATCCTGTTGCAGACAGACGCCCACGGTCACGGGTGGACGGCCACCAGCGTCTCCTGCGCCCGTGCAGCGCTGTGCCTGGGTGCTCGTCCCTGGCAGCAAGCTGTGCAGGTGTACCTGGTCTATGAAATGCTTTCTTTTGTTCAGGACTGCTGGAGCTGAACCAGGCACTTGCTAACGTGTCCTGACTTACCAGAAGGAAGCATATGTTGTTTTTTTTTTTTCCCCTGCCTTGGTTAATGATTGAGAAAGGTGTGATGCTGCCTAGGCTCCTTCTGGTGCCACGCAGTAGTGCCCTCTGTTTGTAGCAATTTATGGATTTTTACCTTTTTTTTTTTTTTTTTTTTTTCTTTAACCTTTTTTTAAACAATTTTCTGTCCTGTGTGCTGCCTTGCTGAGTTTCCTGCCCCACTGTACCCCTGGCTTCCTTTGGTAAGAAGCTGCCAGCGTGCCCTGTGCTGTGGTCAGGGATGGTGAACTTGGTTTTTGCTCTCACTGACTCCTTCTGTTTGTTTTGAAGTGATGCATTTGGTGTGGTTTGGGCAACACAGAGTAAAAGGCTGGTTTGCCAAGTGTAGTGTTTGTCCAGGCTAACCTTCAGTCTGGTGCAGAAAAAGAAACCGAAAAGAAAAGAAAACCAAACCCTCTTGTGAAGCATTTGTTCCCACCGGTCCGGGAGAGGTGGAACTTCCTCTCTCACAACACCTTCTTTCAAGCATGTGCCCTTACAGCGATGTTCGTAGGGTGTTCTCGGTAACCTGAGCATGTTCTTTGTCCAGGCTGTTACGTGTTTTTTCCAAATGCTGACCCATGCCATTGTGTTTCTGTGACTTGCTGTGCTTGCTTACAGCATAGCATTTTATTAAAATTTATTTATTTATTTTTCCCTTTTAGTGTTGCTACGCTTTTTTCCCAAATCCTTTTCTTAAAGAAGTTATTTTTTCTGTGTTACTTAGCTTTTCCGAACAGGTGGTAGCCGTAAGCTTGAATTCCTGTGCTCTCACGGTGCACTGAGTGATCCTCTAGAGACCGCATCAGTTACATCCTCAGAAAGTCAAATCTAAACAGAAGTGACCCACTGAACCAGAAGGGTAACTGCTGGACAACAAAATGCCCTTTCTTTTCTGCCTGTTGTCTTCTCTCTTTCTCCTCCTCCCCACCGGCGAACAAGGCTCCTGTGTCCGGGGGCACGTGCCGTGCTAGGCAGTGCTGGACAGGGAGACCCCGGCCCCTTCGGTGGTGCCTCCTGCCTGGATGTGCCCCCGCTGTTGATGTGCCCTTGTCCACGTAAGGCTGGGAAGCTCAGCTGGGAGGCAGATGTTGAGACCCTCTCTGCCTGAAGAGGGTGGTGGTTGATCCGGGTGAAAGGAAGGGCTTTGCTGACTGGTAATGAATGAAGGGGGGAGAAGGCAGTGAGTCAGAGGGCATAACTTTGTTTTTCCTTGTTACATTTTCTTTCTTTCCTCTTGGAAACTTTTTTTTGTGGATATTTTAGCTGACAAATGAGGAGGGTTTTTTATTTATTTCTTAAGAAAACGAAAATTGGACTGACGCTGAAGAAAAGAACCTGTGTTTGTGGAACACGTGAGGTTGTGCCACGTCAGAAATCTGTTGTTACTGTCTCAGCTTCTCCTACATCTGTACTTCACCAAAAGAACTTCTGCTTCTTTACCCACATGAAGTGGTCAACGAAAGGGTGTAGAAGTGCTGTAAAGCTTAATTTCTTCTTCCCCACCCAAGGAGCTCTCCTTCTGCACCAGTGTGGCTGAACTTGCATCATTTAATGAAATATCTTGGTGTTCTGAGATAACAGCTGAAAATGTTTCTTTTTCTTTTTATAAAGAATGAGAAGGAACAAAGCGATGTCCTGAGCCATGCCCCTGGTGTTGTACAATGAGATTAATGTGTTTTATAGATTATGCAGAGTAAGTGCTTGCTGGAAGCTTCAGGCTCCTTGCAAGAGCTGCCTCTCGACACCCCCAGAGGCTGCTGAGCTGAGTCATGGCTCTGAGCTTGGTTCCATCGAGAAGGTGAGGTCTTGGACAGCCACTGTCTGAATGCCTTGTAAAACAGATTTAAAAGCCATGGCCAAGGACTCCAAAGGCAATTTTCTGCTGCTGTCATTTGTGTGTTTGTTTGTTTTTTGTAGTATCTGAGCCATGGCAAACTGGTGCTGTCTGTCCTTGGTTTGTGGAGGGCAAACCAAGTTTCAGTGACAGCTTTTGGCTTTGTAGCTGCATGTTTATTTTTTACGTTTTCCTTCCTGCAAGTACTTAATGCATTAATTTGTTTTTTGTGGTTTCACTTCATTGCTTACAAGGGTTTTCTTCCCTCTAATTCATAGCTGTTGTTGCCTACCTCTGTTTCAGCTTCATACATCATTTCATCTGTACCCTAATTTAAAAGCAGAGACTTCTGAAAGTATGTGTGTAAGAGAATGGCTGGTACTTGGGAGAATTATAGCTTACATCTACTCTTTATTTTCTTTTGGTTTATTTCGAAGATAGTGCTAAGGCATTCTTTCTTAAACTTAAGGCCATAAAAAGTAATGAGTTTTAAGCCATTGTTTAAAGTCACCATCTGTCATTTTCTCCAGATTATCACTTACAGGCACTTGACATGAGCCAACCCAGATCCATATTGCTAACTGAAAAACACTTTCTCCCTCCATGAATTCCTAAATCTTGTGGGCTCATTACATAACCTGACAGTAACAGGCTGTAATAGAATAAATCACTACCATTAGAGGCCCTTACCTGCCTTACCACGTTTTTTCTTTTTGTTCAGGGGTTCATTCCTATCTTTTCTCATCTCTGCAGCTTTGGACATCATTTCCTCCGTTTTGCTATTTTCAGGAAAATTGGGGTGAAAGAAAGCATTTATATTGCTCTTTTGAATTGGGCTGCATGCCAACTGATTGCTATTTGCAGTTAGGGTAGTTAATGAAACATTTACTTTAGAAACAATACGAGTATGAATCAATTTGTTTTTAAACATGTCATACAAATTCATGGAACGCTGCCACAAGTTCAAAATCCCCCTTGTGCTCTTTTATGTAAGGCTTCTTGTTCTGCTAAATGTTTTGCAGTGTGTTGGTGTTAATTCCGTTTTACTGAAGGATAACTCTGTCCTACCACAAATGTTTTTGAGGAAGAGTGTATCTCATTTTTAGAGACATTTGTCTCGTAAGTGTCACATTCAGACGTCAAAATGTCATATTGTGTTTGTAGGTCTGAAGAGCACTGGATGTGACAACTTGGGAGAAAGGAAGGAGAGAAAACTATCCTTCCTTGGGAGGCATTTTGTCCTGCCTTTTCTAGCTAATGATAATGGCTGAGTGGTATGATGTTGACTGGCAGCATTTGTGGAAGGGTGCTGAACAACTGTAACACACAGCTTTTAGAGTGTTGTCTTATTTTCTTTTTATAACTAAAACTTTTTAGCTCTTCTTTCTGTGCGAGGTCTCTTTTGTTGTTGAGCCTGTTCTTGAGAAGCAATGCTACCTGCAGACATTCAAGTCCTTGTTGACTGTCTACAACCATCACCTTTTGTTCTGCGGATGAACATGTGAAGAAAAGACTAACAATGGCTTCATTATGCCATAGTTCCTGAATGTGCTGCTGACTGATGGGTAACGAAGTGTCAGCTTTAATTAATGGACACTCTGTTGCTGCAGTCCATTGGAACTGTGCTAGCAGGCCCAGCGCTCTGTGATGTGCTAACTTATGTGAAGATTTAATCTTTGGCCTTGAAGATCTTTCAGAGTGGCGTGAGAGCTGTAACCTCAGAGTCTGCTGATAGGCAGTTCAGGCTGAAGCTAGGGACTGTGAGTTAGGGCTCAGCTGCTCCAGAGCCCCGCTTTCCAGCCACAGGCTTAGCAAACAGCTCTCCTCGTGGGGACATGAGTGGGTACCAGGGTTTTAGTCACAGACCACCAGGGTTTTGATCACAGACCTCCAGGTTCTTCCTCAGATGACTTTCCCATCTAAGTTTGATTTCGTACCTGTAACGCTGTCCCTTTTGGGAACCTCTGGTAGTGTGTATTTACAGCGAGCAGGACATACGTAAAATAAAATACCGCATCTGCGCTGCGCAGGGGTGCGATGCATGAAAAGCAAAGGTTAAAAATAATAAAATGCCCATGTGCATGAAGGCCTTAGTTGTATGTTAACATCCCTTTGGCAGCTGTGAGGTGCTCTGGCCGTCGTTTTAGAAGAAAGCAGCCGCCCCTGCCAGCTGCGCACACCAGCCACAGACACGCTGTGTTCGGTCCGTCGCTGTTCGTTGATCCGGAGAGGGCAGTCATCGACTGCTCACTGCTCTGTCTGCTCCTCCAGCCTTGCTGTGGTGAGGATCTTCTGATGGGAACGTCGGTCTGGCTTGCAGCGGGTCAGGCGGGGAGTTTTTGGTTAAACATTAGTTGGTTTCCAACTGTTTCCTCAAAGACTGGAGCCCTTCGGATGGATTTTGCTCCCTGATTTTGCAGCCTGAAGCTGTGCCGAACTGGGGCTGTGTTGTTTGTGTCTCTGTCGCACAGGCAGCATGCGTTTTTGCCACTCCGACTGTTTTTGTTTTGCAAGACGAGCCTTTATGGTACATTCAACATGGGGAAAGTAAGCTAAAATATGCAAAAAGTGCTTGTTCATACTTTTTTGGGATATCCAGGCAGTGAAACCAACCTGTGGCAGAAATTGTACTCGCTAAACTTGTGGTTCAGGGGTTTCTCTGCTCTATCTTACAGCATTCAAATGGCTTTTAGCACTGGGAAGTCAGAAGATAGATAAAAGTCATCAAGCAGGCTTCTGCCCAGGTGACGTGAGCCTCTCTTCCACTTCAGTGGTCCTTCTGGGTGCTGCTGCTCACTGTTTTGCAGCCCTGTGGCCCTGCTGGGGCACATCAGCATGGGAACTGAAGGGTACCAAAGACTTCAGAGGGCTTCGTGACCCTCTGTGAGCAGCTCTTGGTGGGAATGGTGCGATGAAGGTTGGGCATCACTGTACGTAACTGCAGGGAGGGCTCAGGAGGCACTGGGCATGGGGCTGCAGCTCGCTGGAAGGGGCTGCAAGGGTACTTGTGGAGGGACAGGAGCCCTGACATGAGGCTCTCAGAGCCTGTGTCCCCCAGCCACCCTCTGCGCCTCTCGGCTGGCGTTTGGCCGGGCTCTCACGCTGTTGGCAGGAGCATCAGGGAGGTGGATCAGCCTCCTGCATGCTGTGAGTTGCAAGCACGCTTCTGACTTCTTGTCAAGCCTCCGTGCCAGCGCCAGGAGGACGCTGACGTGCAGACCTGGGTAGCCTCATACTGGCAGCAGGACGGGGGTCAGCAGAAACACAAACCTGCAAGGAGCTTGATGGGTACCTACAGGCGCTTTGTTCAGTGACAGCAGCTGCTCTGGTCGCTTCCACCCTTTTATTTTCCCCGGCTGGCAGAATTTTAGTCAAAACCTCAGTGCTGTCCAAAACCGCACTTCTGCACTGTTAAAGACATGGGGCATATTTTTCTTGAAAATTTGCAGGTAAATGAGTTCTTACATGTTTCCTCATGCTAATATTAAATCAGTGAGCTGCATTCAGGTACTGACCTGGCAGAAGAGTAGCACCTCACAACTTCCACTTCTGCCCAGAAAACCAAATGGCTCAGTTTCTCAGCAGGATAAAATTTTTGATCCAACACAAAGTGTTAAATTTCATGTTTTCCTGTATCTCTGAGAACAAGGTAAGACAGCTACGTGCACACAGAGCTTTTTCAATCCCTGAGCGTGGTGTATGAGTTACATATTTTCTGCTATCGGAGTGTCGTTCCAGACACTGTCAGCTTGGTGGTTGTATGAGTCTCCTCTGAGTTTTTCTGTCTGGTCCTGTTCGTCTGGTCCCTCAGGCGACGACGTTCTGCCCCTGGCTGTGGAGGTGGAGAGGAGATCATGTCTGCTGTTGGCAAGTCTCTGCATCTTCATTAATGTTCTGCTAATGTTTGTTCAAAGTCTCTTCCCTCTCCTGCCCGCCACACTTCAAGCAAGTGAGCTTTGGGGCTTTCCCTGCTGAGCGAACTTCAAGCAGTTGCTTGTTAGTTCATGACCTCTTTAATTCTTGGTAACACAGATCAGAGACAAGCCAACAAGGAGAAAAAATTGCCTGCAGAGATGTGATTCTAGCACTAGCCTGAAAAATACATGTGCTTTTGCTTTTCGTGTTTTTTCTATGTATCCCAGAAAGATTCCCTGCAAATCTTCTCGGATCAGAGAGGTGCTGGAACAAGTAACAGGATGGGTTCCTGCTGCCCTGCTTTCAGTTAAAACCTTGGTAAAAAGAAGTTGTGTTTGGGGGGCAGCAGTGTTTCTGCCTTTGCTGCATTACTGGAGGATGCCAGCTTTATGTACCTGGGGTTTGAGTGGCACTGCAGCAGGGGGGATGCCGGGCACCTCCCATGCTGTAAGGAGAGGAAAAGGGTGAGTGAAGGTGCCGCTGAAAGGCAGTTCACTACATGGCCATGGGCAGCTGAGCACAGGCTCCTCTGCCACCTTTGGTGGGAAGGTTGTTTGCTTCTCTTTCAGGCAGTGATGGGAGGTGGTTTTGGCTGCCAGTTTTATGGTCTGAAGGCAGGAAAAATTACAGGCAGCTTCACGGAAAGGGGGCATGTGATGGATGCACTGGCAGCGCCAGCGTCCGAAAGATTTGCAGCAAGGCCTGTGCTGCTGTCAGTCTGCCAGATGCACCTTACCACAGAGGGCGAGGCTGGAGCGGGTTGGTTATTTCGCAGTCCGGGCACAATTTAACATGCCAGTGCAGAGGAGGTGAGGTGCGTGCTCCTGTTTTAAATCAATGGAAGTAGTAAACAACCTCCTTACACCGTTCTTGTCTGAATTACAGGGTGGTTTTGCCTTCTCCAAGCATGAAATGCTGTGTATCTTCAACACCTGTGGCACCACGCTGGTGTTTTCTGCTTTGCTTTTAATGAACCTCCTGTTTTAATTGTATAACCATGCAGGATGAGGAAGTGGCACCACTCGCAACTGAAGAACTGGCTTCTTGTCGAAGCTGCGTTTTGGTGATACAGTCCCTCCGGTAACCTTGGCCTACTTTAGGAGCTGTCTCTGTCAGACAGATCCTGTTTCAGATGAGTTAGCTATGCCCGTGACTGTAGCAGCACGCTTGCTTTTGGAGAATCCTGGCACTGGATAAAAAATGATGTCTGAGTCTCTGTGGTACCATCTCTGCTTCTGCTTCTCACTGCTGCAAAGTCCAAAAATGACAGCCTTGCCTTTGTTGCTCTCTGAATGTGAAAAGGCTAAATTTGGAATTCACACTTTTTTTTTTTTTTTAAATGAATACAAGACGAGTTTTTATTATAAAAAAATCTGGGAGAAAAAAATGTAAATTGTGATCATATTTCAGTTTCTTTTTTTTTTTTTTTTAATGCTGAAGGAAGCTTGGCTTTGTGAACAGCAACTTGACACAAATTTTCTAAAGTGTGATCACAGAACTGGGATTTTGTCATTCAGTGCTGCAGGAGCAGAGTAGCTGTTCATGCTCACATTTCAGTGTGGAACTTTGCTGTATTTTAATAGCAGTTTCACTTTGATTTTGCCTGTTCCGTGCTACTGCTGTGAATATGGCTGGCTACAGGTTATTAATGAAGTTTTGAATAGCCAGTCTAGTATGTTAGATATAGCTCCTACTGAGAAGCTATGCCTTTTGAAAACTTATGTCATAAAACCCATTGGGAACAGGGAATCTTCTCCCTTTCTTGTCCCCCTACCTACTGCAAAGTCTTGCCATAGACGCCATGAAACCCAAAACGCTGCACGATGCTTCTGCTTGTTTTGTGTTTTTAGAGTCTGCTCCCTTACAAATACAATTCTGTTTTTACACTCCATTATACCACTCATAATTTTCTTGAGGTTTCTGGTGGTGGTGTTTTGTTTGTAGCTGTACACAATGATCAGTTGTGTGGAAAAGTGATCTAGAAGCACCGGGCTAAATTGAAGGCTCCGTTGTGCTTGGCGTTGTGGTGAATGTACATTCTGTCCCCAGATGACCTGCAGCACACTATTAATTTTGGACTCTTATTGGAAATACCTTGCAACAGAATTTTTCCTTTTTGAACTTGCATTGTATGTAACCTGTGTGTTTTCCAGTTGGAAAAACACACTTACGTTTATTTATACTGCCAGGTGCAGCAGAAGCTGATCGTACGCAGTAGTATATCACCTTGAAAAGTCATCTTTTAAGTCTGCTGCCAAATGGGTGCTGACAGACAGGAAATTGGAAAAGCATACGTGTAAGTATCAAAATGTTAGAGTGGGTATCTGTTACCTGTCCGTGTGTAAAAGCAATGACTTCATGCAGGAGACGTCCCTGTGCTCAGGTTGTCTGTGTGTGTGTTCGCCTCTTCCTGTCCCTCACGCCCACACAGGGGGCAGATGGTGCTGATGTTCAGCCTATTGGCTGAGTGTGGTCACGGAAGGTGTGTGTTCACTCGTATGAGAGCCCTTTCCTGTGGTCCCTACAGCAGTTTTTCTTTCAATCTGTATCTTTGG
Organism: Aythya marila; assembly: GCF_965140915.1. Classification (NCBI taxonomy): domain Eukaryota; kingdom Metazoa; phylum Chordata; class Aves; order Anseriformes; family Anatidae; genus Aythya; species Aythya marila. The sequence goes on along the minus strand of NC_139080.1, from coordinate 48,286,552 downwards.
GCTGGTATTTTGCAGATGGGTTGGATAGAGCTTTTGGAAAATGAACGAACATGCATTTTTCACTTCTTTGTTAAGCTTATGTGGTACTGTAGTGTAAGAGGCATTTTAACATCGTGGATCAGTTAAATAGCTTCAATGATTTGACGTGTTTGTTTACTTTACCAAGTAACATAAACTCAATTACAACAAAAGCAAGCACTGCAAGCTTCAGTTCTGCACGTTGCAATTTTCTGTTTTATCTCCTTTCTTTGAAACTAAATATTACCAGACTTCTTGTCAATGATACGCGATATGAGATGTATGTGCAGATACTGAAGTACCTTCACGTACGTATGAGCACAGCGTTTTCAGTAATGTTTTTTCTGCTTTTTGCTTTGCTGCTTGCAAAGGTTGTAGCCTTGGGATGCTAGCCAGGCTTTGAACTGTAAAAGGGAACATAAAGAATGCAGGATGTTTTTGCAGGAGCACATTTAGCTCAGCTGTGAGCAGATGGCTTCATTAAATTCTCTTTAGGAGCAAGGAGAGCAGATTCTGCTTCTGGGAGAATATTGGCCAAAGCAACTACTTTTACATTGCAATTCCAAGTTTGTGGCAGGTAGTAAGAATATTTTTATCAATTTTATTTAAAGTGATCAGTCCAAGTACCTTAAAAAAAAAAAAAAAAATGAAGTAGGGTGTAGCCTCCACTTCATAAGCTGATAGGCACAAACTAGGACAGAAGATTTAATATTTAATCATCACATTTTCTACATGTATTTTAAATACTGGGCAGGGAAACTCTTGCTTTGTTTTTTGCTTCTCAGTCCTGAACATTTTCATGTAGTTTTGTTGTTTGCCATAAAATTGTGTGGTTTGTTTTGTGTTTTTGCCTTCTCCAGAGAATTAACAAAAACTGCATGTGTAACTAGCTCTATTTATAAATAAGCTGTGAAGGAGAGTGATGTCCAGAAAGTTTCTCTCCCATCTAATAAAAGACTCCTAGCAGTAGCATTTCAAAGGGTCTGTTTATTCCGGGGTTCGGTGTTGTTGTGTGGATCAAAGTTGTGTTATGTGATCAAAGGTCAAAATAAACGTTATGAGGAAATTAGGATCATAGACTATACAAGTTGGAAGGCACCCACAAGGATCATCGAGTCAACTCCTGGGTCCTCAAAGCTTGGACCTAAGCTATAACTAGATATAGTTTCCTTGATTTCTACCCACCCTAAAATTAAAACACAAACCTCAGAGTTTTGCTTCAAGGCAAGTACGCATGAGTTATCATATATTGGGTTTGAGGTTGAATAGCCTGCTAAAAATGGAAGAAGGTGTGTTGGACTTTAAAGATGGGGATGGATTTAAGGAGAAGAATATGAAGCTGGAGTTTTTGGTTCTTGAGGATGGGAAGTTAGAGATGAGAGAAAGTTTTACCTGTTAAGCCCTATCAGGGTTGTGTGTTTCCTTTATTTACTTAATTATTTTAAATTATATTTGGAGGCAGTAAACCTGGTAATAGGGAAGAGAGTGTTGCGCTGTTGTGGTAGAGTTTATTGGTATTGATTATTGCATGTTCATTCTTTCACCTGTGAAATGCCTCTGTTACAGATTAAGTTTTAGCCCATCTCAGTAGCACGAGGAGACTCACAGGGTCTGATGCTGGTAGGCTGAACTCCTGTGTTGTGGATTGTCTATTGGTAAATACTCTGTCCCGGGGAGGATTTGGGCTCTAACCAAGCTGCCTGGCTGGTTTTAGGTCTATAGTCTGTTAAGATGCCTCCAGCAGGTAATCTGGGCCTGTGACATTGAAATGCATACACTGTGAGATCACTGTGTGTGGGAAAAACCTTTATTTATGGCAGTGGTTTGGGATCAGTTTGTCTCATCATACTGAAGCAAACACTTTTGTGTAATAGTCGTGTAGAAATCTGTACATGTGTGCTGACAGAAAAACATGTTTGTATAATAGAACAAGTCTGTGTTTTTTTTCCCAAGTTGCTTTTTAAAGGTAAACCAGCAGCGTATATACGTTACAGAAACTGTCTGAACCAGACATATTAACCACTGTTGCTGCAGGAAAACTTGTGCTTAATTAGAATCAATACATTCCACAATGAGAGAAGAAAATGACCTTGGTTTTGGAAGGATGAATTACTAGTGTGTTCCTGTTCTTGCTCTGAGTTTTTCCCTGCATGATCTTATCACAACTTCTAATGATTTTTATACGTATATAGTACCTACTTGTAAAATGTTATCCCTTGTATGTGTTCTCCGCGTGGTGCTAGGAGGTGCTGAACAGCACTACTATTCAGAGAGAATTAGGTTAGTGGACCCACTGTAAATATAATTCAGGCCCTAGTTACCTAGTACCTGCCGCTGTGTGTAAGATAACCTAATGAGAGTTATGCTGGCATACCTTTGTTGGACCTGAGGGTCTGTATCAAAGCTTTAAGTGCAATGCTTTCCACTGCAGTGTGGTGTGTCAGGTATCTTCCAGCATGTCAGATTGTCAGTGTTTTACATAGCTCATTTCTTTGCTGTTTCCCTATTAATGATGGGTACAGCAGCACTGCATAGGGGAGAGAGGGGACCTTAATGAGGACCTCCCTTTACAGTCCAAGTTGGACCGTTTTTACCTTTTCTTTGGAGAAGAATGGAATATTGTATAACTACAGTTACAGTACACGAATAAGTTTTATCAGTACATATTACCAAAAATAGCCTTGTCGAACTGCAGGCCTTGCACGTCCGCTGGACAGGCACTTTGTCATGTATTTGTGTCTGTTATTCTTTTTTGATGTTTTGCAAACATCTCACAACAAAGACTGCTAAGCCTTTTGGACATCTGGGCTGAATCACATTTAACCAGCTTATGTGAGCAAATGTTTCTATCCATTCACATAGAGAGATGTTTGCTATGAAGTCCAGGACATTCTGCCACAGAGATGAATAGCTTAATGTGGTTACGATTAAATAAATTCACTCAGTTTATTCTGACTCTTGCTTTTTCCCATGAATGCAGAAATTATTGCCACTTTGCAGTCTAGGATTTTTAGACCCATGGAAATACTTTATTTTTGTGCTTTCTGTGTTTATGTTTTGCCAAACATAGAACCTTAACAAATAGGGAGGAAAAAAAAAAAAAACGGAAAAACTATCTGCAGAAATACCACAAACCAGGTGCTTCTCATGTCCAGTCAGCATCAGTTTGGACCAAATAATACTCAACATCTGAAAACATCTTTTGCTGCTGGTGGTGATGTTTTTTTTCCTGTACTGAGTAAATTATCAGCTTCCTTGAAACTTGATTTATAATAGCGCCTGGCCCGTATGTTAAAAAGATAAAATGTCTGCTAAGACACAAGTATAAATAATCCTCAGCTGGAGTTACAGTCTGCCTTGTTTCTAGAGCTTTCCTAACCTGCAGCAAAGAAAACCAGACTAGCGTTCTCGTATTCATCCTGCAGCTCGGAGCCTGTTGTCAGCACTACCACTTGTAAATAGGAGCAGCTTCACACTGCTCCGAGAAGCTGCAGAAAGCAGCCGTAGGGGTAAGGATATGAGAACATCTCATGAGCCCGTGGTGGTAAAGGAAAGCTCTGAACCATAAGCTGATACTTCCCTGTGAATGGATGAAGTGGTGCAGTCTCCGGGATGCTGGAATGTGATTTCATTTGAGGTAAACTGGGGTGGCAGTGACAGCCTTTGCCTAAATAGGGAGGAGCTCGAGAGGAACGGCGTTTGATGGTGCTTGTGGATCCCTCCCGAAGCAGCAAAGCACTGCTGCAAAAACAGCCTGGGAATGAGTTATTTCCTTCCTCCCTCACAATGCCTATTTCTCTGCATGTAACAAGAAAATTAAATTATCTGGATATTTAACTTTTTGTTTCCTTTACTTGTGGTCATTGCTGTGTGGACCATCATATGCCCAAGTAAGCTGTGGTTACTCTGTTCTTTTATTACAGTGTCGTCTTCGGTGCTGAACATGAATCCAGCTAATCAGCAGTTGTTTATTGTGCAGGTAGAAAATTGAGGTATTTTTACACAATCTTCCTCAAGTTGTGGTTGAAGAAGAACACCTGCTGCATGGGCAGAGAGTCTGAGCAGAGGTCTGTGCTCCAGGCCCTAGATGCTGCCCAAACCGTATCTTGTCTGTGGTCTTCTCTGCAAGGCTCGACTGATCCTTGACTTCCAGGCCTGTAGGTTTGCCTTATCCCCCTGCAGACTTCTGCAGTCTCAGGGACACAATTTTCACAGTAAACCATTTCTGTAAGAGGTAGCTCACTCATGTTTATGTCACAAAATTTTCTCTTTTGGACTACAATTCAAAATATTGAGTTACTTTTTTTTTTTTTTTTGTATTCTCTTAGCATTTTTATTCAGTGTTTTCCGTTTAAATTTGGCAGACTGATAGCAGAAACAAACCCATGCTCCTCTGTGGTGCTGATGGCCTCCTTATTGCAGGAAAGAGATTTGTATTTTGTCCATTTCTTTCAGATTGATGCAGTTAATGCTTTGAAGTGTTTGCTTTGTCCTCTTTAATGGATCACTTTTAAGATCTCATAATCTTGTTTGTCTAAATTTCAAAGCTACTGGGGGCAAAGGCTAGAACACAACAGGATTTTTATTTTATGGGGCTTTTGCATGAAGAGCATGGCCCAGCCCTGTTTTTAGTGGTGCCTTTGGCCCAGTCAGTGAGGGTGGTCCAAATATTTATTTTGTAAACCTTTCTAAAACTGTAGGTGGCAAGGGGTGTCCCAGAGCAGGCCCTGGGGTTCACTGACCGTGAGGCAGTGGATCCTGGTGCTTGTTGCTCTTAAAACTTATCTCCACCCAGCACTCAAAGTCATGGAGCAAGGCCCTGTGTGGTGGTGGAGCCTGTCATGTCTTCACCTGTACCTCCTGTTGGTGAAGCATTGCTCCTGTCAGCCATATTACACTGACTAGCTGAGGAGAAAGCAGAGGATACCCCTCTTGTAATGTGATGGCAGAATCTCTTCCTGGGGTGATCCTTTGGGGGTTTCTACATGCGTCTGGGGTTGTCCTGGTGAAGTTGTGGAGAAGGTGAGTGGCTGGGTGCCCTGTGAGCTGTGCTGCCACTGCTTGCTCAGTGAGGAGTAAACCTGTTAAAGAGCCAGGAAGATAATACGTTTATTAAATGTGTTTGTCACCCTGCAAGCTTAATGAGGTGGCTTAGAGGTAGGAGAAAATTACTTGATGAGTTCCATAAGCATAAGGTGCTTACGCTGAAGGTGGTAGAAGCTGTATGTGTTGCAGACTTCCACAGAGGGGTTCAAATCTCAGTTTCTGCAAGTGGCTGGAAAATCATTATTGTAGTGCTTGTGAGTCTCAGGAGACAGTGCTCTCATCTTTTATGTTGGGGTTGCTGAAGACTTTTCAAGTCTTCCTGGTAAGTAAATTGTTTTGTATTTTAACTGTTGCTCTTGTATTCTTCCAGTAAGGGCCTTTTCTTGGGTCCATTGTGATACTTTTCTTGGCTTCCTGAGCCTGTCTTTTACCAGAAACTTCGGTGTACCCCAGGAGCTGGTGTAGCGCTCTGCTAGGCAGCATAGCCGTAGTCACCATCTCCTTTCTTTGCAGTTTCTGTGTTCCTTGGAAGTGAAGCAGTTGAAGCCACGCTTTTGCACTGCTTCTCAGGCACGGAGCTGATGACTGCGCTGACACATATCAGGGAGGTTAATCCTAATAACATATGCCTGTGAGAGCTGGAAACATACCTAAGCGTTAGGCAGTGAATAAATGCCACAGAAAAGTTCCAGGCCTTGGTTGGAAAGACCTATTACCCACAGAGTGGTGTGAGAAATTGTTAGTCGGCAATCCAGGTCAGCTCTTTGTGAGGATCTAAACCGGTTGTGTATAGGACATGCTTTTCTAAGGAAGACTCTTGACTTTCTCATGGAAGTGTCCCGTGAAACCTTGCTAATGTCAGACAGGAAAGATTCCCATAGGAAATCTTAAAAAAAAAAAAAAAAAAAAATCCTGTAAAAGGCAGAATGAAACAACCTGTTTGCATATCCTGAGCAGTAGTAAGCAGCAGTATCAGGAGTAGCGTGGTGAAAATAAGTATACATCAACAATATGAAGCATCTCATGTATGCTACAGTGATAATATCTGACTTTTTAGCTTACTTCTTGTATATGACCTTGCCTTGCAAAAGGTTTATTTTGGGAAGTGTTCTCAAATATTAATATTTGAATTCCTTGTTTCATGTTAACAAAAAGATACTTGAGCAAGGGCTTTTTTCTGCTGAAGAGTGATGTCACTTCACATCATCCAAGAGGACCCACAGTGTGACAGTGTTTTGCTAGAAGTCTTAATGGAGGGGGTCAACTGTAGTGAAATTGCATAACTGTTGGCTGTCGCTTAAATTTTGGATGTGCTACCAGTCTTTCAAAGCATGTTAGAATTTAAAAAACTTACAACCTAATCGGATGTTTTTGAGCAAGTGCCCTTGCTCAAAGGTGCCAACAGTAAAATGCTTGGATCCCCTCATTCTGGAAAGATAGAGGAGTTTTTTGAACATAGGTACCTAGTACCTATATTTATATATTTTTATTTTATTTTTTTCTGCAGAATAAATTAATTTTGGGCTTTGTGAAAAGGGAGTCATGGAAATCTGGGTTCAATAGAGAGCGGATTGTGTTGTGCCTTGAGGTATGCAGTGTCAGCTGAACTTTTCAGTGGACTTCTCAGACACTTGCACGCAAACTGTTACACAGTTTCTTGTGTTACTGAATGTTGAATCTTTTGTTAAAGATGATAAGCATTTTACCTAGCAGAAATATGTCTGCAGTCTTCAAGAACAAGGAAGCTTAAATGAAACCTGCTATTTAGAATCTATCTCAGTAAGTGAGGACCATGAGCAACCAGGCCAACAAACGACAGGTTTCGTAGCAACAAAAATAATGAAAAACATTGTTTAGACTTTCTCTGTAGAAAAGCAATAGCAAAACATCTAATGAATGGTTGTTAATCTGCAATACAGATAGTCAGCTTGTGGTCTATATACCTCTGGATACTGTGGACAACTTCTAAGAGATATGCCAAAGCTACATAAGAAAAACAAGCTGACTGTCAGTAGGCTTAATTTCTCAGTGCAAGCTCATACTCTTGGAAAATTGAATGGCTTTTGATCTATTAAAAAAAAAAAACCACACACACACAAAAAAAAAAAACAACAAAAAAACACCTTCTTAAAGCCTAAATATTCGGCTAGAAAGAAGAATGTAAGACTAGGTTCCCTTAGTCACAAATACATAAAATTAAAGTCACAATTTAGTACTCGGACAGTGTTTGATTTGATGCTATGTAATTTTCCAGTAGCTTAAAGCTAGCAAAACCAATCAGAAAAAAAAAAATAGGGGAAGGAGAAAGTGAAAAGGAAACTAATACTTAGCAAGAAACATTTTGTTTGCAATATAAAACCTGCACTTATTTTAACACACAGAAAAAATCTGATTAAACTATTTCATGAAATCACCCACATGACACCTGAAATTTAGGAAATGAATGTATCCACAGAGAACTTGGAACTTAAAAGTTTAACTGATTTGAATTAGTGTGGAACAAAAAACGAAGAGAATTATAGAAATGGCCCATTTATTTTTTCAGGCAGTATGGGAAATGAGGTTTATTTCTTGCTCTATCAATTGTGCTTTGGAAGAGAAGGGTGTTTTGAGTTTCAGAATGGCAATTGCCATGTAGACGATGGCGATACATTCTTAAGTTCTTTCTTTATCTGTCCTGAGACATTTAGCAAGGACCTGGCTGTCTCTAGGCCATTCTCTTTTTTTTTGTTTCCATTCCTTCTGGTGGTGTGATGTGGTATCGGGTTTACGTGGCAAGGTTTTGAATGTGGCCTGGAGGAGGCTGCGGCCCATGGAGAGCCCCCGCAGGAGCAGGCCCCGGGCCGGAGCTGCAGCCCGTGGAGAGGAGCCCACACAGGAGCAGGGGGTCTGGGGGGAGCTGCCCCCCGTGGGGGACCCGTGCTGGAGCAGTTTGCTCCTGGGGGATGGATGGATGGACCCCGTGGGACGGAGCCGTGTGGGAGCAGTGCTTGGAGAGCTGCTGCCTGTGGGCAGGCCCTGCAGGCTCAGTTGGGGAAGGATGGCATCCATGGGAGGGACCCCACGGGGAGCAGGGGCAGGGAGGGACCGTGAGGGAGCGGCGGAGACGAAGGGACCAGGACTGACCGCAGCCCCGATTCCCTGTTCCCCTGTGTTGTTTGGTGAGAGAAGGTAGAAGAGGGTGGATGTGGGGAAGGTGTTTTTAGTTCTCTTTTAGCTTCTCACTGTTACAGTCTGTTTGTTATCAATAGGGAACAAATTACATTAATGTCTTGTGTTGAGTCTGTTTTGTCAGTGACAGTGATTGGTGAGCGATCTCGCTGTCCTTATTTCAACCCATGAGCTTCTTTTTAATATCACATTCCCCCTCCACTCCCCCCCCCCCCCCCCCCACCCTGTTCTGTTGTGTAGGGAGAGTGAGAGTGGCATGGTGGTGCTGAGCCCATTGGTGTGAAACCGCAGCAGACACTTACAGCTTCCAGACTCACAGTTATCAAGGGATGCAGGGAAACAGCTGTTAACATGAGCACCTCTACTGAATGCATTTCACAATTAAAAATGTTAGTTGCCATCAAGTTCTCTGTCAGATCTCCCTAGGCTATAATTCATTTTTGCATACAACTGAGCATAACCTCATTTTTGAGGGTGACATTTGAAATCTGTAAGCTGTGAAGGTTCTGGGGTATCGGTTTCTGATATGAGATTAGATATGAATAGCTGCTGTTGTGCTCAGAGGTCAGCTTTGCTGAGAAAGTCGTGGTGTTTTACTGTTAAGCCTTAAGGAAGCACGTATATTTTGTCTTGCTTCTGACTACTGTGTTCGTATAATTTTACAGTTCTGCTTTTCTGTAATATCAAAAACATCAAAGTTTGTAGCCTTTGTTAGCATTCAAGGCTGGAAATTCGCAGTAATTATCAGTTTCCTCAGCAAACTTTGAGGCAGAACCTCTTCAGTGTGTGACTGTCAGTGTATGTTTTCTTTTCATAAAGTCCTTAATGATGGTGCAAACAAGATTCTTAAAAGTTAATCATCAAGTGTAGTAATGACTCCCTCTGCTACATTTATTTGGCATAGGAAAAAGCTCATTTTAGGCTTGGCAGGAGTTAAAATCCCAGTAATGCTCATGAGAATGTTCTACAGGCAAAGCTTCTATTAATCCTGCTGCTGACATGCTCACACGTAATTTAATGTGAAATCTGAAGCATTAATACTTGAAGGATTTGCACCCATGCTTTTGAATGTACGGAAAGAGGTAACGTGGGCATGGACCAACACCTGCTTTATAGCTAATGGTCAAAATGACCTTTGCATTGCTAACGTCATGGGAAGGACTGTACTGAGGTAGGAGCAGGTATGATGGATGCTCTGTAACCTCTGAGAGTGGAGGTAGTAACACACGACAAGCCACTGCACCGTTGTCAGCTGTCCTGAAGTCAGAGTTGCCTTTTCACACTCTGGAGCTGGTCACCATGAGCCAAATGAGTTGTTACTGACTGAATTTGGCAACAGAGCACCTGTGGTTAGCGTGTTCTGTCCTGCACAAACTTTTTTGTAGTCACTGGTGTGTGTCGTTTCTTCACATATTTAATGGAAGTGTGCTGACTCCTACCTATGCACAGCTAGTTTAAAAAATAGTGAAGGTTAATGAGTGGCAGTGTAATAATCTAATGATTATTGGTAACCTCTACCTGTGCTATCTGTGAAAAGCACTATTAACTTTCGTCCAGTCATCTCTTTTCAGAAGTGTGGTTGCATTACTTTTCAGCAGCAAAAACGCCAGGATTGCTGTTTAACCACTGATGCTGTTTGCTTTAGGTGTTTTGATATGATAAATCAATGATTTCGTGAATTTTGAAGCCATTTTACTCCATTTCCGTGGTGCTTGCCAATAAATCATTAGTCTCCAACAGCAGATGGAAACTCATGTCCTGTAAAGGTGTCAGGTATTTAAACCTACCTCTGCAGTTTGGTGTGAATTCTGAATTTTGACCCAAAACCTGGTATGTCCTGATTTGTGTGGGATTGCCTGGGACACGCGGCTGTTCTACAGTACGTGCTCTTGCCAGTGCTTCAGAGGAAGCTGAACATCTTGAATAAGCAAGTAAACGTACGAGTAACTCCCTTGTGGCGAGATTTTAGCTGATGAAAAGGAACTGTAGTTTGTTACTCATCATTGGCAGAATAAAGTAAATTGTTTTCATAATGATGCTGCAGGAGGAAAAGAGCAACGTTTACAGCTGGGGACTTAGCCCTGCCCTCGGGTGGTTCTCTGACTTGCCTCCTTTGGAGACCTCTTGCAGCGAGCAGTCCTGCAGAGAAAGCTCAGTCCCCAGCGGGTGCTGCGCCACATCAGAGGGGACAGATCACAGGCCAAATCCCAGACAGCCCTGAATTCTTCACAGTTTTCTTCTGCAGGCCAGGAGCCCTGATCTCTGGGTTGCTTTTTCTTGTTTTAGCTCTGAGGCGAGCTGGGAGGGCTTGAGTAGCTGAAGCACTTAGTGGGTTTTCTGCTCCATTTTTCCGAGGAAGGCTCAGACTTAATGTCTCAAAGCTGCTGCTGCACATACATTTAATCTGACAAAAGCTAACACTGCTTCTGAAAGAGGCGTTGTGGATGGATTTAAAGTAACCTGACCCTGTCTTCCCCCAGAGCTGCTTTAAACCTCTAGAAGTTCATCAGTCGACTTCCCTAATGGGTTGCTCCGTGGCTCAAGTGGCCAGAGGTAGCAGGTGGGCAGGATGGCTTCTTTCAGTAGGCAGGCTGGACCCCTAGTAACTGTAAGGAGGAGTGCAGTTACCTCATTTCTTTCCTCCAGTCCTATTTTGGGGAGCAGAAGGTGATTTTTAATCCACACACCCTGGTGTATTTGTAGATTTGTAAAACTAGGATGTTCCAGTATTTTCTTACCAGTGTCCAGTTGGTGTCTAGGACCAGTGAAGCCTAACTGCACTGTAAGTAGATGAGGATATGGATGGAAGAGAGGGTCACCAAATACTGCAGGTAGGGAAGAGGGCAGTGACCCGGTGACAGGCCAGGAGTGGGAGCCAAGCACAACAAATTGGGGTGGTAACACTGCAGGAAAAACTGCATTGCTGCTTGAGGCTGTTGATCCTGTATCTGAAAACAAAGCTTCACATTTCTTCTCCGAGGGTTAGATATCAGACACTGTAAGTGAGGATGAGAAAAAGGTGTTTCTGCATTTCTTCAGTTAAACATCAGAGGGAAACGTGAGAGGCAGCCTGCCTTCCCTCTGCTTCTGAAGCCCGAGGCTCAAATTATTGCTGCACATCCATTTGCCAATTGGGTGTCACAGTTCTTGGTCCCAGGTGAAACTGGGAATGCAGTGCAGGAGGATTCAGGAATGTCCAAATTTCCTGCAGTCTGTCATGGTTGTTTTGCCATTAAGTGAGCATGTTTTTAAGGCAATATGAAGTATCACCCTAACCAGTCCAATGACATTCTCCGTATGTATATGACTGTGCAATTGGACGTGAGAGAGAAGATAGTTTTGAAGGGGTGTGTGTGATAAGGGAGTAGTAATGCACGATCAATGAGATAAAGATGTTCAGAAGCACAACAGCTTTTTACCTGTGTTCCTAAGTCAGTGATATCCTTACGTAACTTGTAAAGCTTGAGGAAATCCTTTCTTTATAGCTCTTGGGGTTTTGTTTGGACATGAGTGGTTTTGTTTTGTTGTTACAAAAAATAGGAAAATTCCACCTGTGAATTTTAATAGTTTTTTTAATAGTTGAACCACTGCAAGGTTCAGCTTCTGAATTTCATACAGTCCAGCACAGCGAAGTTTTGTTTTTGTTATTTCTCTTCTGTTTTGAGAATAACTTGGTTCAAATTCCCTGCTTCAGCAATCTTGCGCAGCTCCCTCAGGGAGGCTGCTGCTGTAGCTTACACAACCCAGGAAGTGTCTCCGTGACTCCTTGAAATGAAGTTCCTTGTTTTTTTCCAGCACAGAAGCCTTTACTCACAACGGACAGGTAAGCTTTACCAAGACTTCTCTCTGGGAAGCTGGAAAACTTTGCTGCACAGGTTAGAGAAGAGCTGTTTTTATCATGCATACTGAGATTAAACTTACTTTTTCTTCTCCTCCTTCTCCATCTACTGTTAATTTATTTCAGAGAAAACAAAACCAAACCAGACAAAGAAAAAGGCAGTGATTTGGAAATACTTTTCAGGTTTAAGAGTTGTCTTTGCCTTTTGCATTGTTGCTGTGACTTCCCCTGGGCAGTGCATGCTGTTCACAGGGCGTGTGGGTATGTACAGGACCATTATCAGTTGGCTGTTTTGAATGGGCAGACTGGCTGAGGATGCTTGGATGCTTTGGTACTGAAAACTTCTGCTCTGTGGACAAAGTGTTTTTTTGTATTTACTTCCTCTGAGAGCCAGAAAACTCCAGGGTCTGTCACCTGTCTCAGTACCTGGCATAACTTGTTGAACTCTTTTGAAAGCTTGAAAAGCTTGTGTGTGTTACTGAAGAATAAGGTTATTATACTGCATTGTGGTAGTGTGAAACTCTGTTCTTTATGCGTTAAAGAGTCAATTTCATGTCTTCTCTTTGCCTTCATTTTTTGGAAGAATCCATGCATTTCTCAAGGTAAGGGAGAGAGAAAAAAAACAGCATTGAAAACTGCTTGGTGTGGAACAATGTGAAATAGCACCTGGGTGTTTTGTAGACTTATATTCATGAGATATCTGAACATTATTTAGATGATCACCTATAAACAGTGATAAGGCATTTTGTGTAAAAAAAAAATATATATATATATACATATATATAGGAAATTGAAGGGAGTGTTTGAGTAATAAAGTTGAAAAGCTACAAAAGATCTGTTCTAAACATTAAAATTATGTATTATGTTACAGCTTTAGCTTTGATTTTCTTTTTTTTTTGACTTTAGTTTTTCTGTGTTGCTATATTGTCATAGTGAATATGGAAAAAATTCCATTCATTCACTTATCGGCTGAGTACCTGGCAGCTGATAGCCCATTTGGAAAAGACATCCACGAAGCAGAGGTTGTAGTACAGACTTCCTTTTTTTTATTAAAAAACAAAACAAAACACAACACTGATCTTCTGGAAGTGTGATTAATTCATTCTCCCACAGAACCTTAATCAGAAAGTGTTGAATACTTAACAGCAGACAAGCCTCCAAATACTTTTTCTTCTTGTTCAGATTTTAGAACCAGCAAATCATTTTATGAATTGCTTCTTTCCTGATAGGAGGAAAAGAAGACTTTTTAGGACAATAAGGGATGATGCTTATAGAGTGAAAGCTGTCTCCATTGTACTAACCTTTTTGGGCCAAAAATGTGTTGAATACAGGTACGCTCTTAGTGACCTCCGCTTTTCAAAGGGTACATTGTTTATTGAACATTTAAAATATTCTCATGCTGCTTTGCTAAGCAAATCTACCCTATAGTGAGTACACATAAATTTTACATGTCCCTGAAGTGAAGGCTTAAAAAGTTCAGTCTGAAATCGAAGTGCTGGTATCTGCTATTATCTTTGTGCAGTTGTTTCCTCCTTTCCTTTCTCTAGTGCTCTCTTGCTCTTGGTTTTACACAGTTGCAATTCTGTTGCCTTTTGTTTTTGCTAGAATTTGATTCAAAACCACTAGTATGATTGTAATAAATGTTATTTAAATGGTTTTGAGTTGATATTTGTATAGTATTATATCTGCAGGAAAGTTAAAATTACGAAATACACTCAAAGCCTTTATTGAAGAAGGGTAGGGATGCATAGATAACATCACAAACGCTTCCACCTGGTATTGTGGAAGTTAGTTTTGATAATTATAGTTTTTGTCAGCATCCTTAAAAATGAAGGAACTCCATTGCAACCAGCAGTACTAGCTGGCCTGGTCTCTGTATTTGTATTTTGTTGTTTGGATGCTGGAGGACCCACAGTTTTTTGCTGTCTCTCCGTAGTAGTCTCCGTTTTCTTCTCAGCTTTCTGAGATTTGAGGAGTGTCAGCGTAGAGGGGGGAATTGAAAGCTGAAGGTCCCGTTCCAGTTTGGGCAAAATTAAAGTGACTGAGACATAAGAGGGCTTTTTTGCTTTGTTGTTACAAAACTTGGACTAGCACAATGCTCTTCTGTAGTTCAAACATGTTCACATAAAGTCAAGCACAAGGCAAATGCATTTTCAACATAAAGTTTAGAAAAAGTTGGGGGACTTTAATGAGCCAGTAAGAAGCTATTTGAAATAAAAACGTTTTTATGTAAAGTGAAGCTTTGCAGGTGGGAAAGGAGAAAAAATTGTGAAGCTTGGCTTTGTAAGTTCTGAAGCGTGTTTTGCCGCTTGACTTTCTTTCCCCCAAGTACCTCGCACAAGTGGTGAGCAGGTATCATCAAGCTGACCAGTCCCAGGAGAGGGCAGGAATTACAGAAATAGTGATGGAAATAAATTATGGAAAACTACCATGTGTTTTGATTTGACACATACCAAACTACTGAAATAAAGTGCTGATAATAGGTACGGTTCTTAAATTTTGTAGTCAAACCTACCTTTTCGTGTAATTACTTTATTTTAGAACTCCAAAATCACACAAAGTAGCCGCAGAAGCGTTTTTAGCGCACTCTGTGTAAACCAGCTGTTCGTAGCAATTTGTCTGCCTAACCTGCGGTTTCTGCACGCATGTCTAAAATAGTCTTCTAAGAATGCTAGCCCACAAATAGGTTGTGTCAGGCTTGAGGTATAGGTAGCAAAAGCACCTCCACTTGCAATCATCAAGGGTATTGATCTGCAAATTACTTTGGTAAGGCAGGTAAACGATGCTGTCATAATACAAACATTTCCAAAGTTAAAATTTGGCTCCTTCATCTCCCAAAGAGCTATTTGAGTGATTAAAATTTGCTTATAATTTGCTTATAAACTAGCTTTCTTCTGTGTTTCCTTTCTCCTTTTTTCTTCTTATTTAGTCTCTTGGACCTAGTTATAGCATTAAGCTATAAGCCTGAATAAAGGATTAAAGAAATGCTTCTGATAGTAATTGATACACAGAAAGAAGTAGTACAAGTTTATTGTTTGTTTGTTTTTAGTGCAAGTTGTCTGTGACAGTCAGAAGTACATTGCAATAGGGTAATGTGTTGTGAAGTTTGAAAGGAGAAGGAGATCCTTGAATAAATAAATACACACACACACACACACACATATATGAAAGATTGCAGCTCTCTTATTTAAAGTTTCCTTAAAGTGATTGTCATGTTATTCTACATAATATATTCCAGGCTGTCTTTCATTTGTAATCCAGTAGGTGTTTTCTTTAATCTTTGAGGATTTAGTCACAGTTGTCAAAATAATGAGCTTTTCATGATGTAATTTATTTTGTCCATGTACTTCTACCCCCATCTTAAGTAATTGCTACCATTTTTTTTTTTTTTTCCTGAAATTTGCACCAAAATACAACCTTAAAGCCTGGCAACATGTAAGGTTGCTCGGGAGCTCTTGCAGTGCCTGTTCTGGAGTCCCATATGAAAGATATAGGTCAAACAGAAGGACTGAAGGGTGCCAGAAAACTTGCAATATTTACATGAATGTTAATGTAATATTCGAGTCCTGGTTGAATTAGCGTGCAATTATGTCATCGCTTTTGGCAAGCTGTGACGAGTTACTTATTTATTTGTGCAGTGTGACAGCAGGTGTTGCCCAAACAGGCAGCCAGCAGAGGCCTGATCAAAGGGCAAGAACCTACCTGTGCTGCAAACTCACCTCCCTCTGTGCTCAGCTGCCCTCACGCCAGGTCCTGAGTCTCTCGGGTCTGTGCAAAAGACACCAACAACCACCAGGTAACTGGTTGCAGGTTTTTCCTCCCACCCCTTCTCAAGAGGAAGCTCTGAGGAGCAATGAAGTGCTTGCAGGAGCCAAGTTATTGAGCTGAGGCAGCCTTGCAGCTTTTCTCCATCTCCCCACCTCTGTGGAGATCCACTTGCTGAAAGCTAGCCTGGGGCCTGGACACTTGCCTGTCCCTCAGATGGCTTTCAGCTCCTCCGTCGCTGCCAATCTTAGCTGAGAAACCTGGGGCTACTTGCCTCTTGAGATAGGGGAATTTCTGTGATGAACCATTTTCAGAACCACTGAAGTCTGCCGGTCAGCTTATTTGCTGCAAAGGATTGCTCGAGTAATTAGCATCTACCTGTACCTACTTAGAAGTGAGTGCTTCATTATAATGAAGGTACTTGTAAAAGCCACAGAATATTAGAAGTCATCTCTAAGCGGAGGCAGAAGAGAATTTTTCTCTTCCCTTTAATCTACCTACAGCTAAAATGGATATGTCTGTTTGCTCTGTAAGCAATAAGCTGTGAGGAAGCTCTCTGGGACCTGAAAATCACAGCTAACAATAACAACCGTGGCGATCAATGGCCTATTACAGCAGCAAGTAGCAGTTCCTACAGATTTTAACAATTCACTTCTGTTATTGAGTAGGTACAGCCATCGAGATGATCTGATGTTGGCTCGTTTATGGAGAGCTTCGTGATTGCCAGGATGATTCGCGGTTCACCTGTGTTTTTTTCATTTTTATTTTTTTCTGTCTTTCAAAGAATGAAAGAGAGACAACTGCTTTGGTTTTGCAACAAAAATAAGTTGCCTACATGCTTCTTGTGAAAAGTGACTGGTGGGCAATAGCTCAGGCAAGCTAAGTTGACATAGAAAAAGATTTCTCTGGGATATCTTGTCCAAAAAATGTTGTGGGGAAAGAACCAGACATTCCTTGTTCTGTATCCCAAAAGATTTTGAATTGTGGAGAGAAGACATTTTTCTCCAGCAAAAGTGGATCTGATGTAGCTGTTTGGTACCTGCTAATACACTGGCCATCACAAAATGGGCTCTGTCGAAGGACAGGGCAGACAGGCAGTGTATTTTCAAGCAGACATGTACGCTCTCTCTTCCCGTATTGCCATGTAGTATTGATCTCACTTTCTTGTAATTTTGGGTCTGGTCTGTTTCTTTTGGGGCCTTCTGTGTTGTCTGCCTTTCACTCTAATCCTCTGGATCAAGAACAGAGCCTTCAGGTGTACAGTGGTGACTTTTCTAGGTGCAGTTTCTTCCCATCTAGATCTGCAGGAGCCCCCTTACTGTTCAGCTCATCGAAATCCAAATCAGATCCATTGTGACAAGTGTTTAAAAGCACTAACCCTGCAAGCAGCCCATACCCTTCTCAGATCTGTTGGGTGCACATTAGGAAGTGTGTGTGTATATATATATATATGCTGGATACAAACTGATGTAACAATATATGTTTGCATATTTAGAAATGTTACCTAAAATAAGTACTAAGATAAACGTTTCCTGCTGTGGTTGCATCAGAGTAGTCCTACCATTCTTTGATTATACCAAAATATATACAAATGCAGTAGGTTTTATCATAAGTATCCAGATATTCTTGCTCCACACTTGTGCATAATATAAGTTCAGTAATGCAGGGGAATGTTGAGATTGCTCTGTGTGGATTTGGTAGAGCTAATTGTTCGTGAGACTGGTCGGTGTCTAAACTTCCTGAGCTTTCTGTGTGTGTTCAGCCCCAGCGTAAGGGAAGTCCCAGGTGCTTAGGAGGATCAATAGTTGCTACTACAATGCAAATGCTGAATAATTTTGTACTGGCTGGCTTGGAAGAGAGGGAACAAACTGTGGCTGAAAAAGGCTTGTGTGTACGCTTTTTATCAGGTCTGCTTGGCAGTTTTTTGTTTGGTCGTGAGTTTTTTCTTGGTATTATATGCAGTATCAGGATCCTGGCTCATGGGATGCAGATAGATCGGTTCTGGTTTCTGTCAGAAGCAGTCTCTCACTGAGAATCTGGCAAATGAAAGCCAGCCTCTGGGGGAGGTTTTATTATAATTCCCATATCAAAAATAGTGCTTCGGGTTTATGCGGTAACGATGTCAAATTCCGCCTATTATCTCTTTGCAGAAAAGAAGGATTTCTGACGACTCCACGTTTCCAGCGGCGCGCAGGAGGCTCCAAGAAGTGGCAGGTACGGGAAAATGTGGGTTACCCCTCCCTGCTATTGCAGTGGGATTTGTAACAGCTGCATTGGGGGTGTCTTTCTTAATCACACAAATATATTGCCTATACAAGCAAGAAGACTGGGGTCTTGATCTGTATGGCAAACATAAATAAGGATTTCATAATAAGCTTGATTTATTATTTTGTTTTGCTTTCAGATGGAAATATTTCTCAGTAAATTTATCAGAAAAGAGACTTTTTTATTCACTCAGGAACATACTGTATGCTTCACTTGTGCTTTGGTTACCACTGAAAGCTTCTGTTCAGGGTTGCAGCTGTACTGTGTTAAGAAGATTGTGTCTGAGGGGGTAGTTGTGTTGCTTTCTGAGACAACTATATCTTCGAAGGTGTTGCTGGGCATCTTTTCTAGTCTTTTTTGTTGTTTCTTTTTAAATAAAAACAACTGATTTAGACATTCAGGTGCCTTTGAGAGTACCATTAGTTGCCAGTAAGCATTTTCAAATCATTTTGATTGACTGACTCAGTCCAACAAGCCCGAGAAGAAATAATGAAGAAGCTGACCAATATTTTATGTTGTGACAGGGTGTTTAAATTGTAGGGGAAGATGGACTTGGCGCTTCATGGATCTTATTTCTTGGTCATTTGAACAGTTCCTACTGCAGCAGTGATGCTGTCATAACACAGGGGAATAGAGTGAAACACATCTCTCCCTCGGGCAGCTCTTGAATTCTGTCTGGACTTGGGACATAGCTCAACATCCAGGTTAGCAGAAGGTGCTGGCACTGCAGCTGTAGATGGGTCCCACTGACCATCCGGGTAGTTCTAAATTAATAACTTCTGCTTAGTTTTGTTCTGCACAGCCAGACCGAGGACCCACAACAATGTTTACAGCCTCTGCTAGCTCAGAGGTTGACTTGTGCAAGGCCAGAGTTAGTTTTTATTTTTCTCAAAGAAAAACAAACAGAAACAAGTGTGTTTACTCATTCCTGTTGCTCTTCAGAGTTGAAGGCTAACAGCATTTCTGACAATCCAGCTATGGTTATCTGAAAAAATAAGACTTCTAATCTCCTATTTGTCCTTTGTAGTCTTTGGTATTTGTTTATTTGGTGTTGTAATTTTTCTTTTAGTAATTTGCCTTTTTCTCAGCATAGTAGTTTGTCTTGTAACTTCTTTTTTTTATTTTTTTTTTTCCTAGTAGTTAGGAAAAGAACACATGTGAGCTTAAAAAAAAAAAGTCTCTTCAGGTATTCCAATGAAGATGATGAATATTCTGGAGTAGTGACCCCTGGGGTACTCTCCTGTTGCTGGGTTTCAATTAGGCTTTGTGCCACAGATCTCTGTTCTCTGGGCCCTGCCATTCAGACAGTTTTTGATCAACCCTACTGTCTGTCCGTCCAGTCCCATGCCTCTACAGCTTGCCTATGAGCTGATCTTTCCTTGTCAATGTAAGGAGGAGAGTGTCAAAGTAACTGACCGTGTCTGTGCTCCTGCCGCGTTTTACCTCTCCTTGCTTCCACCTCCTGCATACTTCCTCGTTGTGTATGTGTTTGGCCAGGAGCTCCTTGTTTATTCACGCAGGCCTCCCGGCATCTGTGACTCTGTGCTCATAGGGATGGATCTCTCTGGGACTTGGAGAAGGTGATCCTTGAATATTAAACAACTTTCTTCCCTCCAGGGCCTTGTCCCATGGGGCTCTTCCAAGCAGATCTTTGAAGCGGTCAAATTCTGCTCTCCTGAAGTCCAGCGTTGTGAGCTTGCTTTTCGGTTTCCTCCCTGCCCTCAGGATCTCCTGAACTTTACCGTCTCATGGTCACTGCAGTCAAGGCTGCCTTTGATCCTTGTGTTCCCAATAAGCCCCTTGTCAATGGTGAGTACGAGGTCCAGCAGAGTAGCAGCTCTCCTTGTTAGCTTGTCCCTTACTTAAGGAGGAAGGTATCATTGGTGAACTCCATGAACTTCTTGAATTGCTTAGGTCTTGCTGTGTTGTCTCTTCAGCAGGTATTGAAGGTCCATGAGGACCAAAGCCTGAGAATATGAGGCTCCTCCCATCTGTCTGAGTGCCTCATCTGCTTTTTCTTCTGGCCAGGTGGCCTGCAGCATCATGTCACCTTTACCTGTGCTCTCTTTAATCTCACCTGTAAGGTCTCCGTCAGCTCCTCATCCATTCCCTTCATAGGGCTTCATGCTTTCCAGGTGTGCTCTCACATAAAGGACTCCTTGTCATCCCAACCCGACCTTCCTAAAGAGCCTGTAGCCCATCATTGCAGCACTCCAGTCGTGGGAGGCATCCCACCACATCTTGGTGATCCCAAGATCGTAGCCCTGCAGCTGTCCTCACGGAAGGTTTCAGCCTAAAAAATTTAGGCATGACTTGCAACTGGGAACTTTGTTTTCCTCAAAAATTTTGTCCTCTTTTTAGCCCTAGCACGCATCCTTCGGCAAGCTTTGTGGTGCAGGTAAAGAATGCATAAAATTATCTTGAAAAGCTTCACCTAATTTGTGAGTATCTAGTTAACTATAAAGTATTTTTGATACAGTTTGAAATGTAAATAATCCCCTGCTCTACATTTGTATTAGTCGTAAAGGGACACTGGTCTGTTAGGTTGAGGTTTAACTTACTTTAGCAAACAGTGAGTTTGTGTGTGTTGCATAATAAAGAAAAGATGATAGAAATGATGTTTTCCATCAGGCAATCTAAAAATGGCACCGTGCTTCAGGTTGTGACAGGGTGAGATCTAAAGCAAGGGGCATTTCCCATCTGTCCTTATACCAGTCCAAAATAAACTACATAAATAAAACTCAGTTGTCAAAGGTGAATTGTATGTTTCTGTCTTTGTAATTTTGACAGGTAATGACACAAGTATTGCTAACTTTTCCATCTATTTTTGGAATCAAAGACGAAGCAAATTGAAAAAATCAGGTTTAAGCAAAGTCTCGCAGCGGGAGTTCTGTGGTTTGCTTTTTCATATGGAGCCTTAAAATCTTTGTTATCGAATAGGCATCAGTAAACATTGAAGCAGGTCTGTATTCTGTTAAAGTTACCTAAAGCCTTTGAAGGAAATTATTTTGGGAAAACATTTTATGCCATCTGACAGATAAATCACGTTACCTCCCCCTTTTTTTGCCAAAGGAAGCAGCTTAAAGTTTGCCTGTCGCCCCGTATTGAGCTTCCTATCCCTCATCACAGTAACCCTACTACTTTGCAAAAGCATAATTAAATTGTTGTATTTATCTGTCTTAAAAATAGATGGGTAAGTTGCCCAGGAAGCCTGTGTGTTCTTTGCTCCTGCTGGGGCAGGGGATGCCTGGTGGCCAGCTGCTGCTTACTGTGAGGTGAGGCCTCCTTTGCTCTGCCAGCGCAGCGGAAGATGTGGAAGTAATTTGATGGAGAGGCAGGGAACTGTGAGTGTTTGAAGCTCTGTCTTGCAGCCCAGAGGAAGGTGCTCATTTGTCTTGCAGCCTCATGGAGGCTTGCATCACCTATGGTAATATAATTGCGTGCAGCTGACAGCGTTCCTGTTTTCACCCTTAGTTTTCCCCTGGCGGGGCGGTGCAGTGGGTTCTTAGGTGTGAAAGGTGAGAGCCTCTGCCACTGTGGAGGCCCAGGAGCTGTGTTTTCTGGACAAGAAAGGCCCTCTGGCAAGGCCCATTCCCTGGGCAAGCAGTGTCTCTGCTGCCAGCCCTGTCCCAGCCTGGTCCCTGCTGCCTGGGGCTGCTCGCTCGGTCCCATCTCCAGCGCTGGCCTAAGGGTGCCCAAAGTGCTGCAGCCCCTCTGTGTGGGACCTGCCGTGGAGCAGCGCCTGAGCATTGCCAGAAAAGATTGTCCAGGGTAGAGCGCAGGGCTACGTGAACAGATGGGGAAGTGCTGTGGGCACTCAGTGTGTGTGGGGAGCTGTGAGAAGACATCAGGAGGTGGGCGTCTGCCTTGCTTTTACTGGGGGGAGAGGTAGGGTGGGTGCTGTGCTGCTAATGATCCTCTCTGGGGAGTGATGAGGCCCCAGCTGTGATGTTCCGTGCTGCGGGTGCCTCAGCTCATTGCCATGCAGTCCGAGGCTTTGTCAAGAAGATAAGGAAAGATCCATCCAGCACTTTGTGCAACACCGAGCAGAATTCAGGAGTTGCGCAATGTAAGTAAGTACTTATTAAGAGAAGAAAAGGGGGAAAAAAAATATATATTTCAAAATCAAGGTTGCAAAACTGGGCATTTCCTAACTTGGAAATTCCAGAATTTAGATGGATTGGGCAAGTATCCCACGTACAGGTTGCAGCTTTACAGTGTTGGCAGGGGGAGAAGATGCTGACCTCTGGGTGTTCAGTGTTGCATTTTATTACTTCATTCATAAAATTAATCTGGTAGCGATAAGAGTCACTGAATTGACATCTGTGAAAGGTGAAACTTTACTTTCACAAATACCCCTTTGTGCTTTCTTTTGTGCCTGTGCCCCAGAGGATGAGAAAGATAGGAGCCTTCTTCCTGTTGCTGGTTTCTCAACTTCTCCCATTGCAGAGCTTGTGTTTTGTGATGAGAGTGTTTTTCCAGAAGAAGGTGGACCAGAGCACTGTTTCTTTCCAACAAGTCTCTCAAGTACTCATCGGATGCCACTGACGTGGGCGATGTGAGAGCCAGATGTTTTTCCGTCTCAGTAACAGTCAAGATTAGATATTAGGAAGAAATTCTTCACTCAGAGGGTGGTGAGGCCCTGGCACAGGCTGCCCAGAGAAGCTGTGGATGCCCCATCCCTGGAGGTGCTCAAGGCCAGGCTGGATGGGGCGTTGAGCAGCTTGGTCTGGGGGGAGGTGTCCCTGACCCCTGGCCAGAGGGTTGGAGGTAGATCTTTAAGGTCCCTTCCAACCCAAACTGCTCTGTGATAAGTTACTATGGTAAGATAAGCCATTGCAACTCCCCGCTTTCGTAATTTGTGTTAGTTTTTTACATGGGTTGTTCACTATAAGCAATTAGGCATTCTGAAATGTTCCTGTATTTAACAGTTTCAATTTTCTGTCCTCTGAGAGAGCAGAATCTCGTCTCTTTTCTCTGCCTGTGCAGTAAAATCATGCACGTCAACAGGAGTGTTCACAGCTCGCAATTTCCAGCTGTGCCCTGCCAAACTGACAGGAGCTCTGTTAATTGTTTCTTCTTCTGTAGTTGCCCTGTTTTCAGACACCATAAATACAAGCATTATGGAAAACTCATGCAAGTGCTGTACACATTAGTTTGCTCCAGTTCATCATAATACATTGATTTAAAAACACGAGCAGAAGAATGCCTAAATGAAAATTACTTGTTTAAATTTACCTTAGAAAATGTTCAGCAATTTTACAGAAAACCAAAGAGTAGACCTGTGGCCACTTTAATTAGAGTTTAATTGTGTAACTAAGCATTGCAGGCTTCTTCCTGAATTACTTCTTAAATGTTCTTGTTTTCAAGCAAATTATAGCTCATTTTTAGGAGTCAAACCTAAAGCATTAGGAGACCTAACTTCTCAAAAATGCAAAGCACTCAACTCTAATCAAAGCCAGTGAACACTGATGGAGCTGAGCTAATTTGGAAATTAGGCCATTGTCTGGGTTTTTTGCTCCTTCTACCCGTTGTGTTATATCAAAACAGGTTCATATTAGATTATGGATGACTTCCCAGTGGATGTGAGTGAAGGACTTATTCCAGATAATTTTCAGCACAGGGAAGGGGGAGGGAGAGTAATTAAATTGAAGGCTAAATTTAAGGACAAGCTCCTGAGCGCATTTTCATCTCTATTTAAACTAAAGGGAGTGAGAACATCTTGCACTGTTGGGCATGCAGCATGCACTGTGGTGTCCCACCCCTCTTTCCTAATACGCAAAACTTTACCTTAATTCAGCAAATAATTTTCTGTAAGTCAAATATATTAATGTGAAAAAGGCTCTGTCCTGCAAACCTACACAGCAAGCCCATCTGTGAAAGGACAGACTTTTGCTTTGTGTAGCTGGAGGAGTTCCCTGGCCACACAGCAACGTAAGCGCTTGCCGGTCATTTTGTCACCTTCAGAAGGTAATAATAAGTTGTAGTAACAAGATTTTGTTGTCATTTTTCGTTTTCCGAGACAGGCGAGCTAAGCTAGGAGTGTAATCACGGCTATGGGAAGGTTTGTTCAGGTTTGTGCATCGTGAAGGTCTGCTAAACCAGCAAAGTCCAGAAATTTTTTAGGACTGGAGAATTCTTCTCTGGAGACAGTGTGTGATTGCTTATTGTTGGGACTGGTGCTGAATAGTTCTGTTCCGGCAGTTGTTGTCTTTTTTTTTTTTGTCTTTTTTTTTTTTTTTAAAAAATAAAGAGTTTAGGGGAAATGATACTGCTTTGAGTCTCTTTTACTAACAAAAGATGGCCTGAAAAGAATTAATAGTGTAGAAATAATGGCCCAGGGTTCTTCCTTCAAAGTGCTGTTTTCCCCCTGACATTTCCATTAAAATAGATTGCTGAACTGCCTTGAACTCCACCGCTGAACTGCTGCTGGCTCTGTGAGTACCTGCCTGTGGAGCTATTTGCATCAGAACGTGTGAGATGCTTCGGCAGCTCTGAGGCAAGGGGGCTGTTCAACAGGTTGGATAGCAAAGCGGGGCTGCTCAGCTTGGGACAATAAACAGGAAAGGTACAAGACAGATAAACAAATAAATAATGTAAATAAAGTTTAAAAAAAAAAAGAAAAGATTTCTGTGATCCATGACAGTGATTGGATCAAAGTGCTTACCAGAACTAAACACTAATTATAAAATAGTAGCAGTAATAATTTAAATCCCAGGCTCAGTTTGACCAAATTGTGATTATTTTTTTTCTCTTAGTAGGCAAAAGATTGTTAGGAAGAAAAGTTTTTTTTGTTTGTTTGTTTGTTTTTTTTTAATCTTGTGTAATCATTGAGTAAACCAGATGTAAAAGCTTGTAATGCATGTGGATCGCCTGCTCAGTGCTAATGATTACTTCTGTGCTCCTAATGGCTTGCTCTCCGCAGCTTCCAGAGGTCCTTGGCCTCTGCCTGTTTGAAGCCGGCACCTCTCCCTCGAGGAGAGGAGAGGAGAGGAGAGGAGAGGAGAGGAGAAGCTGCTGGCACCGCTCCTCTCCCCGGAGAACCTCGCTGCAGCTCCTGCCTATCTCTTAGCACTGGCCTCCTCACGTGCTGCCCCTTTCCCCTGAAACAGCACGTCGGGCTTTGACACTGCCTGCTGCTGTTTGTCGTGGCACAAAATGCCTCTTTCCGCCCTCCCACCCCTTCTAAAGTGTGCAGCCCCACAGAGAGTCCCCCCAGATTACCTAAATGCAGTAACTTAGTGGCTGATGAATGTGTTCACTGCTCCTCACCAGTCCATGCTGATGTACTTGGATGAGTCTTGAGCATAGGAAGGTGGAGCACTGGTGTCTCATGGACAGATAGCACAGAAGGTAGTGAATGGTTTTGGTGATCTTTCTGGACCTGAGAGCAACAGGCGGCTTGGTGACAGACTGACTTCCGTATGAGAGTCTAGCACTTTGAGTATTTAAGCATTTTCTCCTTTTTTTTTTTTTTTTTTTAAGTACACTGTGCCTTACCTCTTTGTTAGGTGAATTTCTTTGTACCCCCTTGCACCTTGAGTGCACAAGAAGACTTTGCTAAAAATGACACTTTTGTTCATAAGATCCCAAAAACAGGAGATGGGGCAGGTTTGTGTAAGTAGTATTTAACATTTAGCTGCACTTCTTATGTCTTTTGCTCTTTGAAACTAGTCTCAGTAATTTTGTTACCTTGGTTTGTGTATTTAGTGCGGAGGTGGGATTTTCTTCAACTCACTATTAAAAGAAAATGCATCAACTCACTATTAAAATCAATCAACTCACTATTAAAAGAAAATGCAAGGTTAAAGTCAGGTTTTGGGCATTAAGCATAAATGACAGCTCAAGATACTTATACCATGTGTTCTAGATGGAGATGGCTACTTTCAGTTGCTGCCTGTATGCTGTGTAATATATGGGAAGTTTTTAAGGAAGCCTCACTTTCCAAACTGAGGCAGGCAGCTGTAGAAGTATTGCAAGACGAGTGCGTGCAATGCGCTATTTTTGGCAATGCTCAGTTCACTTTCTCTTCTACTTACTGTTCCCCTCCTCTCTCCACAGCATCATTTATTTCTTCAGCGAAACTGAAGAATGCGCTCAGTAGCGCTGATCAGCAGCCCTGGAGAGTGTGGGCAGGCTCTGTATTCAGCATCCTGGAAAATGTGCATTTCCTTGAAGTGATCTGCTGAAAGCACATACTTAGAAGGCTGTTCCAGCCTGCCTTGTTGCACTGCTCTCAAGCGCTGAAATGCCTGCTCTCTAATACTGCCTGGAATTTGGTTTTCTTCTGCTAAAGGAGCGCAACCTGCTGCAGCTATCCAAGGAGCCCAAAAGAGCAAGGACAGTGAAGATGGCTCTGTGCGCTTTTTATGCAGTTTGGGCTATCCTTGTGGAAGTGGCAGTAACATTTGGTCCGGTACCGAGGATCACTTGGGAACACAGAGGTAAGAAGAGAAATAGTGTAATAAGGGAATATTGCAACAACATCAGGGTTTGTGTGTGTCCTTCCAGCCTGCCTGCAGAAAGTTTAGTCAGTTTCTGATGGCTTTGCTCAACCTATAGCGCTTAGGACCAGAATATCCAGCAGTGGCTTGGGCACCAACTTGACCTCTTGCATATCCTTCAAACAGTTCCAAAAATGTGTCTTCTTAAAGGAGGAATTTCAGATTGGGATTTCTCTGCTGAAGATTCTTACAGGAGAACCTTGCTCCAAGAGGAAAACAAAAAAAAACAAACAAACAAAAAACCAAACCAAACCAAACCAAAACAAAACAAAAAAACAATAAACAGATGTATTTTGTTTTAATCAAGTTATCAAGAGACAAAACATAATAACAAAATGTACCTCTCCAGCTAATGCTCTTTTTTTTTTTGGTCATTTATCTTTTAATACTTTTTTGGACTGCGGTGTATTTTGATGCTGAATAGTCCTGAGCTCTAGGTTAATCACTAGGTGAAGGAAAACATTTGGCCTTCTTCTGACAGTGTTATTTGATGCCTGGAGCTGAACCAACCCAGCATTTTCCACCGAACACTACTTACACTGTGCTTGAAGTTGCAGCAAATAGTTGTAACCTCCCAGTACAGTTAGTGGGATGTAGCATAAAGAGAGCCAGTAGGGATCAGATATTCCTGTAGATTTTGGGTTTAATTGTTCAACCTGGGTCTGAAGAGAGCTCTAGAGCACAGGCTATGGAATAGTGCTTCTGTTTGTGAATAATTTTTTTTTTTTTTTTCCCTGTACCCCTATGTGTCATGGATGTTTTAGCTTTTAAAAGCTTTTGTCCTTGACTCTTGCTTTTACTGGTAGTTAAAAGTTAGCCACCCAAGTGTGCTGTAACCAAATAAACCTATGGATAGTATGAAGAAGCAACCATAAGTAAAGATATTAAATGCTGAGGAGTCAGGCTGTAGGAGAAAATAAATGGAGGTTAAGGATATAGTTACAGTGAGCTGATTTATGAGAAAGCTGTAGAGATGCTTTTCCTTTTTATTGGTGTAGCAATAAATGAGTTGCTGATAGACTGGTTTTTTCAGAAAGTAGTCCAGACAAGGCTTGCAGTTCCTGCTTAGGCTCCTTGGTGCTCTTGTGGTGTATAAGAGTTCAAACTTGGCAAGTTGCTGTTTAGTGGTATTATGCATCACAGACCTGTATCCAAATTATTCAAAATATGTGATTTTTTTTGTTTGTTTGTTCCTGCTATTTCTCTGTCTCTGTCTGCTAAAGATTGTTGTATTTAAGAATAAGAAGTCTACTTTAAATAGGAAGGGGAATTTAGTTCAGTGGAGGAGTGAACAGGTAGGTAAGAATTGTATGAACCAGTTCATCCTTTGGGGGAAAACTTTACTGCCAAGTGAAAGATTTTAAAATCGTATGTTTCAGAATCTAGTTTAAAACGATTATTTTTCCAAGTCTTGCAGCTGAAATGGTGCAATTTCTAATGTTACAGTTGAGAAAAATATGTTGTTTTCTGCCTATCTCTGAAAATCGAAGCTTTATCTCATGGTAGATTCTCACACAAAGTACAGCCTCCCAACCTTTCAGTAGTTTTTCCGTGTTCTTTGTACACGCTGAATAAATATTCCTGTATATTAATCATTTTGTGTCATCTTTCTCCAAGCCTTTCTGTTCCAGTTCACATGCTTCCTCATTCCACTGCCTCTTTTCCCCATGTTTCCCCCTTTTCTTCTTCTTCCTTTTCATCATCGTTTTCCCACATCTCTTACTGTTGTGTGCAATTTATCTCCAGTCTCCACTTGAAAATCGGCTTGTTGACACTGTATACATGGCTCCTTTCTAGCTTCTCTGTTTCATTTCTCCTGTGATAATATCTTGAAATGTCTTATTTTAAGGTGAGGGATTTTTTTTGTGAGATTTGTCTGGGGAGGGTGCAAGGGATGTGGTGAATTATTTAGTTTTCCACAGTAGGTGGGTATGTGGAAGGGAGAAGGTGAGGAAAGAGCCGACAGTGGATGTGTAAGATGAGAGGTTAGGAAAAAAAAAAAAGAAGTAACGATTGGAAAAAAAAATGAAGGAAGACATGAGTTATGGGGATCACTGCAGGACGAAATTTGTAGGCATTTGAAATTGAACCAGAAAGTAGGGACCATTGATTTTGATGTCGATGGGAGCTGCTGTTTCTGCTGAACCAAGCTTCTGAGGGGGTCTCTCATCTGTTATGTGTGTTGTCCAAACTAAGCTTTGTTGCTTTCCAGATACCCAAGGGCTGTTAGACAGCTTAGAAAAATGACCCATAAACTTGACCCTAAGTGATCATGTTTCTTCATGTGGTGCTATTTTCCTTTGATTTCGACAGAGGTCCAGCTAATACATTTTCATGAATCAGAAGTGTCAAACTATTCAACCTTGCTGTTAAGTGAGGACAAAGATGTCCTGTATGTAGGAGCCAGAGAAGTGATCTTTGCATTAAATGCGGTTAATATTGCTGAAAAGCAGCATGAGGTGAGTATGCATTTTAATACACTATTCTCCACATATAAATCATATCCCAAATTTGACTTCACTTTCTGATACCAGCAGCACTGTGTTCTAGGTGTTATGTACTGAAAAGAGAAAATGCTATCTGGGCTACCTCAGTTTTATTTCTGGAAGATGCTATTGAGTAAAGTATGGCAGCAGATGAGAGGAAGAAATGAGAAAATGAAATACAAACAAGTTATTAGAGGTCTCCATAGGTATTTTCTCTTTGCAGACATTGTGCTGGACTAGAGGGACTTTGCATAGGAGCTGTCAAGCTGGCCCTTAGATATCTATTTTATTGGTGGGAGTGGGCTATATCTCCTCTTAATCTGAATCAGAAGAAAATTAATCTGAAACAGAAGCAAAGTTGGAGCTTGCTCAGGAGTGGCAAGCTGCAGACATGCCTCTGATGTGACGAAGGCCTTGTCCATTAAGTTTCAGCTTCTGTGTGGTGTCTCTAGCTGTGTCTGCACGGTAAGCAGCAGTGCAAAGAGGTCTGGTCCAGCTCGCTCAGAATTAGCTCAGCTGCAGAAGTGCTCTGGGTGTGCTGACACTTGGTTCTCAGAGCAGGTTAACTCATGCAGAAGCCTGCTAACACAATTCTGTTGCTGCAGGTCCTCCCCAAGCTCCTGCTTCTCACACACCAGCAGTACAGGCTGAAGCTTAGAAACATGGCATGGAATCACACCCAGGATGTTCTGAACGATGCTCTGTGATTTTTAATATGAACAAAATGTTCAGGGATAATGATAGGAAACTTCACGAGTATATAAAGCTTGCTTTCGACTATTATTCTGAGTGTGTGTAAATGTCAAAGTTGTACCTCTCCACACAGTATGAACTGGTCAAATAAGTTTTCTTTATTTTTTCAAATAGTTTCCTTTTCCAGTGTGAATTAAAGTGAGAAGTGCTTAAAGCAGATACTCTTGCACCTCGCTAAAGCATATGTTAATGGAGGTCTTTAAGTAATTTGAGGGGAAAGATAATGATTAACCCCAAAGATACTAGCAGTGGTTCTGAACTCCCTGATGACACATGCATTTGGAAATGTCACCTCCTCAGAAAAGAATGGCTTTGAACTTTTGAAAGCCACTTGCAAAATGAAAGCTACTTGCAAAATGACTTAAATTTGCTGCAGACAGTAACCTTAGAATTGCTTGTTTTGTTTGTTATGCAAGGTCTGAAAATACTGCAATTGTGTTAAAGTGCTTTGAACGTACCTTCTTATTACCTGTTTTTCACTTAGTTGCAATGGAAGGTCACTGAAGATAAAAGGACTAAATGTGCAGTCAAGGGCAAATCAGAACAGGTATGTTCTTTTATTGGACTTTAAGAAAGATATTTTATGTTTAACTTCAAGAGGAGTGATGTTCAAGAAGAAAGGCTCCGAATGTTTGCAATTAAAATTTTCAAATAATCACCTAAATTCTTTAATAAACTTGAGCTTTAGTAGCATACTTGAGCAGTAGGCTTAGTCTTTTTTGGTAACTCTTAGTTCATTATTTCTTGCTGTTGAATTTTATTTGAATGTTAAAAAATCTGAACACACTAATGTGTGCTTAGTTATTTTAAGTTTTTCCATTAAATTGATAAACAACTGCTACTGTAACTGAGGTAATTGATAGCAACTGTTGTTTTATTACTACAATAACTCTACACCAACATTTGATTTTCTAAAATGACGGGTTATTTTATCTTCTTCTTTGCTGTAGGGCATAGGGTTTATTTATTAGGCCAGCACTTTGCACCGGTGCATTTTTCACTAGCTGTATATCCTCCTTGTGATGCTGAATCCTTGCTGGTCTGACTGCTCAGACAGCTCCCCGGCGCCTGAGCAGCCCGGTCTCCTCCCAGCTTGGCAGTGCAGGCAGCTCAGCACAAGGGCTCCCTTGGTGTGTCTGGCATCCCTCTGGACTGTCGGCACACAGGCTGGCTTGCTCATATTGCTATTCTGTTGAGGTAGTTTCTAGAGGGTGATTGACCGTAGATGGGGATACCTTGCCCTCTGTGTTGTGCCACATGGTATAGCGATACAGTGAAGCGAGGGTTTTCTTGGCAAGATTCGTGGTCAGGCTTTTAGTACAGGTTTGAAAATGGAAGGCTGCATGCACTGCAGATGCAGAAAGCAGTACTACATTACACTTCAGGGGATTTGACATCAGCACCCCTACATCCACAAATTCTTTGGTGCTCTCCCGGTTATAAAACCCCAGGCGCATTCCGGGCTGACAGACATCCTGCATTCAGGGGGCTCATTTGAAATGGAGTAGGCTATTCTCTCCTTTGCTCAGCTATCTGCATTTCCTTGGACTGAGAACCATCCAGGCAATTTACCTGCCTAAGGTGAGGTGTGGCGGGCAGTTAAGGACCATTTCCTCCTTGACTCTCCCTGATGCACTCAGAGTTTTTTGTGTTCTCCAGGTTCAGTGGGGGTTACTAGTGATAACAATTACTTCCAGCCATGGGGTGAGTGCATGAGAAGTGAATTTATTTCTCTTGTGCACCTGCATGCACTTCGTCAGATGGTGTCTGGGTCTCCATCAGTTCTTTGCAGCGATCACTGGTGGTTATTATAAGGGATGTCAGACCCTTAGAAAGCGCAATTGATACCACAGAATGAAGGGGGAGAAAAAAAAACATAAATAACCAAGATTTACTGAGGATTTGATGGTCTTAGGGGTCTCTTAAGATACAGCTGTGGCTATCACATACTGTTTCCTTTAGGCTTGTAAAGGATGACAAATTCTAAGATGTACTCTGGTTTTAGGTAAGTCATTCTCATGGATCAGCTATATCTCTGCAGTTTGTAGTTTAATGGAACAATCTGAGATGCCCTCCTTTGAGTGTCTGGTAGTCAGACGCGTTACCCTAACAGGTTTACTGAGGCAGCTGCGCACTACTGACTGTAGGAAAGCAGCTGCTGCAGGACTCGGGCTCCCAGAGGCTGTAAGGTGGCAGTGACCCAGGGGTGACTCTCACCCAGCATTACTGGGGTGGTGTGGCATGAGTAGCGGTGACAGAAGAGTTGACAGTGCAACTTTAATTGTTTGTTTATGTTGTAACATGGAAGTTATTGTTTATCAGACCAGTCCTTTTCTCGTCCTCTATTACAGACAGAGTGTCGTAATTACGTGCGTGTTCTGCAGCAGCTAAATGACACTTTTCTCTATGTGTGTGGAACTAATGCGTTTCAGCCAACGTGTGATTACCTGGTAAGAGCCTACAGGTTTTTTGATCCAGTAACAACTTTAACTTAAAACTAGTTCATATAAACAATGAGTTAATCTCTTTTCCCAAAGACACTTGTAATTTCAGTGCTGGTCATGGCACTGAAGCATTTATAATACTGTCTCACAGTGATGATAGAGTACAGAAATAAACCATACTGTTCCTTTTTCAAAACACTGAAATTGATTCACCTTGGTTAACAGCAGATTTACTCTTTCTTAGGTTTCATAATTCTCTGTGTATTGTACGTTAGTGTAGAAATAATTTCTGAAACTGAAATGATGTTCTTTGTGACTTCCATCTGTTGTTGAATCTCCCTGAAATTTCTCAGATTCCTGACTCTGCTTGTCTCATCTCTGCTTCTGGCAATGCCATAGCTTCATAATGCTGAGCACTTCAGAATAAAGTCTTGGCTCAGAATTAAAACTTCCTTTTCTTGTTGCTGACTCTCACATTGTTCTCTTTACTATGGCTCTTAATGATTCTGAAATTTAGAAGTCTTGTAGTTATGTTAAATTTTTTTTTTTTTGTCTCCCCTGCCTGCAAGTCTGTCTGCCATCAGCTCTGGAGCACTGCCAGAAGTCACTGTCCTTAGCCTCGAATGTCTTCATTACACAGTATAAATAATCACTTCCCCAGTATTGTTGCTATAGTTCTGATTATCTTACTGATACTTATTCCCTTGATTTTTAAGGGTTTTACAAAGTAGCAGTCAAAGTACTCTCTTGCTTTTAGAAAATGTAGTTGGATTATAATTATACCCCATCTCACCATTTTATCATCATCTAAAAATTGCTCAGTCCACTTCAGAAAGTCATCTTGATTTCTAAAACTGTCCATTTTTGTGCAGGCTGATTCAATAGTTGCAAATTTTGCCTTATATTTGTTAACTTTCCTGCTTTTCATATTGTCTGGCTTTTTGGGTTTTCTTTCTCGAGGTCTCTTTTTATGTCTGGATTTAACTTTTTGTCTATTCTTTTCTGCTACTGCCCTCACAAATTATAGGATCACATTTCCTCTCTGTTAGACTTCATACATTTTTTTCTGAAAACTCAAGTGCCTTCTATAATCTTAGAACCTTCTATAATCTTAGAAAACAGGCATTCCAGGCTGAAAGTTACAGGTTTAGTCTATTAATGTATATTTTTTGTTAACTTTGCATGATTTGGGTGGCTGAAAGAAAAAGTAAAAATGGTTGTTTTATGGTTTTCAACTTCATTTTTTGCAGAATTTGATTTCGTTTGAGCTCGGAGGTAAGAATGAGGATGGTAAAGGCAGGTGTCCATTTGATCCTGCTCAAAGTTACACATCTGTTATGGTTGGTAAGTTTCTTCTTTGCATACCTCATTATTATGTATAAATATTTGGTCTTCACTATCATTTTCCAGTTCAATATCGAAATGGTAGATCGGGGTCTGTATTTCTAAATCTTTACTGTGTAACTAGATAGACATAAAAATACTCATGTAGTCAACCTTAGTGTGTGTCTTAAAAGGAGAGCACAGAACTTTGGCTTGTTTTGGAAGCAACTTTTAAAATAACCAACTTTCAAAATACTAGCTTTAAGTGCTTCAGTCCAAGTAATCTAAACATATTTTGACTGTCTCTGTATTATAAATTACTGCAATTTCAGTAAATTTAACAAGTAGAACTTTTGTCTTTCTTGAAGACGTATCCATGAAACAGAACAGGGAAATGAGACACTGGAGGGACGTAACCACATGGTTAGATGCCACTGAATCTTGACTTGGTAAAGCCAAAGTGGCTGTGTTGTGGTGTCGCAAGACCGTAGAAAAGAAACTTGTAGTGACACAAAACAGGAAATGAAAAAGTAAAGCTCTCGCTCACTATGTTGCTGCCTACGTTCTTAAGTTTAGTTTGAATATTGGCAGTGTGTAAAGAGGAAAAAAAACAATTAGTTCAAAACTTACGTGGCATTTCATGTGTATCAAAACACAAGTTAACTTAAACTGCAGGTTTACATAGGAAGTGTTAAAGTACAGTGAAAACAGTGCTAACTTTTGCCAGTTGCTTGTGTTAGAGCAATAATAAACCAAGTGTAAAAGTGTTAGCTTTGAGAGTGGTCAGCAGAAATATAAACATCGAAGATATGTCTGGGGCAACTGAGAGGAAATCCTTGTTTATCGTTTCTTGTGGGAAGTTTAAGCTAACATAGTCTCTTGAAGTATTTATATACCTTTTTTGGTATCCAGTGTATAAGAAAGTTTACAATATTTGTTTTTGTGTTAAAGATGAGGAGCTTTATTCTGGGACTTCCTACAATTTCTTGGGAAGTGAACCTATTATTTCACGGAATTCTCATCAGAGTCCTCTGAGAACAGAATATGCGATACCTTGGCTTAATGGTAAGTGGGTGTGAGAACAGGCTAGATCAAATCATTCTTCCTTCTTCAAAGTCACAATTTCAGACAAAGAAATTTAAGTTTTCTTTCAGAGGTGAGGAACGATTGTCCGGTATCTGAAAGAGGATAGTGTAGGTAATACTGGCATACACTGAGGTATAAGTGTATGCACCTGTGTGTGCCTTCAATATATTTATTTATTTATTTATTTATTAGAAATTTCAGAACATTTATCAATACTGGCAATGAAGACAGCTTAGAGACACAGACTTTAACTTATTGTTACAGGACACAGACTTTAACTCATTGTTAACTTATTGTTCATATCCACTTGTTCATCTTTGCTACGATACAGGATACCTGTGGTATAGTATGAAGGAGAATGTTCTTTGTCTTTAACATGTTTTCAAATCGATAAGTCCGTGGTTCCCAATTATCTCAATTACTGAATTTCAAAACTTGCTGAGTTTTGGGAACTCTCCGAGGTTTGTGGCTTTTGGCCATAAGAAACCAAAATTATAAAATCGGCATATTCAAAAAAAAAAAAAAAAAAAAAAAAAAAAAAAAAAAAGCACTATGCCCAAAAGGTGTAGGATATGGAATTTTGTAGCAAATTTTGTAGTTGTTATGTTTAGTATTTCAGCTAACAGCACAAATATTAAGCGTCTGGTATTCTGTGTATGTAGTTGAAAAATGGTTGTTTTTGCAAGGCAGATATGAATTAAATCTTGAGAAAATGTCTTCTGATTTCACATGTGGAAGCTGGATAACAGCAGTATGATTATGCGTATTTGAAAGTCAACAGAGTTTGGGAGTATGCTTAGTGTTTTTTTTTTGTTGTTGTTGATTTTCTGAGGCTGTTTGGCCTTCGTAAGGGTCCAACTAACTGCTGGGTTTGCAGGTGCTGATAGCTGGCCAATCTTGGCAAGTTATTACTTGCACATTTTAGCTGATTTTCTCTTTAAATATATGAACCATAGAAACCATATCATTTCTCTCATGTTTGTGTTTCCCTTAAGGAGCACCTTGGCTTTTGTTCAGAGAGGCAGGCAAGGGAAAGCAGCTACTCAAGCCTGTCCGAAAACCATTCCTGAGTGTGGGTGAAAAACGTGAAGTAACAAGATACAAGACCTTAGAGATCTGTCGTATCTCTTAGCCTGTTGTATTTTCACATAGCTTTTTTTTTTTTCTCCAGCATTTCTATTTTTTATTTTTTTGAAGAAATGTCTGTCAGTTAATGAGCAGTCAAATACAGTGCGAGGCCTGGGAGGACTCCTAGAGCATCTTAGAGGGAATCAAGTTATAAGAGTTGTATGTAATATAAAATTCTTCTCTTTGTATCTTTAGAGCCCAATTTTGTTTTTGCTGATGTGGTAAGAGCAGATCAAAACAACACAGATGGAGAGGACGACAAGATATACTTCTTTTTCACCGAGGTGTCCGTGGAGTATGAGTTTGTTGGAAAACTGATGATTCCAAGAATAGCTAGAGTGTGCAAGGTGGGACAGTTAAATTTCCTTTCACTACTTCAAGTGGATTTTGCTTATTAATATAAAAAAATACTTTATATTAAATATTGATATAAATATTAATACAAAATATTTATATTATATTATATGTATATCTATATCAATAGAACATATTAATATGAAAATATTTATTAGAAATTAAATGGAAGTGGTTAAATCTCATTGGTTCATCTCATTGAATCAGCAATTTTAATCAGTTTTTCAGAACTGAAAACGTCTAATTGTTGCTTTGGAAACAAATAGTTGATTTAACTTAATGGTGAAATTTCAGTACATCTGAGTGTTCTACCCACCTCTGGGAGCTAGGGGGAAGAACAAGACAGACAAAAGATGTCTATTCTTGTTGTGTGGTTTGCTTTGTTCTTGTTGAAGTTTGTTTTAAGTTTAAGTACAGTCCTCTGGGAAAAACTGACTTATTTGCTGAGCAGGTTATTGCTGAGGTTATTGCTGAGCAGCTAGGACATTTGAGAAGAATTGTAGTTCTTGACTAGTAGCTGCATACAAGCAAGACTATTCTACCGTAGATACAGCTAGTTGTAGCAGATGGGACTTCCACGAAGCTGGCAGAACTGCCAGAACCTCAAACAAAACAGTCACCATCCATCCAATTCTGTCACACTTAGTATGTTTAAGCCTCAGTATTAGACTGAGTCAAGTATATAGTGTTGGTTAAAAATCTTGCTGATGGAAGACTTTTTTTTTTTTTTTCCAGTAGAAAATGTTGATTTAACAAAAAAAAACTTTTCAATGGAATGTATCAATTTCCTCAGTATTTTTTTTCCAACAGGAAATTTATCTAGCCGTTTCATTTTGATGAGGTTGAAATGCTTTATTTTGACTTTACTGTTTTATATTTAAACATGGAAGTCAAAACATCAATAACAAGTTAGTGCCCTTGAGATTTCCTTTAAACAAGCAGTTGGAGGCAGGTTTACATGGGAGTTATTATTGTGGCCCTCTGCCCACTGACAGCTTGTGAATGCTTTAGAACAGGAGTATCGTAGAATGAGAGCTTTATTGCTGCTGTTTGATAGGAATAGGAATCAATGCACATTGCAGATCTATAGGCATTTATACTTACATTTTACTTAAATATACCTAATTTTTGCAGATTTTCTTCAATTCTTTGCATAACAATACTGGATAATTAACAGAAAATATTAATAGTGTTCAAATACTTCTGCTTTTGTAAAGAAGTAACAGTTGCAGCTCAAGAACCAAATATTTTGAAACATTTTAGTCTAGTCAAATATATCTTTATTTCTTCAAGTCATGATACTGCATGTCCTTATTAAAAATGGTAACTGCTCACAGGATTAGGCCATAGATGCATTTTTTTCTAATGGAATTATTAATATCAGGAAGTTAAATGCATATTGCAACATTACAACTTAAATCATTAATGCTTAGATGTCAGACAACAAATACAATGTTATTGATCTCTTTTAAAGGAAAGGATATGTATAATACCTGCACACTTATTTTAATTGTTCTAATGAACATGTGTGTTTTATGAAGGTATGTTGCTCATCTCTGTTCTTCAAATGCTGCTGAAATACAGTGTTTTAGAAGGCCCATGTCTCATCTTAGCCACAGGTGTTGACAGAAACCATTCAGTGTTATTTCTGTTGACTTAAATTAAAAACAACAACAACAACAACAACAAAACTGACTTCCTTACTTTTCTGTATATAAATATGTTAACAGTTATTGATGAAATCTTAGAAAAAATACAAGGGTTCAGTAGCATTTTAGATATAGTTCTTACGTACTTGTAGCTAGTACAAAAACGATGCCTAATCTTCCTCACAAACACCTTTACACTTCCTTTTTTTTTTTTTCTCTTCTTTTTAATGCCAAAAGAGAGACCAAGGAGGATTAAGGACTTTACAGAAGAAATGGACATCCTTTCTCAAGGCCAGATTGATTTGTACCATCCCTGATAAGAATTTAATTTTCAATATTATCAATGATGTCTTTATTCTCAAATCCCCAACCTTGAAGGAACCAGTGATATATGGAGTTTTTACCCCACAACTGTAAGTGTGTTACCGTCTTTCCCTGGATGAATACTTTTGATTTTGACTGGTTACTAAAGCAAGTAATAATTACTCATGACTTTTTCTCTTTCTTCCCGTACTTGTAGGAATAATGTGGGGCTGTCAGCAGTGTGTGCATACAATATGTCTACTGTAGAAGAAGTCTTCTCGAAAGGAAAGTATATGCAGAGTGCTACAGTTGAACAGTCTCATACCAAGTGGGTACGGTACAATGGAGAAATTCCTAATCCTCGACCTGGTGCAGTAAGTTTCTGTATCTTGGATTTAATGACTAATGTTTTTTAATGTGCAAGAGTAAAGAAACAAACAAAAAAACCTACTAAAGCATAGTATTAGATTGCCCTGATATGGATGTTTCCTGTCATAAAGATTTTGTAGAAAAAAAGGCTTCATGTGATTTATTCCAAATGTTGTTTCTGGGGATCAAAGTGTTTTTTTTTTTTATTTATTTATAGTTGAGTTAATTGCTGTTTTCATATTTTCATTATTTTGTTACTCATTTTCTAGTGGTGAAATAGATATTAGTATACATTAGGGAGCATCAAAGACTTTTTAGTTCAGGTGAACAGAAGTATAAATCAATTGTCTTTCTAGGTTCAACAGGTTTATCAAATACAGTAAGTTGCTTTACAAACTAAAATGTTAGTAGTGCTGGGTCTCTTCCATGCTTTCCTGATTTTCTCATGTTTCCTGCAGTTGTCCTGTTGCTACTCATAGATAAGAGGACAGGTACAGGTAGCTAAGAAGCATGGGAATCCAGAAAGAATGTTTTCCAAAAATATATTTTGGGTCTAAACAAAAACATAGCATGAAGCATTTGCTCAGAGATCAGCATATTGCAGAAGCCAAGGTGCTGCAGGACCTGAGTAGCTTCTGTGGTAGAATGAATATAATGTAAAGGTGCCCTTACTGGCCAAAATAATGTGCAGAAGAAAATACATGTGCCTGCTGTTATGATATAATTTGGTGTCTCTCTTTTTTAATTTTAAATACTAGTGCATAAACAATGAAGCCAGAGCATCGAACTACATGAGTTCTCTGAATTTACCAGACAAAACATTGCAGTTTGTTAAAGATCATCCTCTAATGGATGATTCTGTGACTCCAATGGGAGACAGACCCCGACTAGTAAAACGAGATGTGAAGTACACCCAGATTGTAGTGGACAGAGTCAGAGCACTCAATGGTACCATATATGATGTTATGTTCATCAGTACAGGTGAGTTCTGCAAAACACTCTTTTTAATGATGTTTCTCTAGGCTGAGATATGCTCTAACAAACTCAAAAGATTTCCATGTTTACAGCGCTTTTACATCAGGTGGTATTTTCACTAAAAAGTGGGGAGCCACTGCGAGTTAGTGGAGAACCTTGCATGCTTTGAAGAGCAATTGCAGGAGAAGAACTGCAAAAGTGCAATGAGTGCAACAAAAACCATGCATGAGATAATCCCTAAGACGTCATTCTGTGCCCCCAGAATGTTTTTTCTTGCTCAGAACTCCTTACGTGTAATGGTTGCCTTTGGCACAGAAAGGTGTGAAGTCTTCAGCTGCACTGCAAGCAGATAATTGATACA
This sequence comes from Aythya marila, assembly GCF_965140915.1. Lineage (NCBI taxonomy): Eukaryota > Metazoa > Chordata > Aves > Anseriformes > Anatidae > Aythya > Aythya marila. Next base: position 48,246,714 of record NC_139080.1, on the reverse strand, counting down.
AATCATAGTAAGTGTGCAGTTCTCCATGTCTTTCTGTTTTAAGAATCTTACTTAAATACACTGCTCTCTTGTTTCAGATCAAGGAGCCCTGCACAAAGCTATCAGCTATGAAAACGGAATGCATATTATCGAAGAAACACAGCTTTTCCCAAACTTTGAGCCAGTCCAAACACTCTTGCTTTCATCCAAAAAAGTAGGTGCTACAAGCATCACAGCATTCATCATTTTTTTTTCCTCTTCCACAAAACTTACTAAGTAATCTTGTAACTTGTAACCTTGTCATGATGAAAGACCATGACTATGCAAACCGCTGAAGGCTGCACCTGTAATCTCTGCAGCGGTATCAATCTATTTATTACCCAATACATTCCATTGCACTGGATAGGTAGCATGCTTCTGAAAGTGTGCAGATATGGGGAAGGTGTGTGTGTGGTGGTGGTGGCGGTGATGAGAGAAGGGCACAGGTGTGCCAGTCTTCAGTCTGATTGCTCGTACAGGAGCTGAAAACTGTAAGCTGTTTATTAAAGGGACCAGTTTTTAGGTTAGAAGTAATGTAAAAATCCTGACCCCTTCTGGCCAGTAGAAATCCATGAGGAAAAATCCTCAGAGAAGTAATAGAAGAGTTGTGGTATATTTTTCCTGAGGAAGTAAGCCTAACAGAAGAGCAGTCTTATCTAGCAGAGAGACTCAAATTTTGTATTTAATTGATTTCTGCTGTCCCAAACTTTGCAGGCTGGTTCTGTGTGGTAGATTTATTGTGAGAGTAGGCACTTCGGTGCTGCATTCCAGTACTGCACTGCTGGTGAGGTCCTGCCCGCCAGACAAGGGAGGGCTTCAGCTGCAGCTGGAAGACACAAGCTTTGCTGCAGGCTCCAAACCCAGTGGTCGTTCATCATTATTAAACAATTCCTGGGTTTAATCCCAGAATGATTTTTCAACAGTGGGAGGATAATCACATTGTGTGTCTTGTACACTAGCCCTTCTGGTCCTAGTTACTCAGACTTGCAGATCCATAAATGCCTACAAAAGTATTACCCCTAAACAGTGGCTTTTACCATCAGACCCTTCAACTGTTGAAATTTCTGGACTCCTTAAGGAAAGAATGGCTCTGTTTAAAAGTGTGTAGTAATCCTACTGATGTTTGGTAAGTACCCAGTAATCAATGAATTCTCAGATGTTAGGGATTTAGGAATAGTGCCAAGATATCTTAAGAGCAGCTTTTACTTTTGTGTCCTATTAAAACAAACAAACAACAACAACAAAAAAAACCACACTGCCAACGTGATCTATTCTCTGGAAATGAACTGTATGCCAAAATCCTTCCAAGCTCATCTTGCATGCTTAATAGTCCTTTCATGCTTGTAACAGAAAAAAAGTGTTGAGAAGATAGAATATACTTTTGACAGACAGATCAAAGTCAATGTGATTAAAAACTTCCATGTTCATAGATTTCAGTAATATCTCTGTTTTTGTATTTGTATATATGATGCATCATACGGGCCAGATCACAGAACCACAGCATGGCTGAGGTCAGAAGGGACCTCTGGAGGTCATCTGGTCCAACTCCCCAGCTCAACCAGGGCCACCTACAGCAGGCTGGCCCAGACAATGTCCAGATGGCTTTTGAAAATGTCAGCTATAGGGTTGGAATTAAAAATGCACACTTACTGTACTTCTGATAGGACCACAAGCTAATATCCATTCTTGTAATTGTGGGTACGTTATGCAGTCATTCATGTACTGGCTTACTTGTGGTTCCTCCATTCCTGGGAAGTGGTAGTGAAGGGATGGGCATTGCAACCTGATGTAGAAATGGTGGCACTGAATTTACGCGTCCTGAACCCAGCTGCCAAGTTCTTAGTTACTCAAGAGTATTCCTGAAAGAGAGCCATGTAAACACAGCATAGGGACTTCATAGGGAATGCACTGTCTTTTCACACCAAAAGTTCTCTCATACTTAAGAATTAAAATAAAACACAGCTTCCTTCATGGTATTGTGGTGCAGAATCTCTTTATCTTCAGGAAGTAAAAACCTCCATGTGGCTGGAACAACTTCTGACACCAAAAGCTGAAGCAGTGCTGTCCAGCACACTCCCATGAAGGCAGCAGTCCTTGCCAGTGATGAATTAGAGTTTGGGCTCGGGTGGTGCTGGACTCATGGAAGTTGTGTAACTGTGGTACCAGCCAAGTGGGGGTTACTTCTGCTCCCTGTCCTGGAAGCGTGAGTTTTTGCCTCCTTGGACAGCCAGTAAGGAATTGCAGTTAGATACAACTGAAGTCCTTCATACAGCTGGTATTGTGATGTGTGGTAGCATCCTGTAGTAATTGATCATCCACACGCAGGCAAGAGTTGTTACCCATGATGGTGGGCTTCAGACCACCCTGGAGTAGGAATCCTTTCTGAACACTGTACTGTAGTACTCTCCAGGCCCTTCTCTTACACCTTCACATTGCCTGGAGGGCTGCAGTCGGTCACAGGAGCCTATGGCAGGTCCTCGTAACTCCTGTTTGGCTGGAAGGTGTGTCTGGGTTTTACAAGTGGTCTGCGCAGTTCCCCACCTGTTTCCTGAACCCCCAGGCTGCCAAGGCACTGCAGCCCGTGCTCAGCGTTGCCCTGCTAGCTTGGATGTTGGCTACCAGAGCACGGGGGAGACAAACAGACTGCAGTGCAGCAGGGCGAGCTTTCTGTCCGGGTGGGAAGCTTTTCCTTGAAAGCCGTGTGTCTCCCAGTGCTGCAGACTTATTTCTGGGGACATTTGAGCACAGACTAACCTAAGTTAATTTTTAGGATGAAAGACTGCATTTGAATGTATGTCTTTGAAGTTTTGTTCTCTTTCAAGGTCTCTCTTCCAGCAGGGCCGGTATACTCTTTTTTTTCGTTTGTCCTGTTTTGTCTTTTGTCTTCTAGGATCAAGTTTTTCCTTGAAAGTCATCTGAACACTTCATATACTTCATATATATGAAGGACCTAAACTGATTTATGCTTGATCTTGTTGCCATCCTCTAGAGACTGCTGTTACACACACTGCATCATTCTTTAGTTTGTTCTTAAAACAGACTTTCTCATGCTCATTGCATTAAAGAGACTACCCTGTTCTGAGTCCTCATGAGAATACCTCTTCACATAATTTAGTGAGAAGGTGACAGTGAGCTCCCAAACCTCAGTTCAGCTCTAAGATGCCCTGTTAGCTATTTTTTTTTTTTTTTTTCCTCTTGAGGCTGTTCTTGATGTCAAGAACAAAAGCCTGCACCATGAATGTGAGGTTTATGAAGAGCCTTGATATACTCAGAGGCTTTTTTGGATACCTGCCTATGCAACCATGTTCATCCTGCCAGGGTCAAGCAGTCTCACTGCAGACACAACCCTTGAGTGCATTTCTACGTACTGAAATCTGTGCAGCTGCAATACAGAAAAAAACACTTGATGCTTGGATCCGACTTCTTTGCCATGACAACAGCTATAGAGTGCCAATAAATTCACCCAGTATTCTACTCTGGATGGAGTAGATCCACTGCGTAGGTGGGTGTACTGTTTGGCTTTGTATATGCTGCCTCTCAAAAGCACTAGAGGGTAGGTCACTGATGTTTTGGGCTTCCAGGGTAGACGTCTGTCTTGCAGCTTTGCATAGCGGTGAGTAAATTCACAGTGTACCTTTAGCCATCGGTTTCCCTGAACTTTGAAACAGATGAGTGAAACGCAGTTGTCCATCTTTTACAACACGAGTGTTCGGGATGAGTGTGATTATTTTCCTGGTGTGCTCAGGGTGAGGCTTGTTTGTGATCCCCAGCAACAGGAGGGCAAGCAGTCATTTCCTTTATACCACCCTTTTGCTAGGTATTATGCCAACATTATTTCCTTTGAACTCTACTTGAGTAGCAAGTAGGCAGTTACAAGGTTCAGACGCAGGGCTGACAGTGATGGATCTGCAGAGATCTGGATGGTCTGCAGTAGGGCTGCTTTGGTTTAAAGAGAGCAGGAGTGGTCTGCGTATGTAGAAAATCTTCTTCCCTTTTGGGGCTTTTATGTGCCCTTTGCAGCTTTGTCATTAGCATATGCTTGGCTTCCCTTTTATGAAGGTTTTCAGTGCATTCATATTTGCAGAAAAAATATTTAATAAAGCTACTGTTAGGCAGTAGTTTTCCTTTCCCATAAAGTGTATTGACTTCAGTTTTTTGTTCTTTTGTCTTGTTCCACTTCTGGTATCACTGAATATTGTAAAGCTGCTTTTACAGATACACAGCTGTATGCATGTACTTCTTTACTTTTAAACACTTTTCAGTTGCTTCATGAACTTGATTGTTGCAGTTTGAGAAAGTGATGGGCTGTGTGTCTGTTTTTAGGGCAGAAGATACCTCTATGCTGGTTCGAATTCCGGCGTGGTTCAGTCTCCTGTGGCATTTTGCGACAAGTACACCACTTGTGTTGACTGCGTTTTAGCAAGGGATCCTTACTGTGCCTGGAAACCCCTTGAAGCTTCCTGCGTTGATATTTTTAAAGAAAGTGAAATTGAAAGGTAATGGCAGCCTTTGATTACCGTACAGTTGCAGTCAGTATCATATCAGTCTTGCTCCTTACCAGTAATTTTTATCTGAATATTTTCAAATGTAGACTTTTTTTTTCTATCCATTAACTGCATCTGTCAAAAATACCTGCTCGTGCTAGAAGACAAATTTCATTTTACACGAAAAAATAAGGAAATAAGATTTGAAATTGCAATATTTGTGCTATATTTTACAGGAATTGGATCCAGAATATAGGTGGGGATGCATCTTCTTGTTCTGGTGAGTTACAGTCTTTGAAGAGCTATTTCTTCACATGTCTAGGTGGAATAGTGGAACAGTAGTGTTTAGTTCAGCTTGTTTCCATGATTATTTGGACTTTTGGTTATATCTTAATAGGTATGCAATTCTGCATTTTAATGTTTGAGCATCTGTATGGCCTTTATGTTGTCTTAAAATGTCTGTATTTGTGTACACTTCAGTGTGCAGTGCACAAACCTCTGAAATGACCTCCACAGTGCCATGTGAATGAAAGCACTATTTCTCATAAGTATATCTAGTACAGAGGCCTCTGTCTATGTGATATAACAGCATTTGACATTCTGCTGTGAGCCTTGATAAGTGCTTGGTTATTGCTGCTGGATCAGATGAAATGATCCTGAAAAAAGCTAGTTTTATGATCAGAGGAGAGGGGGGCTCAGAACATCATGCAGAGCAACTGAAGTGCTCTCCAGTGTGCTTTAAGGCAAGTAACTACAGATCCTTTTTTTATAGCATGTTGCTGACATCAGATCATGATCTTAAAGAGGACTAGTGTTACAGAAGATTTGTATTGCAGTAAACAGCACTTTGCTCCACTGTTTTCATTTCTAATCCAAGCATAGCGAGGACTGCTGTGAGAGTTTCGCTTGTTAGTTACATCAGTGTGGGCATGAAATATAGGTGCTGATACTTTCAGAAGAGATTTGAGTACCAGCACTTTTGTCAGATTTCTTCTCGGATATTTTGTAGTTGCTGATCTACTTTAAAATGCACTAATTGCTTTTAAAGTGATACCAAGTTCAGCATTTTGTTTCAAATAATGACTCTTCTCAGAGGCACGCTCAGTTGTGGATCAGCAAGGTCTCACCCACTCCCTGGAAATGGAGGCTGTTTTGGAGCTTGGGGTGTCCAATCTCATAGTATTTTCTGATTTCCTGTACACAGCTGTAGTTGAGCGTTTCACTGAGACTCTTGCATGCTGTTGTCGTGGTCTTGTCAGATAATCTTTAACACCGTAATCTTTCCATTACAACTAGCACGGTCTCATGAAACTGTACAGATTAGACCAAGCAGGAATCATTGCTGATACTTTGCACATTTATTTTGATGTTCCAGATAAAGTAAGAGAGAATTCCCTACAGCATACATTCAAGCATGGGAGCACAGCAGAGCTCAAGTGTTCTCAAAAGTCCAATCTGGCGCAGGTAGTTTGGAAGTTCAAAGATGACGTACTGAGAGTGGAGAGCCCCAAATACCGCCTGCTGGAAAAGGCACTGCTCATCTTCAATTTGTCGGAAGGAGACAGTGGTGTTTACCAGTGTTTGTCAGAAGAAAAAGTGAAGAATAAGAAATTCTCTCAAGTGTTGGCGAAGCATGTTTTGGAACTGAAAAAAGTCCAGCATACAACAGCGGGCCCGACGGTGGCAGCTGCACCCACAGAAGGTAATAGTGATGTGCCGAAAGTGTCAGCTGTATCAACCGAGGGCTCTACTGCTCAAACCTCAACCACTCAGATTGTACCAGTGACAACTGCAAGGATAACAAAACCCATTGGCCCTGTCCTAACAAGCGCAGCCTCCAACACAGAGCTCTTCAATTCAATCCCTGACGCAGTCCCAGAAAAGACAATGTTCCTGAAGTCCAACGATAACTTTCTGTTGATGTTCCTATTCCTCTTCTTTTTTATCCTCTTCTTGTGCCTGCTCTCCTACAACTGTTACAAAGGGTATTTGCCAGGACAGTGCTTGAAGTTTCGCTCAGTCATGCTGCTGGGTAAGAAAAAAACAAAGTCAGATTTTTCTGATTGTGAACAAAGCGTGAAGGAAACCCTGGTGGAGCAAGGCAGCGTCAGCCACCAGAGTGGGGAGCAGCCAAAGCCGGCGCACGACACCGGCTACGAGACGGAGCCAGACTGCGGCAACGGCCAGCTCCAGCCCGGGGACGTGCTGGCGCCCAGGGAGGCCAAGGACAAGCCTTTCGATGTGAAGTGTGAGCTCAAGTACGCTGACTCAGACGTGGAGGGAGACTGAAGGACGCGATCTTCAGTTTCGGTGGTGGAAATCAGCTGCGGTGCCACGGCGAGCTTTGAACACCGAGCGCGTGGTCGTGACCGCTGAGCCATCGTGGGCTTCTCGCGCTTCAGCTGCTCTGCAAGCCACTTTGCATTCAGATCTCACCAGATACAGAAGCGGTGTTCTTGTCTGCAGACCATAGCATCTTGTATTGTACTGTCATTTTTTTTTTTAAATGGCCAGTTTCAGATCCCCATTTGTTTATTCCTGGTTTTTCCACCCAACCCTGAGCACTTCACTCTGGTGAACAGTTGCCCACTCCTTTCTTGGCCCTTTACTTTCATAGGATAAAAGTAACTAATTCAGTTGGCTTTAAAAAGTACTTCAGTCTGCACATCTTTTAGCTGCCATTAAAAAAAGTTCTAGTTTCATTTGAATTCCAAATTGGAAATTAAGTTTAGTTTATCAGATTGGTAAATTATAGACTTTTGTCCAGATTGGGACATTTTTTTTCTTTGCTTCTAGTGATTATTTTTAGTTTTATGTTTTGTGTTTTGGCACGCTAGGTCTCTTTAGTTTGTTAAAGTTAATTTTTTTAACTGCTCTTTAAATATCTTAGATTTTAAGAAACATGGGGATAATAGTTGGCTTGATTTGTGTAAGACTCTCAGGGATAATCTTGTTTAAAGGCTTTTTTCCTTGCTGCTTTTTAGAAATTTAGGTACAACGATATTGGTACAAAACGTGGACTGGAGTAAGAGGGGGAAGGAAGAAAATGATAGATTTAGGAATGCTTTTTTTCTTCTTTAAACAGCAAGCTGGACACATTTTCTTTTTCTATACAAAACTGGATTTCTTCATTTTCTTTTGTTTATTTTTTTTTTTTTTTAATGAAACAATACAGGCAAGCAACTGTCAGTTAGCAGTGACACAGAGAGGTTTTTTGCACTGTGGAAGCGAAATGGGAATTGAGAAGAATTCCCGACAATAACTCAACTTGTGACTCGCTGGAATGGACTGTTAGGATACAGCCTGATGAGAAAACGTTGCCGATTTTTTTTCTTCTTTTTCAGATTCAGATATAACTCAACCTCTTTTTTTTGTGACAAGTCTTTGCAGCGTCACCCTTTCTGGATGACACCTACCAATCAATCTCCTATGCAACTGGAGACTGAAACTGGAGCTGCTCAAACAATCAGTCATTTGAACTGTCTGTGTGAATCATGCCTGCAAAAGTGAAAATGTGCATTTGTTCTAAGCGCAGTTCACAACAGCACTGTTTGTCTGTTAAAAGCATTTTGTGCGGTACAGTTCTGAAGAGTTGTTCCTCTCACTGCGTATTTCTGTAAATATGACTAGAAGTAGAGTACGTTTTAACAGTAAATAGCAGTATGCCTGGGCTGCTTTTCTATGTTGAACATCCATGCAAAGTTAATTTAGACCATCTTAGTGTAAACGGTTTATATTTTATAAGATTCAGTTCGGTTTTATTTTTCTATTTTAATTATGTACATATAACAGAATAAATATTAAAATAAATTGTATTACTCCTTGACTTTTATGAAGGTTGACATAACGACGCTCCTTTCCGTACTGCAAGTACTCATGTTCCTTGTGGTTGCCTTTAAGGGGGGAAAAAAATGAAAACTTTTGTCAAGAGCTGGGAGAAGACTCTCAGCTTCAGTTAAATGGGTTATTGCCCTGTGGGGGATTGGAAGGATGGGAAAAGACGTGGGTGAAGGAGGAAAGCATTCTTTCCTAGTGCTCTAGGGACACTTCCATTTATTACCCTTCTAAAATTCATTTGTCTTCTTGCATTATTTCTTCAATGTGTGATGTATTTCTTGCAACTTTTTTCCTTAGTACCCTCTTTTTTTCTTTTCTGTCCTCTTCTGTCGCACAGCCTCATCTCCTATACCTTTCCCTCCTACTGGTACCTCCTTTTTGTCCTGTGTGGGAAGTGATTCACCTCCTTCACCCACCAGTACCCAGCCTGATGTCTGGTCTAGCACAGACCCTGTAAAGGTCATGTTGTTGCCACCTTTCCTAAGTGACCAGGCACAGCATGTTAGTGTCGGGGGACACTTTCACCTCTTCTGCCAAGCCACAGGTAAGTTGGAGGACCCCTGTGTCAACTAGTATTTTCTGCACTAAAGGTTTAGATGTGTGACCATGCAATGTACATGCTCTTCTTTTTGACTTCTTTTTTAAGAAAAAAAAAGAAAAAGGACTATTCCAGGATGTCTTGTGAACATGCTTTTTACCAAGAGTCAGGCACTGCAAATGGCATTATGCAAAATACAGGCTCTGATTTAGTGGCCTACTTCAGTTTGTTAATAGTCGATTGACTTCAGTAGGCTCATTTGCATGCTGAAGGAGCCTGCTAAATCATGATTGCGTATGGATGTTTAAGGTAAATATTTTCACTGTGAGGATGTACGCAATTAAAAAAACAAACAAACAAACTTCTGTCAAATTTGAATTTTGCATATTGTTTTAGACCTGGTCAGGTATTCTTTTTCATTCTTACTTATTTCACACGGTAGAGTACTTTTGGTAATGATAATTTCCATTTTATGGGGAACGTACTGTCTGATGTTACAGGAGAAAGTCAAAGCTATTTTTTTTCCTGTAGAAATTCAACATTTGTCTTTCAGCTTTTGTCTGGACCGTAGTTGCCTGTTTAAGTGGAGTTTAATGAATTTAATACCTGGACAGGTCTTAAAATGTAACTTCATTCGTTAAAAGAAAAAAGAAATAGATTAATTTAAAAGCATTGTTTCATACTGGGCTATCTGTGATTGTTCAAATGTTACATGGAATCAGATCACAATGCATCAATCTTCATTAAAGCAGGTCTTACCAAAGACACGATTTGTTTTTTCAAGGCCAGAAAGAGCAACAGTGGGGTCAGGGCTTTTAGCAATAATTTGCTCACTGCTGCTATAGATGCTCAAGAAGCCTTTTATTGTTCACCAAGGGGAAAAAAAAAAAAAAAAAAAAAAAAAAAAAAAAAAGAAAAGGAGTAATAGCATAAATAGCGCAAAGGATTTAAGCGGTTTGATAATGGTACTACAGATCTGGAGTTTATTTTAAAATTGCTTTAACATACGTGTTTTAGCATGGTATTCATGGCCGGCTTTTTTAAGTGTGTCAGTAATGGCCCTGGTAGTGAGCTGGAGAAGGAAGAAGCAGTGTCTTAAAGGCAGCCTGTGGAGCTCGCTGCCCGAGGGAGCAGGGGCAGGCGGGGGCAGGAGCTGTGACCAGAAGCTGTCCCCTGAGAGCCGCAGTGGTGGCACGGGGGCAGCCAGCCAGCTGCAGTCCCCTCCGCTCAGAAGGCAAGGGGTGGCTGTGTCGTATGGACGGGGCTTCCCTTCTCCTTGGCAAACAAGATGCCTGGCTGGTACCTTGTGTCCTTCCTGTGCCCAGAATTACAGCTTTATTCATTTGTTTTAAAAAACAACAAGCACAAGCCAGCATGTCGACCTGATGCTGGCCTGCTGCTTCCTTCTGTGGCCGGCGTGTCAGGGTGTACAAATCTGTCTGGAGCCGGGGGCTGGCAAATGCTTCTTCAAGGAGATCTCTGCTTGGGTTTATTCACATTCCTCCACTGGTTGTTGATACTTCTTCCCATAAACATAGCTGTAATGGAATTTTTTATTTTCATTTTTTTTTCCCTCAGCAGGATAAAAAATAAACACATAAGGTAAAATGTGTTTGCAAAGAACAGAGGGGCAAAATGGGACTGGCAGAGTTAAGTGTTGTGCTTGGCCTTCCGAACAAAGGGTGCGGGATAGGCAAGTTCCCCCCCTGTGATGGATTATAGGCACAGACTGCCACATCACACAGTCAGACTGAAGCTTATTTAAGATCTTAACGTTATTTTCATGAGAATTACTCATTTATTTATTTTTTAATTGTAAGCATCTGCTTCAAGCTGTCTGGGAACTCTGCAGGAGCTGGTGAGTTCTCTTACCCATCCCACATGTTTTAACCTGAAAACTTTCCGAAGGACAACACGTGGCTGCCTTGTAAGCGGGCCATTTCAACAACATGCTAGGTTTACTGTGTGCTTTCTTCAGTACAGCTTAAGAGCATTTCAGGCTGCCTTCAAGCACACTGAATGAAATACTGCGCTGTCTGGTGCAGGGGAGAGGCAGTGAGCTGACGCTGTACACACCTGTGTGCGTTTGTCTGGTGCGCTCTGCTGAGTGCAGGTAGAGGAGGAACTGGGCGGTGTCTCGGTGGTTGTGGTGGCACTGACATCACCCCCGCTCCCAGCTGCAGGGCAGTGTATCCTTCACCTTGTCATGGCAGATGCATGGCATCCGAGAATATCCTGAGTGTGCTCAGCAATGCTTTAAATACATTTGCAGATGGAGTCTAGAAGGAGTGCAAAACATTATGCTTCACTCTTGTATTTCTGGCCTGCGGATGCACTCCATCAGTTTCCATGCTGTCAAGAAGTCTAACCACTTCCCTTAGTTTGTCTGGAGCTAGAGGTTTCCCATAAATGCTGCTTAACTTTTTGGTCTAATTTCAATAACCCTGTGAGACAAAAGCTCTGCAAAATCAGGAACATAGTTTACAGGAGTTATTTCGCAGACATACTGAGATGGACACATAATAAAATCCCATGTACTGCAGTGGCTGCTCCCTGTGGTTACGTTATTTTAAAGGCAGTGCAAGACAGCTTTCCACGTCAGTCCAGGAAAAGATCCGTAACTCGCTGTAATCAGAATCACGAGCGACTCACTGACGCTATGCTGGCAAGGAACTGCTAAGTTACACCGAAAGGCGTGCAGGAGAGTGGGGAAAATGGGCTGTGAGGGCGCTGCTGCAGATGGCTTGACTCCAGAGAGCATCTGCAGCCTGAGCCAGACCCGACCGTGCCCAAGGCTGTGTCCAGGTGCCTGAGGTCTGGCTTTTCTGAGGCCAATGCACTTAGAACTGAGAGACAGGGGAGAGGAGGGGGAAAAGCTCTGCATCTCACAGGGAAATCCACTACATAAATACTTCAGAACTGCCTGAAACATTTTGTTGATTTGTGTGTAGTATATTTTGAATTTTATCTGAATCATGGAATCGTAGAGTTTTATGTGGTGATGCTTTGAAGCAATGCCCTTGACTTTAATCTGTGTGGTTACTTGTTAACCTGTGTTTGGTTTACCTTTATCCCTGTCCTTGTTTGGGAATGCTAGAATATTACCTGCTGGAGCAGTTCTGTAGCTCAGTGTATGAATTAGCTCCTTCGCAAACCTCTGGTGTTTTACTGCCTGCTGCCTGCCTACAATTCAGTTTCAACACCTGTGGCTACAGTTATCTGATAGCAAGTGTTAATTTGTCATTTTGTGGTTTTGTACCGTTTCTTTCAGTGATTTCTGCTCTGAGTGAACATTCATTACCTGAAGCAATCTTAGCATGATAAAACCATTCCTTCCTGCGGATCTGTGATGTGCCACATTTTTTATTATTTAAATTGCATCTAGAAGATAACTTCAAAACTTGAAATTGCTCCTATAATGTATTAACAAAAAAGGACTTGGAAGTCATTGCTTAAGGTTATAGAATCAATTACACACTGCAGACATATTCTGAATAAAAACCACAGATACTAGAAGAAGTATCCATGTTACTGTGTCTGAAAATCACAGAATCACAGACTCACAGAATGGTTTGAGTGGGAAGGGACCTTAAAGACCACCCAGTTCCAGCCTCCCACCAGACCAGGTTGCCCAAAGCCCCATCCAGCCTGGCCTTGAGCACCCCCAGGGATGGGACATCCACAGCTTCTCTGGGCAGCCTGTGCCAGGGCCTCACCACCCTCTGAGTGAAGAATTTCTTCCTAATGTCTAATCTAAATCTCTCTTAGTTTAAAACCATTACTCCTCCTATTGCTACACTGTCTGATAAGAGTCCCTCTCCGGCTTTCTTGTAGCCCCCTCCAGGTACCATGAGGCTGCCACCATCTTGCCAGCACGTTGGCAGTGCTTGCTTCAGACATGAGGGTCTGCTGTGGCCCTCCTGCATCCACCTGCGTGCAGAAACTACAAACCTTGCTAAGTGTTGGTGCTGCCTTGGCTCTGGTGGTTCCTCCTTAGTGACACCTGCAAGCCAGCTAAAAATCAGTTTCTGTAGGGACTATGATGTGGGTGCAGCGTTCTTAAGTTCTGGCATCAACAGCAGGTTTGACTTTTATATGCAAAGTCTATGGCCACACTAACAGATACATGCAGTTGTGTGCAAGAAAGCCATCTCCTTATTTTGTAACATTTTAAGACTAAGAGTCTAGTCAAGACTAAGATCAATGTATGCATAATTTAAGCTCAAGGCACCTAAAGATAAAGGAGGGGAGTGAGGGGAAGAAATAAAATAAAGAGTATATCATTAATTCCTCTTCAGAAGCTTTCCTTCCTTATTTTTCTTCTGAACCGAATGCTGTCCTGTACGATATACAGCTGACTGTATTTGCACAGGCTTTTCCTGTGCAATGAATAATCAGGTGCAGCTGGAGAACCTCCTCTTCTATGACTTTTGATAATTTTGTAAATACTTAGAACATAAGAAACATTACAATCTTTTTCCCCATGAGGAAATGAGTCTGTTAGTACTAGTAATTGTAGCCTGCAAATAATTATTGCTGTTGTAATGTGCTTAAAGCTTAAAAAGTCTGAAACTGCCTTCGTGTTGTAGCCTATCCCATGTTACCAAAGAAAACTAGTGAAATCTGTAAGTGTTCTTGAGTATTCACTGCTGAATTTTATCAGCTGTATCATCTGTCAGCAGAGGACTTAGGCAAATTAAGTACGTGGATGGTCTTCCAAGAGCTGGAATTGCACTGGTCTGGAAGTTTTAGGTTAATATCTGCACAGGTTGAACCAAGCCATTCTGGGCTTGTCAGAAGGTCTCTGGAGACAGGAAAACAGATGGTACCTTCTAGTCTGGGTAAAAACCGTGCCAAGGAGAACTTGTGGGAAGCAGCAGCGTTCACCTGCTGCATTTCATGCACACATGGCCACTGGGAAACCACAGCCACGTAAGAAAAAGATGTGCTCAGGAATCCGTGGCAGCTTTTACGGTACGACTAGCTGTAGGTAAAAGGCAAAGCTTGCTGCACATCCACCTGCCTCTCAGCACGTCTTCTGAAAACCTCAGGAGATTTCTCTTTGCTGTACATTTGCTCCGTTACACCATTTGCTTACGGGATTTTATTTGACCTCCTGGCCTTTATTTCGTAATTCAGAATAACCACGTGTGCTGTGTTCTCCTTGCCTAGCATGCAGCTCCGACTCAGCACTGAGCAGTAACCCCAAAACCCTTTCCTGGGCAGGGAAGCCGGGTTTCCCAGCTCTGCCTGGTGAGACCCAGGAGGTTTGGACCAGGGCTGGAGTGGCGTGCAGGCAGTGCTGCCTTCCACGTGCTTTTCCTCAAGACTTCTCGTTACCCCCACTGGCCCTGTTTGCAAAGGGACTACCTCTCCACTTTTCTTCCTTGGAGAGCTACAACCTATAGGCTTTTAGTAATTAATCCCTCAATACAATGGCTGATTAGCTGGGTACTGATTTGGAGCATAGCTGTTGTTCTTTTTTTGTTGTTGTTGTTGTTGTTGTTTGTTTGTTTTTTTTGAGCCATTTTGCAGACATTACTTACCAGAGCTGCTTCAACATGCCGCATGCGCTGTGCCTGCGGTGGAGATTAATATCTCATTTTCTTCTCTTCCAGTCACTACATCTGTCCAGGAAACAGTGGAGCAAATTCAATATCTTGTACTCTCTGGAGAGAAGGAATGCTTTCTGGAGAGCATTTTGCTCCCTAAAATAGCTATGGTCTCTATTTTTTTTTTTTCACCGTATTTTACAACTTAACGCCATAGCTTTGTTAGTTGATGGGGGGACAGGGACAGGGCAGAGTGGAGGCAAAAATAGGCAAACTGGAACTGGAAACTCCACACTTCTTTTGCTCTAGCCCCTAGTTTGGACTTCATTTAATTATTCTTTGCAGGCAATTACCTGGGTTCCAATTGCAAACTCTTGCCTTGGAGCCACTCAGATAATAATAGCTAACAAGTGCTTGTGGTGCTGGGAAGCACAGGCAGGTATGCTCTGCGTTTTCATCTCAGACCAGCCAGACATTTTCCCAGTCTGCTTTTACGTTTCTTTGAGGAGGCAGATGCCGTGTCCTACTTTCATCGATATGCATTGTGCATTGCCTCCTCTGGGGATGGCTACTTTGTTGTGCATTAATGAGGCTCGTGCTTCTCGCCCAGCCCTTCCTGCTCCTTATCTGTTCAGATAAGGCTGCACCAGCTTGAGATGTGCTGTCACACAAATGTACCAGTGAGGTAACAGAAGCACCAGAGTTTTGAAGGAGTATGCCGTGCTTCTTCAAACTGGTTTATTTGCTCTTGGAAATAATATTCTCTGTTGGCATCTTAGAGATCTGTTTTCTTTTTCTTTTTTCTTTTTTTTTTTTTTTTTTTTTTTAAGCGCTGATAAACTGTTGTCACTTGTAGAATGATAATGGGTTGCACCTCATTTTTAAAAAATTAAACCCAGTTATCTGACATAAAAACTATAATAAAAGGACTTGCCTGATAAACCAGTTTCAGAAAATTGCAGAGATGCTTGTCTCAATTTAATGATTCCTTCTCCCCACTTCCAGTCCGCAGCCCTTCACTGCAAATGTTTGCTCCATTTGTTATTTTGCTAATTTGTCAGCAGCAGTGACTCAGACCCCTTCAGCTCCTGAAATGCTAGCCAGCCTCCTATATTAACTTCCATTCACTCGCTGGGAAGTGCTGGTGGTTGTTTTCCATATTAATGGCTAGGGGCTGTGTCACCTTTTCCTGTGCTTTGATCTCTGATTGAACATAATCTTTCTGCATCCAGATTATGGAGTCTTTTTAAAACATAATCCCTGCTTTGAATGAGCTGCTTGTATGATCTTGGCATTCTGAAGATCGGGGATGATTGGTTCAGTAGCACTCAGTACAAGCCAAAGCTGCAATGCAAGCTAGATAGCAAATGTTAACTCCAGATGCCAGGCTTTTTTTTTTTTTTTTTTTTTTTTTTCCCTTAATCTGATACTTGTTGTGAACTTTGTAAAAGTTTTGGTGAGTATTGGGGAATAAAGGAGAGGTTGGTTTTTTGTTTTGTTTTGTTTTGTTTTGTTTTGTTTTGTTTTTTCTCCCCAAACCTTAAAGCCTCATCACTGAGGATAGCCACCTGTAGCAATGCTATATCCAGATTATGGGCATTTATCAAAAACAACTTTTATTATGCTGCTAGAAATGTTTTGTGAGGATACCTCTGAGCAGCTATCCTCACTGGATTTCTATTTGCTGTCAGCCTTTTGAGATGAGTTTAGCTGGGAGGCTTGGACTTTCTGGCTCTGTTTTGTTTTACCTCAATGTTGAAACGTTTCTCTGAGTCATTTTGGGGGAAGTTTAGTTTTCCTGTTACCTTTTTATCTCCAAGAACTGTATAAAAGTGAGGAAAAACAGTGCATTAAGCCAACAGCAAGGTGTAGCAGCACTTCCTGAGCGTTTCACCGCATAGCCTCCTCCCCAGGTAGCTCTGAAACATCTGCTCAGGTCTAGGCACACGTTCCTGCATCTGGCAAGGGGAACCAGAGGGGCTGCTATTCCCTCTTACCCCCCTGCTCCAGCCGTATGTCAGTGAGCTGTGCTTAATCCATAATCTCTTGCTCTTAAATTAGTATCTCCAAGCTATCTTGAAAGCCGTATGTCTCGTAGGATTTCATGCATATACAGCAAATGCTCGATTCGGTGCGGTTTCGTGGGGTCCACCAGCATGCTGTTCTGAATCTGTAGCTGTATTCTTCAGTTCTTTGTAGCTGGATTTACTGATTGACTGACTTTCAGCTAAAACGGAATTTAAACCAATGCTTTAATGAATAAATTTAAAGGGCAGGTAGAAACTTACTCTGCAAGCAGCTGAAATAGTTCAGGTTTTTAATGCTACCTACAGCTGCTGGAGTTATTCCTGCAGATCCTGAGACAAAATCATCAGGCTGCTAAATACATGGTTTGTACAAACCTGCCTGACTCAAAGCAGGTTACGGGACCCATTTTACCTACATGGGCAGTAACACTTCACACAAAATGCTGACAGCAGAGGAATAGAAAACGACATCTACATGAAAAAATAACAAATGCTTCTATGCACGCTAGAAATTATTATGGACTTTTGCAAAGAAAGGGGATAGCTCAGAAAGTGCAACAAGTTTGTTCTTCCTTTTTTTTTTTTTTTAAATAGTATTTTGTTGTATAAATGTTAACCTTCCTCCAGGATATGTTAACCTCTAGACCAGGTAAGAGGGTGAATTAGGTTACAAATGCTGATTTTACTGAGATGAAACAATGCTTTCAGAATTAACTGTTTGGAATACCTTTCATTGTTAAATGTAGCTATTTACATGTCTAATCTGGCTTGCTGTTTAATTCTCTGCTTTATTATAATGTTTTTAAAAGATCATTTTCTTAAATCTTTCAAGCATTCTTAAAATGGATGGCCACGTAAGTAAATAAATGTTTTAGCCATTAATATTTTAAAGTTTGCACTGGATGTGTATTTCACTTGTATTATAGCAACAGTAGCAAATGTAGAATATAAACTTGGATTCATTTATTTTATCTTCGAAAGAAACCCTGACTAGTGCTTGAACCTAGATCTTGCTGTTGAGGAACTGCAGTGCTGGCTGCACAGAAAACAAAGGTAGGGTAAAATCGCCCAGTTGCAGCTTGCTCAGGGGCTGGCCAAAAGCAACGAGGCCCGAAAAACTTCTCATAGTAGGAAACCGTTGGATTTTACTGTTGGAGAAATGTGTCTACAGCGAGCTCTTGGCAGCATTTCCCAGACACCTGTGATGTTTAACACCGGAAAACAGAGTGAGTGGGTTCTTTGGTGTGAACAGTAACATGAAACGCTTTAAGTATGTTTAGAGAAGCGTCCTGTGCTCAACGTGCCACTTCCTTGCAGGGCCCTAAAACAGTGCTTTTCAAACCCGTGGTCTTAGGTAATAAATAGCTCTATTGTCACATCCTAGAGCTTGAATTACGGCTCATAAAACTTGTGAGCTTGTGGCTTTACTCAAGCACCTGGCTTTTGGCTTTACGATGCCAGAGTAATAACTCTTACACTCATCCTGAGGCTTGTGCCCCAGCACATTGATCTTTACAGTGGCCAAGTTAGTCTTCGCTCCTCCAAGTCATCTCCACTTCTTTTGACACTATTGCCTGATTTGTTTTCAGTGCTAACACAGTGGTTTTGAGTTTTTCAGCACTCATCCGCAGCATCCATTAGCACTTCTAATCCAGTGTTAAGTCTGCTCTTCAAAAGGTGGATGCAAAGCCCAGTATCTCAAAGCCTTGCTTTCTGTTTCAAGACTTCTATTTCGGTCTGTTTGTATTTACTTACTTTTCTTTCCATTTGTCTAAATACCACCTTCATTAGATTTCGTAAGTTGTCTGTGGTCATGGTCCCAATTTCCCATGTTTTTAGCTAGCTGTAACCTACCTTCTCTTAATCACAGAAGTCGTGCAATCATCTATAAATGACTTTTTTTTTTTTTAAGAATATTATTTGCTAGTTGTTTGCAGTTCCGCTTATGCTTGCCCTCCCCACTTTTGTCAGAGCTGTCATCAGTCCTTCTCAGGATTGTGCCACCTCCCTCTCCCCCACACCTCTTTCCCTCAGACATGAAATCTACCATGTCTTAATTAGATCACGTTCTCTGTACTTCAGCCTTGCACTCACTTCGGATTTATTTCTCTGTAGTTGCAGAGGATTATTAGTTCTGTTTCTGAAAGATTAGGCTAAGGAAGCACATAGATGTACAGGCTACTTACCTTTTTTTTTTTTTTTTTTTTTTTTTTTTGTCCACCTGCATAGCAATCCAAAATTTAACTATTTTTCAGGACACGGGCCATGAATCAGGTATTTTATGTAGTGAAAATTCCATATCAATTTGCAATAAAAAGTTTGCATAGTAAAAGTTGCCTTTTGTAGTAGGTTGCCTGTTCTCTCAACACTTACTTGCAAAAATCCTTTATTTTCCTTTTACTCCAAGTTTCTTTTTACATCTTGTCTTGCTAAGGCTAGTCTGGATCCTAAGCCCCAGGGAAGAAACAGGCACATTTTAGAAGTCAGAATTACTGTGATGTTCTTATTTTGGCCGAGATACCTTTCCTTTAAATGAAAAGGCTCTGATGGTGCCAAGTACACTTCATCCAACCTTGCTCATTTTCTGGGAACAGCTGTTCTGTCCTCTGGGCTACTGTCAATCTCTGATTTATTCAGATTCTGTCCTCGCAGGTTAAGACGAATAATAGCAACAAGGGTAAAAGATTAGATTGCTCTTTGTTCTTGATCCAAACCGATCCCAAGTTCTGTCTTGTCTAATTGCCTGCTGTGACTAATGGTTCTACACTTCTTCAAGTTCTGTTTCTTTCATTAGTTCCAGCATCTCTGACACCCTGAGTTCTTGAACTTTTTCCCCTCCTGGCCTCTGCTTCAGATTTTAGAAGGCACGTCTGATGGTTTCAGCTTTGTACCAGACACTAGCTGTAGGGTGGCCCGGTTCTTCAGGTACTTCAGGTACAGGCCGATGGTGCTGATCTTCATTATCTGGTCTACCCTGTTTGTGGGTCAGGTCCCCCTTGTGAGAACACACACACAAAATTCCTTAGTACATATGAACTTAGTTACAACTTTGTCTTGAACCTAAGCTCTCAATACTAGCTCTCTATCCCATCCTTTTGGTGCCCAGAATTGCAGCTAACTGGACCTAAGAAACATTGCAATAAAACATTTTATGCCTTTGAATGTAATCTTAAGGTCCTAGGCTTTTGTTCTCTTTTCAAAGACACAAGTTGTATCATTTTTTTCCCCAAAGTAAGCTGACTGACACTTTTATAGGTCCGAGTGATTCACACTTTGTCTGGAAGAAGAATGGGCAGAGGATGAAGGCATGCATCACTGAGCAATCTCATATGCTGTTTGATGGCAGACTGCATGTTCTAAGTTGGGTGAACGATGCAGTGTCAGAAAATACAAAATATGAATGTTCATTCATCTCAAAAGTTGGGAACACAGCATCAGAAGTACTCATCACAGCAGAAGATAAAGGTAGGCTGGTTCTGAATGTATGCTGTGTGTGTCCTGATCCTGATTTATAATCACTGCACACAAGTTTATGTGGAGATACTAACTCTCATTTACTGTATTAGTGTCCACTTCAGTTATGTACGAAAAGGTTTTACAACCATAGAAGGTGTTTCTTCCACACTCTCCTACAGGACTAACCTGCAAATCAGCAGTTATGATCTAGAAATGAAACCAAAACTGCTAAACTAATGGACACAGATTGGATGTAAGGTGAATATTAAACAAAAACACTCTGCAAGAACTGTATATGGTAATGAAGAAAAGATCTTTAATGCTAAGAACTAAAGTGATAAAAAGAAATGCCCACCATACGGTGCATTTCAAGGTCAGGCGTTTCATGAATTGCCTGCAGTCAGGCAGGAGCAGTTCCTACCTCTTTATTTTGATGCTCACTAGGCTTGAAGTCAGTCAGGTAAATCAAGCACCTGGGCAAGATCTTTACGCACCCTGAACTGACCAAGGCAACTTGAGCACTATTTGCAACTAGCTTTTGAGAACATACCCACACCTGCAGAAAGTCTGAACAGCCTTCAAAAAGGTACCAGGCACAATGAAGGTGCTGTAGAATGGATTGTTTTGGTAGGAAGAAGGATTAGAATAATTCATATTTAGCTGGTCAGTGTCAAATGTGAATTTGTCTCCAACAGCTCAACCCAGCCCTTTTCAGTGGTAGAGAAAAGCAGAGTAGAAGTGGTACAAGTCAGCTTGCTATCATCCCAGTTATTCTAAACTCAGGGTTGGAAGCTAAATGAAGAGCACCTCAGTGAAACTACTGAAAGTAAGTAAGCGTAAAGCAGAGGGCAGCTTCCACTGTGCTCAAAAGCATCCTATGCCACTAGTGTCATGAAAAGAAAAATAGAAAATACTACAACTGTGGATGTCACCACCATAGTGGTAGGGACTGAAAGAAAAAAATAGTTGGTAGACAGGACTTGAAGTAAAAATTTATCAAGATCCAGTAAAATAATCCATCTTAAGTTCTCAAATATGGAATGGAGGACAACTCACTACATAACATTACTGAAAAAGTCAGCTGTGTTATACTGTTCTCCTCCCCGGCCTTTGTACACTCTAAATGGAGTACTCCCATGCTTCTAAAAGGAACCTCAAGCACTAAATCTGTTCACACTGGAGGCTATAAAGTCTGCTGCAGAGCAGAAGAGACATGACCACTTGAACAGAACTTATTTCCAAGTAACTGTAGAGCAAAATGAATGATAAAATGGTGTCTTGGCTTCCTTCTGGACTTGTCCTTCGCAGGATGTCCTGCTTGAGTTGTTATCAGCTTCCTTTCACCGTTGCTTGGTTATGTAATCATCCCACTTACAATTTTCAGATAGTGCTGGTCAGGATGGATGGACCAAAGAATTTGTTACCTGGAGAACTGCCATCAATGAGCACGACAAGATGATGCAAAACTGGAGGAAGACTTGGGTAAGAATTTTTGGAACAGGCATCCCCTGCAGGGTTTCCTACATGATAGACTACTCTCAATTTTATAAATAGCCTGTGACACTTCTGCAACTGAATGGATTTATATAACAAGGCGATCAGTGTTCCTGTACACATTGCCATTCTTGACCCTCTCAAGGGTATGATCTGCCTGATCTATCACATACAATTATGTCAGCTTGCTCCTTCAGTACACCAACCAAGGTTTAAATCAGGAAATAGTTCTCATCCTGCCCAAAAAAGCAAGTCTGTGCACTGAATGGAGTAAGTTAGTTTGATTGGCTTTAATTAGTTGCAGACACTATTTGTCTTCATAAATAATATTGTTAATCAAAGCTGCCCTTTCTTAAAAACACACCTCTACTTAGCTTTCGGCTTACTTCTCCAACAGTTTGAGCAAAGATTATTTAACTTCTGGCTATGACATGTACTTATCGCCTGTGTAACAATGAATACAGCTAATCTTTTAACATAGCTTTAAAATAAAATGGGGTTGACATACTCGTGTCCTTTTTATCCTTCAGGAAAGCTGCAACAAGAAAAACAGCTGCTTATGTACAAAGGAATGAGCACACTGGAAAGAAATGTATGCAACTTCTGAGTGCCCAGCACTCTTAATATTGTAGCTTTTGAAGACTTATTTGGAAGTGTTAGGACTGGCATTTCAACTGATGCATAAGGTGGAACAAGACATACTTACTGCACCAAAGAATGAGTGTGGTGTGCACCAGTGCCATGAGAGAGGCCACCACTCCCATGCTGGAACCATCTCTATGCTAATTATTTAACACAGAATGAAAATGGTCCTAGCATGACTTGTGCAGCTCAAGCAGTGTACTATGATCTATTGCCTCTGTTTTGAGTTCAATACAAGCAAACCAGTTTATTTTGGGCTTGGAGGTCTTGGTGTATAAATAAGAGATTGATAAATAAGATTTGGATCACATTTATTTAAAGGCACTTCCACTCTCCCATTTCTTTTCTCTTGATGCATTTAACCTTATACTTTGTTTGCAGTATTTTGAAGAACATTCCTTTCTGGTGTTAGCAAGTTCATTTATTTGAACACATTTCCTTTGGTTATAAAGTTTCTGTACCAGATAAAGAGTTTCTGACTAACACTCAAAACACAGACAGCTTAAAACCTACTTAAGTTAAAACTTTAGTTATTGCAAATTATTCTTCCCTATTTGAGATATTTACGGTAGCTTTAAAAAATTACACACTGAGTGAATTTTAAGACTACACATGCATCAAGTTCATTTATTGCTAGTTAACAACTGCAGATTGAAAATGTGTGGACCTACTTATTTCACAGTGAAACTGTATTACTGTGTTGCTGTTCTGCCATTTGGCCTTCTGCATCTAATAAACAGAAGACAGAAATAGAGTTTTATCTTAATGTTTTTCAAAAATCTGTAAGCAAGTAAGATGTCACCTAAGAATCATTATAGGGTGAGTCTGGGGGACAGCTGCTCCTAGCAATAAAGGAAAGATTCACACATAGCCCCAACATTATCTACTAACTAACAAGAGTTTCTTCAGATGATTTGTTTCACATTGAAGAAAGCACTCTCCTAATTCTGGGACTCCTGACCCGCTGGTTTCCAATACTGAACCACTCCGTAGTCACATTCAGATTGAAAATTCTTATATGCAAACTCTTTTCCCTGTTCATGTTGATAATCACAAATTAATGCTGACAGACCTCTGACACCAAGGTTCAGTGGGAACCCTTCCTTCATTCTGTTTATGCTTATGACATCTTTCATTGCTAAGGGACAATCAAAAAAAGACTTCTCTTGAATTGCCCCTCCTCTGTTTGTTCAACAGCTTTGGAGCAGACTTCAGGTTAGTTCTGTGTTGCTGAATGATAAGGTAAGACCTTAGAAAAGTGTAACTGAATTTTGCCTTGAGTGCAAAGAAGTACTCCAACTAGTTAAATTCCGTTTAAGATTAGAATAAATTAGGAGATGATCACCATAGCCAGTAACCAACTGTGCATTTCAGCCTAAGGCTGGTTTACTTCTTTTACCAATGTTTTTCTTCAAAAGTAACAACTCAGGTATCCATTAAATACCCATCAGAAGAGTTTATTTAAATCATAAAGAACACTTCCACCATAGTTTATCGAAACAATATATTGTTATAGATTTTATACATCTTACATTCTACAAAAGTGTTCATTTAAAGAAAGATTTTTGCGTCACATCTAACTTAAAGAGGCAGCTACTTTTTAAAGTACTGCACTACAACAGTTAAATGTGGTGAAGTATTTATTAATGCACTTCAGAGATGCTACCTGTAGCACATGGCATCTATTTTTTATTTTTTTTTTTTTCAGAACAGCTGACCAGTTACATCTGCATCCTCTGATGACTTCTTTCAGGCTTGTCCTCTTACATCTGTAAGCTACAGAGGTGTTTATAAAGGACATTCCTACTAAGGTGCTCCACCACACTGTTATGAGCACATTTAGTTTTTTAAAATCTATTTAAAATATAGGAAAATTTTTCCCTACCTTAGATACAAACAGAGACTGATTAAAAAACTCTTGCATATATACACCGACACAACCCTGAAATGAAGGAATGAGGAGTCTGCCGGCATGGAAAAGGTACAGATAGGACAGCAGGCTGGCCCATTGTATGTCCTCTGGTATCCTTTAACTTCAAAGCAGGACCTGTAGTGAACTGATGTTGGTAACATCAGAGAACAGAAACATCATCACTGTTCCCTATACCGACTTTAGAACGTTCCCTTTTCACTTCATGAATGTCCTTTATACTCCATATTTTCTTCTTTACACCTGCAGTATGATCCCAGAACAATACATTATCACAGGAAGAACTGGGAACCTTCATCATTACGGCCTTCCTTAATTAGGTTTTAACTAGCTGTGCCAGCCCAGAATTCACTTCTTGCTGACTGGTAGAGAGTGACAATTATGCCAGCCTGCCCACCTGAGTAGGTTCATTATAAAGAAAACAGAAGGCATAACAAGGACAACAACAACATAAATCTAAATCCCCTAAGCTCCAAACATCCATCATGTGGAATCTATCCCCAAAGCAAGACATCTTGCTAACAAGTTCTTTTGGTATATTGCACTGTTTACAAATCAAAAGTCCATAAAACCATTACTAGTATGCAAAGCCAGTTCAAGTTGTTCTGGGTTAAGACAATTTGTTTGCTATTATCATCTGCTATAGTTATCAGCCAAGTACACAGAACTTTAGAAGAATTAGGCAGTGCCTCATGTACTCCAGTGTGCATTTTGCTTAAGGGGATTCGAAACAGTTTACTTAGCTGACTTCAGATAACAATTTTTTTTAATTGTTTTATCTTGCTATGCCATTTTCATAGATGGATATTTGATTTTAGATAAAGTATTTACAGATCTATAGAAAAATTAAAAACCTTAAGACACCTAACAGAATCGGATCTACATTAAGTGATGCTCTTCTGAATTCGCAGTTGCACTCTTTGCCAGTTCCAGCGCATAGGGGTTATACTCTTCTTCAAGCTTTCTCTTCCAGATTTTAACTAGAGAATATTAGAATAAAACAAACACACAAAGAAAAAATAAAACCAAAATCCCCTAAGTTACTTTATAACACTTGAGGCAAAACCTAAAATGAAAAGTTGTTGATTTTCAAGCTCCTCCTCCTCAAAGTAAATGCTGAGGTAAGTTGGCACATGTGTCATGAAACATCAGATGACCAATGAAACATTTTAAATATGCAGGAATGTGCTGAGGTCCTTGACCCAACCTCACACTCAAGCAAGGCTCAGCTCTGAAGGTGTATCCAACTTTTGTATCAACAAAAACTCCTAAGTTTTCAAAACTTCTGAAGAAGTTTTAAAGTTGCCTAGTACCTATAATAACTACTGTTGGCTGCTGAATGCATTAACAGAGCTGGAAGAATGTGTTTCTAGAAGTACAAGGCTTTAACAAAACATTTTGGACAGGAAGATGCATCTCAAACAAGCTTCAATACAGAACTTAAGTCCACCCTAAGTACAGAGTATATACACCTGGGGGGGAAAGGTGTTGGTGGTAAAACACATTTGTAGGATTTTCTAACAAATGGAAACAGCAACTCAATTAAAACCTCTTTGGATAAAGCAACATGTTTCACCTGCCAGAGGATTTCAGAGAGGGATTTTGTCTAAGAGTTTCTCAGACAGAGCTGACCTCAGTTTCACAGAATCAGGAAAACAAAAATCACAGAAAAGCACAACTCCGCCCTTACTAACCACTAACATGACAGGTGTCATCTTTCCAGTGAAAATGGTGAAGTGGAATGATGAAAAAACTAAATCAAATTAAGTCCGTAAATACTCACTATAATTTGGTACATCCTCAAGTTCCCCGGAAGCTGTTTTATCAGTGTCTGATAAGAAACTTTTTTCATGTTCAGTGGTTACAATGTTAAGTTCAGTTTCTCTTAGTCTTCCTTCAGCTTCTTCCTCAAAAGCCGCTATCATATCTCTGTAGGCCTTCCTGGCCTCTTCTGTCAGCTGTACCATTCTATGAAAATGGTCCTATTTAAATACAAAATACTAGTATTACTTACATGAGACAGTATGTTTGAACATCTCTATGAAAATCGGAATGAATATCTGTTATTTGGAATGTATGCATACTTATATATAAAGTTGAAACCCAATGTGTGTTTTTAGTCAGTAAGAACTAAATCTAAAATGTGCATAGGAATATTTTGCTGAAAAATCATGAATGAAAAAATTTTCAAAACCAACTAATGTAGGTTTGTCCACACATGTAACCACTGCAAAGTTTAGAACAGTCTTCTACACGTTACATCCATTTTCACAGCAAGATTGTTATCGTGCAGATTCATTCAAACGTCTGTTCAGCTAACCAGACGGTGGTGATCTTTAATACCTTCCACCTTTGGCCTTGGCTTTTCCCTATCTTTAAGAATATTTTTATAAGCATCCATTGTCTGTTTGGGTTGGAAGGGACCTTAAAGATCACCCAGTTCCAACCCTCCTGCCATGGGCAGGGACAGCTCTCACTAAACCAGGTTGCTCAAAGCCCCATCCAGCCTGGCCTTCAGCACTTCCAGGAATGGGGCATATTGTAAACGATGCAACTCCTCCACCTAAGTGTTTCTAAAACCAGAAAAACAAACCAAGCTTTTACAGAAACCTAACTCTCTTGAAACAAATAAGTCGGAAAGACATCTAGGTGGAGACAATGTCAGGAAGATTGTGAAATCACTTTTTTGAACACTGCTGAGTGGCTCTACATTTATAATTAATTTTTCATATAAGCCACTTACCTAGAATAACGGATACAGGTATGCGAAAGCAAATCAAACAAAACTTTAAAGAAGGAACTTTTTTTTCCACCCTACAGGTAAAAAGTAAAGCTCAACAAAAGCATAAAACTTGATCTCCCAACTCACCTGAGCC
Organism: Aythya marila; assembly: GCF_965140915.1. NCBI lineage: Eukaryota > Metazoa > Chordata > Aves > Anseriformes > Anatidae > Aythya > Aythya marila. The sequence continues at coordinate 48,219,860 of NC_139080.1, read as the reverse complement.
CCATCGTAGCTAAAAATTCCCACCACACTCACAGGCACTGATTTGTTCACACAACGGCCTAGGGCCCTGCGATTAAGGGCAAAAACAAATGGGATGTTCTGCTCACAGGCACAGTCGATAATGTTATGTAGCGTCTCATCCAACCCACCTGTAGCAGATAAAAGTGTTAACAATGAACAACACTACTCAAGCTAGAAGACAGTGTTAAAGGATGATGAAAATTACATGATTATGGGTACATTTAGAAATGACAATAGTTTACAAGAACAAATACATGGATCTCAATAACAGTGTTAGATCTCCATTTTAAAGGAGAACTTCATACTTCTTTTGTTAACTAGCAGTATCCTTAGTCTGCTACTATTCTTTTTGGTTTTGTATGTAAAAACAATAGGATTTACTACAGAAACAAATCAACCATAAAAAGATCTGACTGATACAAAAATATTTAAAAGTTAGTAGAAATTAATGACAATAATTAGTAAAGCAATTTTTAAACAAAGAATCACTGACAACTTATTGTCAATCTGCAGCCTAAAAATACTGATAACAGGAGGGTTTCTTGTGCTGACACAACTGACATCAGTAATCTTTTTCTCTTCTTAGCTGTGCCAGTGCAATCTTTTGTGCAACTGCAATGCATATCAGTAAGTAAACAGTTGTCAGTTTCAAGTAACTTCCCCCACCCCAGGTATTCTTGACTTAGTTCACACTTCAGATGCACTACAGTAAACAATCTGAAAAAGGAAAGCCTCTCTATATGATTGGATTTCAAAGGCTACTCGGATAGGTTCTGCCAATTATAATAATAATTGTCATCATAAGTATACAAAGTCCACTTTTTTACATTTCTTTTATTAAACAAACTTTTCAAAATTTTTTATTTTTAACTTATTTACCCTTTGACTGAATCTTTTCACAGTTAGGAGATATGATGACACACTTCAGTCTGTTCAGCCTCAGATGTTTCAAAACTTCTCGAAGCCCCATAACAAGCCTGCGCCTTATTTTAGCCTTTACTGGGTCTTTTTGATACATACGATCTTGGAAACGAACCAGTTCTTTTAAGAGATCTGTCACACAACTGTCAACTTCTTTGCTAAGTACCTGGCTGCAATAACTGGAAGAAATAATAAATTGAATGTTAACAACTCTAAAATTACAAATGTGTCTTTGTCCATTTTCTATTCCCACTCCAGACACACTTATGACATACAAGAAAACAAATATTTACTTAAGATAATTGTAACTATTCAAGAGCCAGGATTTAGCTTGGACTCTCTTCCTATAATGGTATGTGAATTTGCCACTTGCCATCTTTCTGTTGACATCCTTAGTTTTTTTCCTTGAGATCCTTCCTTACTGAAGGGCTACTTGTGTAAAAGATGGGAAAAAAAATAATTCAGAACCCTTATCTTTTCCCAGGAAATACTAGAAAGATGAAGTATATCCATTTTTACCACAAGGCTGTGGTCTGATACTGAAGTTAAGTGAAATAGGACAAAAGACAAAAATAACATATTCTCAATGTTCTGTGGAGGAGGAATTTGATTCAGATTTCTATCTTTATTATAAGTAGCCATGTATTTAAAGAAATAAATTAGAATTATATACTTTCATTGTTGAACTTTGATTTAGATAGGTCAAAATAAAGATCCTCAGAAAAATGCTTTATTAGAAAAAATACATAAAGACTTATTTATTGGTATAAATATATATAGGTTTATGGTATAAGTTTATATATATATATATATGTTTTATTTTGGTTTGTTATCTGTGGTATCTAGCTGTCCTATCAAGTTCTTAGCCACTGAAAAAAATCTTAAGTAAATATTTTTTACATAATTGCCATTTTTCACGTCAGAAGAAAATCGAACTCCATACTAAAAATAAGTACGGTATTGTTGAGTATTAAGCTGGCACTCTATTTAATGCAAGGTACTTATACTCAGCTACTTTTCCTTCCTTAGTCTCATGATTTTTTCACCTTTTTTTTTTTTCCTGCAAGAATAATTTATTCTGAAGTGACAACTACAATGATGTAAAAACTATGTCTCTGGATTTCACTTTTTCACTTATGCACCAGCTTATAGAAAAAGAAATTTAGAATCTTAAACTAAACACTAATTCGTGTTGCACAGAATGCAGTTAAGTATCTTCTAAGGAAGTTGCCACATTGGTGGTACTGTTGGAAAACAGGTATCAGTACAATCGGTACTTACTCTCTAAATCTCCTACTATGGATTTTCGGAAGACAGCAATTTAGCTGCTTTGAAGCCATAGAGCTTTCTGTAGACTCCTTGGTAGACTCCTGGGTTCCTGTACTCTCCAGAAACCCTTCAGCAACTTGCATTACAGGAACAGCTATCACATAAATAAAGATGTTTCAATTAAAAGACAGGCGACAAAGCTACTGGGAAGAGACTAATGTGAAGTACCTATCTCTTGAAGAGTTATTTCAGTATTATAACTATAGTATGTGAACGACTTTTTTTTTTTTTTTTTTTTTTTTTGAATTCATAGAATCTTAGAGTTGGAAGGGTCCCACAAGGATAATGAAGTCCAGCTCCTGGCTCCACAAAGGACAATACAAAATCCAGACTGTATATCCTGAGAGCATGGTCCAAATGCTTGACTCCAGCAGGCTTAGTGCCATGACCACTTCCCTATTCCAAGTGCCCACACACCCTCTCAGTGAAGAACCTTCTCCAGTTTTCCAACCTGAACCTTCCCCTGTCACTGTTAATTATTGTTCTTCTTTTTAAAACATACTGCCATAGAGATGCAGGGAGTCTCATTATGATGTATAATAAATCCAACAGGCATAAACATGTGAAATAGTAATCAGAATCCCAATTACTCAGCTACAGTGAGCATCAACTTTGGCATACTTTAAACTCTAGATAAGCCAGTGTTGAATCTTTGAAAATTTTGAAGTTACATTTTCATTTAGCAGTATTTGGTACAATTGTTGCAAGTGCCAAGTGTGCTCATTCTCAAATCTCAACGTACATACTATGTTATAGCTTGAAAGATACCTGCTTGACTAGCCTGTGGAAGTGGTTCACCTTCAGTAGTATTTTCTGCAGGGAGACAAGTATCTCCATCTTTTAGTGTTGCCGTTTGTTCTAGCAGGTGTTGCTGTTTTCGCTGCTCTCTTTCTTTCAGAATAATCTAAAACATAGAAATAAAAAAAATCAGTATCACAGACAAAAAAGCAGTTTCTCTTACCAAGTGTTTACACACAGATCAATCAGAGAACTTTGGTGCTATAATTCGAGGTTTACATGTATTTTTAATTTTACATATAAATTCTGCAGTTCTTCAGAATAACATTATAGGGAAGGAAAGATAATTCCTTAAATCTACATTAAAAAACATCTTTTTTTCCTAGACTACCAGCATGTGGGTGGAGAAAATCATTTCTAGTGATCTGCCTTGCTGGTAAATGAAAAATGTCTCCCTCTTTACCTTTCTTCTTCAAACTAAAGATTTGTAGCACTTCAGCTAAGCACTCAAATTCTCTCTCTTTCCCACCCACCCACCCAACATCCTGCACATTGCAATTTGCTTAACCAAGAATCCACCAGTCTACCTTCTGCATTTGCTCCCCTGTTAAAAATCCCAAGTCAATCTCTATTGCATTGCTGTTTCTGAACTTGCAGGTTGGAGAAAAAAAAAGAAAAAACAAACTACAGATCACTATCTGTATGGTACACTGAAGAAGGAAGGGAAGAAAGACATTTTCAATCCAAACTTGCTGCTATAGCTGAAAGCCCTAATCAGTTTCTTGAAACCCATCTTTCTTCTCTGCCGTTGTAGCTGGCTAGAAGTGGTTATTGTACACAAGGCTGCCTAGCTCAGATAATCTGCCCAAACTTTGTAATGAACTACACCATGGAACCTAAATGCCAAAGCAAATTTCTCCATTTGTGTTTGTCAAAAAAGAAAGAACAAAGATAATCCCTACCACACTCAGAACACAAGATATTATGCAGAAAAAGCAGATCTTTGTCTTTCTCAGACCCACTTTGGGCCTGAGAAAATAGAACAGCCAAAAGACTCAACAGTGATTACTATCCCTCCCCTCCCTCCCCAGGAGTTTGTTATGGTTTTATAGTATACGGCTCTCAAATTCAAACAGTCAGCACAGAGCAATTAGCAAACTACCTTCACTAGCTCCATAAGAACTTTTCTAGACCAAGATGTAACCCAGTGATGGAGTATTACATCCGGGGACAGTGTCATAAATGAAACCAGTGGTACTACAAAAATACTCTGCATAGGAGGCACGACAAGAAACAACATGAATGGGGAAAGAAGGAAGAGAACTGAAGCCCCCAGGCTGATCTAACACCAGTTGCTGGAGAGTCAGCAGAAATTCTGGCTTGGAAGAACCCAGATAAATTAAACACTAACTTTGCATGTTCATTATCCCCACTCCTGAAAATAACTGTATCTTGTCCAAACCAAACAAGGATTCTTTGGGTGTCCCCCTGTTCCAGTCATATGCACACACTTTTGTAGTGATGGCTATCTTCAGCTATAAAGTCATGTAAGCAAGGAAATGAATTCTGGGGGGAAATGGTATATGCTGTTTGTTAAGACTTTTCTTCCTCCCCTTTTCTTCTTAAACCAAGAAAAACCAAAACTGAATTTTGGCAAGCAGAAGCTGAGATGCCTATCCCTGTAACAGGAATTTTAACAGACTCAGAATAATACTAAAATTGCATTAGCCTATAATGTACTACGATTCTATAAATGTTAAAAATAGCAGCACCTTTTTAAGAGGTGTTGGTCTCTTTGCTTTAGGGACTTCTCTCTGCTTCCCTTTCTTTACCAAAGGAGCGCTGGAGTCCAAAGGGTTATGAGGCATCTTTCCTTGATTTAACCGGCGACTTTTTGTAGCTGTAGCAGGTTCTTTAGAAAGCAATGGTATGGCACCACCAACTGAGATAAAAAAGAAGTCTGTATCAGACAACTAGCACAAAGTACCTAAAGCAGAATCCAATGCAAGATTAATGACTGGAATAGGACTAGTATGCACACAGTAAATTTGTGTTGTGTTGCTTTTAAGAATGTTTATAGGTAATTCTGTGTCATTAAATGATGCTCTTTAATAAAGGTATTCTTAGACCCCTCCCAAGTTAATGACATTTCCTCTACTATTATCATACTACCAGAATCACAAACTCTGTCTCAGAAGTAGAATTTGGCAGATCACTGCACTCCATGCTGCCTTTAACACCAAGCCACCTCAGCTTAGTAAACCTTCAGACATCTCCGTGTTTCACTGTAAAACTGCCGCTAAGTCTCTTTTATTCAATCAAAACATCTCTCTGAAGATGTCCACTTTACCTGCACTTTTCAGAGGGTTTAGGGCACAGAGGCTTTAAATGACTGGCCAAGTGACAGAAATTGGAACCACCACACCATACCCTACCACACTCAGCTCAGGGTCACTAAGAATTACTGTATCCTGTAACTTCCATTACCTGCAATATAAACCAGGCTACATTACCAAGTAAATGAGCATGACGTAACTAACAGTGGAATGAGCTTGACAAACCTCTGTACCCAAGGCAACCTCTTCCCACTGAAAATTACACAAAGCTTCTGGCAATTTGTCTTAAGCCATCTTCATTTACTGCTTCCAAAGTCTTTATGTGCTGATCCTCCAATATCACATACAGCACAATTAGCATAAGCCGCTTACTTCACAAATCTCTTACACCACTACTTTTCTCTTCAGGCACTGTGCAACAAAGGCAAACTAAGAACACTGCCAAGAACACGTTGCAGTATGATATTAAAACTGGATTTGAAGCAATACATACGTCCTGCAGGCACCTCAGAGCACTTATGTTGCTGAAACTGACGACTTCAACAGTTTGTCATTTTGAATGACTGATGCATTTCCAGAATTGCATTTAAATTCTAATTGCTACTGCTTTACTATGCTTTTCCAGCTAAAGATTATTCACCAAATGAAGTAGTAAGTGGAATGAAATAATTTCAGCTGCAGTTGCATTCCTTGCCTTTCTTGCTCACTGCGCTTCTTTTCCAGCTACAGAGGTCAGCACAATGCTGCTTTACAAACTGATGTTGCATTTTGATATGCACTGATTTAATTGCACTGAATAACACTAAAATAAAAACAGGAAAGTGAGGTAACATCTGCCTTACACTTCGAGGATATCACCACCATACAAAAGTTTGTCTTGTGCAGGCAATCTACTATTAGAAAGAAAGTTCTGTGACCCATAAATTTGTGCCCCACCACCTACTTTTCAATCCATGCATTATATAATAATATATAACCAAAACTGGTTGTTAGCACCTCCACAGCACTGACTGACTCAAATGGGGGGAAAGTAAAAGTCAACTGCAGAATTAAAAAAAAATAGAAATCATACAGGGTCTCTCAACAAAGCCTGATTGAAGACTAGTAATTTGAGCTTTTTAGAAAAGCTTATCCTGATATCACATTAAACTTTGTGAGATGAATGCTCCTTCAGTTAGCTATTTCCACAGTACTAAAATCATGAGAGAACATTTGTCATCCTTAAATTTCAGCAAACACCATGTTTCTTTTTGCAAAACGTACCTCACTAACACAGTTAAGACTAAATTTTGACCTACAACAGAAAAGGCACTGATCTATTTGTTTCCTTGGTATGCATCAACAAGGTTTGAAGGATTCTATCACCAAAAATCTACCATTTTGTTAAAAGCCACTGCTGCACAATTTTCAGGAACAGCAGAATTCATCCTTTGGATTGCGCTGAGTGATTCTCATGTAACCCCTGTGTTTACAAAGCAGTTTTTTTTGCATAAGTTCATAGCTCTAGGGTTTTTAGCATCAGAAGAGTTTAAGATGGCCTTTGTTATTGTGTAACCCCTTCCTGCAAGCTAAAAGCACAACAGTAACACACTTATTTATGACAAAGCAAAATCTCTCCAAAACATTAATATTTTCCTCAAAACTAGTTATATGTTTTATTTTTATTTATTTATTTATTTTACAATTCAGTGTCTTGAAGATCTTTTCTTGCCCCAAGTCTTCCTCTAAAAAATTTAGACTTTCATGTCTTTTTTTTTCTTAAAACAAAAAACAAAACCAAAACAAAAACAAAAAACCACACAACTGAATTAAAAAACAACAACAAATACATACAAAACATAAGATGATTTTTTCTTGCATCTTGTGAACAATGCTCCTGCCTGAATATTCACAGATGATTATATATCAGAATCAGGCTGCATTTAAACTTTGAATACTTAAACACAAATCAAGTTGAAAGAAAGTAAATTTAATCATAACCAGTACCTGAAAACACCACAGGTTTAGAAGACTGTTTTGACTTCTCTGTCTGCTGTTTCTGCTCCAAGACTGCCAGCATGCCACCTAAATCCAGTTGCACAGGAGTTTGACTCTTCTTACTATTGCTTTTGGATGTTTCCTAAGCAAATGAGGTATAGATTAGAACTGTTTTCCATTTCTGAATACAGAGACTGTTGAATAATATATTCTTACAAACTTTATTCACAGTACACTTTTAATTTTTAACTTGATTTAATCAAACTATTATGCTCTTTAAACTCATATGAACTTTAATGTGAGAAACAAAAAGTCAAAAACAGTTCAAATACTGTGTTGTTACTTTTTAATAGTGAAATAAAGCATAGAATAATAAAGTCTTTATTAAAGCAGGTGTTTCATGTCAGGATCACACTTTGGTTAAACTGCCACCTATTTTTGACATAGAAAAAAGGCTTACCAGAATTGAAAGTCTTGTTAAAAGTACAGTGAAATTTCTAGGGCATGTGATTGCAATACACATACATCACTATCTTCAATGCTTTTTTAAAAAAGAGGTCACCAGCTCTTCCTTTAAGCAGCATTGCCTTATAAGCACTAATCTTTGCCTGCTTTGAAGAGAAGTTGAAAGTGGTGTCCCATATTTGCCACCGCATGTAATGATTCAGAATATAAAAAGATTACAAACGAATAGACTAGTAAAGACTAAGAAAGTGCAAACTGTGACTGCAGAACATGATAAGAAAATAACTCACAGATTTTTACTTACTCTGGAAGATCAATTCTATTATCTCCTGTTTTAACACAGTTAAGGAAAATGATCTCCTCTTGCTGAGTGCAAGATCATACCTTTCAACAGAGCTATGCCAGAACCTACAAGCCAACATGGAACTACTTATTGACCTCACTGTTGGGGTGTTTTTCTCTTCCTTGACCCAGGCTAAGTGGATCTCCATGTCTTAATCTGGCCAAACCATTTTCAAGAGGTTCTCAATTTCTTAAGACAATCAGTGAGGGCTGGATTTATGTAATGATCAAGTAAGAGAGGAGAAAAAAAGTATTGCAATACCTGAAACTTACATGCATTAAAAAGCTAGTATTTTCCCCTAAAAATTGTAATACAAACCAGGGGGGTAGCAATTACTACCACTGAGTGTTTTGAGTCAAGAGGACCTTGTCACTTACCTCAAAGTATGAATGAGGAACTACGAATACAATCATGGAAGGGCTTGGACTTAGTCTTATATTTAAATATGTTAGTTTCCTTTGTAATTTTGAATTTTCAAATATAAATTAATTTACCTGCATTTTCTTCCTTTCTAATGGTAAAGAAGGAGCCTGCTTCCATGACAATCCATCTACTTTAGGAGTCCTATCCTGTGTGGGAGAGGAACTATCCCAAGATGCTTTGGGGTAATGGATCTTTATTTAGAAACAAAAGGTAACAAGGAAGAGAAAGTATTAAAAGACACAAAAAAGGTAAAGTGAAAATGGTATTAAATTCATTTGGTATATGCTAGTCATCCTATCTACAGTAAATGGGGTTTAAAACTATGATCTACATCTTAAGCAGCAATGAAATTCTTTAACAGTGAAATCACCTATTTGCTGCCCTATTACATCAGGCTCATATTTCCTTACTTTTTTCATGTTTGTAATTAAAAACAGCAAAGCAGCTTCCTCATCAAATACTTGTTATGAAGGAATATAAGCTACTTTATGATAATGCCTCTACAACCTATGCATGTTTTCAGAGGTGATATTCCACTTAAGCTTACAAAAGTCAAAGGCTTTTCTCTCGTTTTCACTGCAGGTCTGCAAACTGCCTTCTTTATAGCAAACCTGGCTTGAGCAATCACCATGACTTCTACTGCCTTAAGCAGTAAAAAGAAAAAAAATGTGTTTTGTTAATGCCACTAGTATTCACGGTAAAACAAAACCAAGGACAAAAAATTCTACCAACAAAACTGGCTTCAAAGAAAAAGAAACAGCTTTTCACCTTTATTATTTATTTGCTCTGCAAGAGCAATCACATTTCCAATCCTTGTGATTTATGTTTGGGATTCATACCAATACTGAATACATTTCCGTATTAATCCTTAATAAATTTTCAAATGAATCCTTAATTCATTTTACTTATGGAAAATTAAGTAGCTTTGATTTATAATTAAGTAGCTTGGATTTATGACCAATGTCAGACTGAAGTTCTTACCTTTACACAGTTTGACAACAGTGTTACACAATTCAAATGCCAGTGAAATTTGTTTGTATGCACAAACAGCAAGGCCAGAAAATGAGTCTTCCTATTTTGTCCTTTTATGAAATGCAAAATTAAACATTAACATTATATGTATGAAAATCCTCAATCTACTGAATACATTGACTTTACAGAGAACCTATGGGGAAAGCCATGGGTAGAGGGCTACATCATAAGCATTCACATTTAGTCAAGAGAACTCCACCTTCACTCAACTAAAACCTGCAGTCTTTTCATGTTTATTTTCTTAAAATTCAGGTAAAGTTGTAAGATTACTTACTTCAACTTGCTTTTTGACAGCAGGAGTAAATGGTGATTTCTGAGATCCTAATTTGGTTCTCCTAGCAAAAGCAGTTACCAGATCAGGAAACTCCTCAGCATCCTAAATAAATTAAACAGAAAATGTTGCTTTTGTATGAACCATCAAGTCCATATTCTCAAAACTGAGTTTTCCTGTGCTCAAATGTTTTTCTCCCTGCTTATCACTCACTTACCATGATTTATTTCACTGTACAAAAATTCAGAAGCTGAGTGTAGTGCCAACAACTATAATCAGCACTACAATGGTTAAATCAACTAGGCAGTAGTAGTTAATTCAGGGCTGAAAGAGCTTAGGAAAGAAATGCTTCCAACAGCAGCTTGTTATTGCTGTCAGCTGATACAAATAATTAGACATAAATGGCTCCTAAAGGAGTGTTTTTCAGATCATTTAACAGCCTTGCAAGCAACTACCCTCTTCTTCCAGTACAGTCTCCAGCTGTGCAATTCTGCCTTAAACATGTTAGTGGTGAAGAACAAAAGGGCAGGCAAAGGGGTAATAACTCTTGACTACAGTACAGAAGTAAACAGATAAATCAGTCAAGAGATTGTGTAGCCTTAGACACTTAGCAAATTTTAATAGCAAAGGATCCAGATTTTGGATTAATTAAGTCACTGGTACAGACAGGGTGGAGCTTGCTCTACACTGGCCACTTTATACCCAGGAGAGCTTCAATCAGAATGACCCGAAACCACCAGCCTGGTTTTAATTCAATTGCTTCTCCTCCCACTCTCTGAGAGGCCTTTTCAGCTGTGACGATACTGCTGAACGTACCAACACTTCTTCTAGAGCCTGGAAGACTTCTTATAAACAGCCCAAGTTAGCATGTTTAAGAACAGGCAAGCTCAGTCTGTACAGACACACCTAACTCAATAAATTATTTTAGAAGAAGGTCAAAAGAAGACTGGAAGAAAGGGAAAATGTTTTCTGAATGCACTCTTTCATCTTAAGGATTTCTTTAACCAGAGTTAGTACCTTTGGATTTAAATAGCCCTCGGTAGAACGAATACTTATTTCAGTTTGTCCAATCATTTACTGAAATTACATAAACTTCTGGCATTTGCAACACCCTGTAGTAAAGGGAATAGTTAAAATCTAGCACTCAGAGTGGCATAATACCTCCTTATATTTGTTCTTAACTCATTACGCAGAAAAAACGGAGGACATAAAACAAATTAATGAAATCAAGCAAATAATTGCCTTTTTATTCTCTTGTCTCTTTTGATTCCTTCTAAGACATCTATTTTATAGACCAAGAAATATTATTCAGTCTTGCCTCCCACAAGAACAGTTTTGATACCTTTGATCATTGTCAGAGCCCTCCATCTTTTTTTAGTTCAGGTATGTGTATTTTTTTTTAAGGAGTAGGGCATGCAAACCAGTATCCACATTCTATTTAGATCAGATCTGTCCAGGATTTATAATGTCATAATGTTTTCCATTTTCTTTCCTATTTTTCTGTGAATAATTCATAACACTGCTTGCATGTTTGACCAGTACTACTAGCACTGGCCTGATTTGATGCTGTTACTAATAATTTCTTCCCTCAGGGAAAATACCTGGTTCAGAGACATTCATTGTGGACATAAAAACAGGATTACTTTTCCCCACATGCACTAATTTACACACATTAGGAGTTTCTATTAATTAGTGACTTTTATGAAATCTAGTAAGCATTCCAATACATTCCTCCAGTGAGCAGCTGCAAATGCAGAACCTTCTTAAGTTCTTGAGGTCCCCAGAAGTTCCACATGCACGATCGTTTTATGCTCTTCTATTTCAAGAATATCATACAAGCATCTCATGCATTTTTCACACTCAAGCTTTTCTATCAAACCAGGAGGCTCTAAAAGCTGTTCCCAACTACCACCCCAGATGCTGCATCCACATCATGGATTTCAGTGCGATATGTACATTCTGTTCTATGGTCCTATGTGATTTTTTTCCCCTCTTTTTGTACCATTACCACAGTAAGTACCATTACCTTCCTACTATTTTCCACAATTCCTGCCATTCTTCCTGTTTAGATAAGTCATTCACAGATCAGATATTCTATTTTGGCATGTAGTAAAAAAAAAAAAAAAAAAAAAAAAAAAAAGGATATTGTAATGCAGGAAAGATCATGCAGATCTTTGATTCTATCCACAGAGAAATAATGAAAAGGTCTGTTAATAAAGTCGTTTCTTTTGACCTACCAGGGCAATGAACCATGCATGCAATGACAGTTCTGACATATGGTCCATGTTAAAACGTACAGAACAGAGGCCAGCCAGGAGGTCACAGGAGGTCGTTTCACAGACTGAATATTACATACAATACATCAAATATATAAATCAACACAGGTGGTTACTGTTGTACACTACCGGACTTTCAATGAAGGGTTGTTAAACCACAGATCATACAACAGTTCTTTAAGGTGGGAGAGTCTAAGGCCTTCATGATACTGATACACAACAGTATCAATACACTAATATGCATATTACAGTTAAAAAAATTAAAATATTACTGAAAAAAATAATTAGCAATCAGGAACGTAAATGAATAGTGACAACTATGTTCCATAAGAATTGCTTCCAGATTTGAGATGGGCTGAAGCACATTACCAATATTGCATTCTTTAATACTGTGGCACACTACAGTATCAAGTATACTCCCCATCCATTGCACACTTTGCTTTCTGAAACAGTTACTGCACAATATTTTTCATTTAGGAAATCTGTTTTTTTTTGGAGCCTGTTAACATCCAGATTCTCCAGTCTTTCCTGCACAACTATGCTAGTTCAATCCCTGGTAAGTCAAAAGGCACAACCGCTCCCCACCTGTAACTTCTAACAAAAATCGTAACTGACATGGATATGACCCAATTTCCTCTACTAATGGCATTTGAACTTAAATGTGTGGAAAGCTGACTAATGTCTGGTCTTCCAATACACACTCATAACACTAAAAAAACAAAAATATTACAACAAAAACCTCCTCACTGTACCTCAATCCTTGGTGGTTCCTGTGTTGCAGTAGATTTGTTCTGAGTTTCTTCTACATCAGTGGGTGACTTGTTTTTCTTTTTCTTCTTCTTCTTTTTCTTCTTCTTTTCTGACACTTCTTTATTCTCAGTTTCATTATCAACAGTGTTTATTTCTTCCTGTTAACAAAAATCATGAGGTATGACTATTAGAAATTGATTTATTTAATTATCACCTATGAAAATAAATACAAGAGTGACCACACTTACACAAATAATATGCATCTTAGTCAGATTAAGCTAGAAAATTCAAGATCTCTTAGTAACTCAGAAGTACTGCAAGAGCTCTTCATTTGAAGCACTTTAAATAATTATCAGAACATATCTGAACTACTGAGATTCCAATATGAAATTTCCACCCAAGTAGGACAAGATTTCCATGTTACATTCCTGTTTCAGAATGTGGGAATTTCAATAAAGTCCGGCCTAAGAGTGGCATATTCAAATCAGCTATTTTGGAATTCTGTGTTGCTGGATTTGCATTGTTTTTCTGATACCTTGTTATTCTTTTTTTGACTGCAAGTGGAGAAAAAAAAATCTAATAAGGACAATGGAACTTTATGTTACTTCTTAAAGGTTACACTAGATACAGTATCTAAGAAAAAAAGGTAGTGTTTCACATCAAGAGACACACAGTAAGAAAAATTAGTTTAAAGCAGGTAATTCTCAAGTACCTTTACTGGACTATCCTGCTTTTCTTTGTCTTTGGGAAGACCTTCAGATGCTGGTGACAATGGAGTTTTCTTTGGGGGTTGTGAAAGCACCATAGCCCAAGTCAGACCTGGCTGAGCAGAATCATCTGTAGGTGCTTTAGGAAATGCCGCTGAGGAAAAAAAAAAAGTGATATTCAAAGACATCACAAAATATTTCTCAAATATTCAGAAGACACAGCGTCAATAGTGATTTAATCAAGGACTAGCAAATACAGCGTAGAGCTATATTCTCTCTGAGGAAGGAGTGAAATAAGATGTTGTCTTATACATTTTGCTCCTTCAGGAAAGCTTCCAGAGTTACAATTACTCCACATATTGTCAGGCCCTATATGCATACATTTAGTCCAATTAAATTATGACAGGAAATTATACTGTCATACAAACTACATAAATCCATGCTCATTTTCTAACATATATTTTTTAAACTATGAACTCCTAGGATATTTCTATATAAAATTCCTTTAATTCTATATAAAATTCCTCTATATAAAATTCCTTCAGCTGTGAACCACACAGATTTACATACAAGGCCACATCAGTCCTTTCTACTTTCTGAAAAGTTTCCAGTTTTGCAGATATATAAACACAAGCTAAAAGGTTTCCTTACATGCCTCAGCATACAGGAGTTTCACCCACTACCATTTAGTGGTATTGGTGTTTTGGGAGAAAAGAACTCACACATTTTGTAAATATTCCTAAAACACAGCAAAGCACATCAAAAGTAAAATGAAATAAATAAATAAAAATAATTGAGTGATTAAACACAACAGTTTACTGAGTTTATGTGGCAAGGTTTTGGTAGTGAGGGGACGGGAGGGATGGCCTCTGTGAGAAAAGACCAGGGGCTGCCCTCAGGTTGTACACAGCTGGTTCCAGTGACAACAAAAAGGATCCACCACTGGCCAAACCTGAGCCCATCAGTGATACAGACAGCACCACTGTTTTAACGCATTAAAGGAAGGGTAAAAATGTTGCACAGCAGCTGTGAAAGATAGGGTGACAAAAATGTGAGAAAACTCTGCAGACACCAAGGTCACTGAGGAACGAGGGGAGGAGGTGCTCCAGATACCAGAGCAGAAGTTCCCCTGCAGCCCATGTAGAAGACCATGGTAAACAAAACAGGTTGTCACTTTGTAGGCCATGGGGGACCCCACAGTGCAGCAGGTGGACATGCCCTGAAGGAAGCTACAGCCTGTGGGGAGGCCACATTGGAACAGGCTGCTGGCAATAGGGGCAGGCAGCCTCCTTCCCAGTGGGGGACAAAGGCCACATCAGTCTCTTTCTGAAGGACTCTACCCTGTGGGACAGAGCCGTGTGGGAGCAGTGCTTGAAGAGCTGCTGCCTGTGGGCAGCCCCCGCAGGCTCAGCTAGGGAAGGACGGCATCCATGGGAGGGACCCCACGGGGAGCAGGGGCAGAGAGGGACCGTGAGGGAGTGGCAGAGATGAAGCCTCAGGGACTGACCGCAGTCCTGATTCCCTGTTCCCCTGCGCTGCTCAGGGGGAGAAGGTATAAGACTCGGGAGAGGAGTGAGGTTGAGCCTGGGAAGAAGGTTGGGGGTACAGGGAAGGTCATTTTAGGGTTGTCCTTGTTTCTCACCATCTACTCTATTTGTAGTTGGCAATGAATTAAATTTAGCTACTCCAAGTTGAGTCTCTTTTGCCTCTGATGGTAACTGGTAAGCAATCTTCCCGTCTTTATCTTGATCCACAAGCTTTTCCATCTTATTTTCTCCCTCTGGCACGTTGAGGAGGGGGAGTGCAGCTTGGTGGGCACCCAAGGTTAACCTTAACATTTATTTCAAACATCAGTTTTATTCAGGGGGATAGAAACTCACAGCAACATTTGCAAACTGATAAATGCAAGCAGTTCAAATATGTGGAAAGAATTTACACCTGCAGCACATACCTCTACCATCAAATGAAGAGGGAATTAAGCTGGCTACTGCTTCATTTAAAGTTTTTGATGGGGCTTTGTTTTCTGCAGAAACATCTTCCTGTAAAATAGAGGGTCATATGTCATACAAATATGAATAACACCACTTACCTAAACAGAGCTAAAACTTAAAAACAGAATAAAAAAAATCCTCAACCCTTGCAAACAAAGGTGTAGGGAATTTTGCAGCCCACTTTTTTGTTGTTGTTGCTGTTCTTAGTGGAATCATCATTTGGACCCCACTGCATTATAAAATATAAGCAGATGCTTTTCCTGTGTTTTACAAGTAAGATGGCTACTTCCATTTTACAAAGTTACCCAAACAATGATTCTAAAACATTTTATTGTTCATTCTTAATCTCCCAAGAACACTGAAAACAAAGTCCATCACCAAACTCAAACTAGCAATGAAAAAAAAGGAACAGCAAAAAGGTATTCTGTCCATCACAAGCAGTTTTCCCCTGAAGGGTACTGTAAGTCTCATGCTATTGGGATTTTTTCAAAAGGATTCATCTATAGCCACTGTTGAAAACTCTGATTCAACATGCTTGGCATACTGCTGAACATGTCAGCATTACCAATCTAAACTGTCACAGTACACGGCTTTCCTGTATCTGCACACAGCACCAGATAACGAAGGAATAGAAAGAAAGAGTAAAAGAGAAAAGAAGTGTTAAGCTATGAAACATCCCACTTGCAAGCTACTTAAACGGGTATTAACATAATGCAAAAATAGTTTCTTGAATTTAGGAAAAAAGTATTTTTATGAGTTCTGCAACATGAAGCTAACATTAGCTAACCTTTCTGTTCAACCAAGGAGACATTTCTGGTTGACTAAGGCACGTAAAGTTACTTTCTGCTGAACATACTGGTCCACTTCGATGATGTACATTCCATGTCTCGCTGGTTTCAAAACTCTGTGACTTGTGGAAATCCAAAAGAGTAGTTTCAAAGGCAGGTAAAGGAAGAGACTCTATTTTTGGAGTTTGAGTTGACTTCTTGCTTGTAGTTTTATTGTAGCTGTCTGAATAAAGCATGTAAAGTCAAAAAAATGAAACTTGCTTGTGATTGTCTCTGTATGTCCTATAGCACACCAGTTGACATAGCTACTGTAACTGTTACAAGAACCATTGCTATATACACATCTCATAGTAAAACAAACAAACAAACCAAACCCTAGTGTTTATAACCAACTTGTATAAACAACAACAAATTGACAAGCAACTGTTAATTCTGACGCTTGCTTAGGAAATTTTTATATCAATTTACATGAGCTTGTGCAATCAGCAAGAAGACATTACCATCTGTTGTCAAAAAGTCACAGAGTAAAAAAAAAAATAAAAATCCTGTTCCTTAACCACTCTAGATATAGAAAAATGATCACAAACTAGAAGTTATAACACAGTCAAATATTTTACATCTATCCTACATGTTTCAAACCAAACATTTATACCTGGCTTCATGGAATCTCTGCTCCATGCAGTGGACTGGGATGAAGTCCTGTTCACGATTTTGACGGAAGACTGCTCTCTATCATGCTCTTTCTTGTCTGATTTTTTCTCATCCTCTTTTGATCTCCTCTGCTGCAAAGTATTTGTGACATGTTTAGTTGATTCTAGAACTTAGTAAAACTAAGTTAACTGTGCACCTGAAGCTTTAAAATGAAGCAAATACATCATAAACACTACACCATAACCACAAATAACCAACAAAACCAGGAACGGCCATTAAGTGATTTGTTACTGAATTTTATCTACTTTGTTACTTTTTAACTGTGCTACTTGTAGCCCATGGAAAAGGGATTATTCCATGCTTCTATGCAACTATGTTTTAAGATCTCATTAAAATCAATCACAGCATTGTCAAAAGCTTAAAATCATTTTGTCTTAAATTGTCCAGTCTTACTTTCTAAGACTGAGTTTCTTCTAGAAAAGGAATAAAATCCTAAAAGCATTCCAAGCTTTTGACTAAACTACATATTATTAATTTTGAAAAGGAAGAAAACATTTAGACTGATTTAAAACAATATCATAACTTTAAAAACAGTGCTCACCTTTGAAAGATTCTTACTTTCTTGTCTGATTGGATACTTTTGCTGGGCAGATTGACTAACTAGGCCAGAATCATTACAGGGTGCTGAGTTGTTACCAGGATGGTATGAGCCAGCTATTGGATACATATTTGAAACAACATCAGGTGAGTAAGAGCTGCTGGAGTATTCACAGAATGCAGGAGCTCCCATAACCCTATGTGAGGGACGTTGAGAAAGAGATGAGAAGTCGTCCTGGGGTAAATCTTCAGGATATACTGGGTGCCTAGATAAACATAATATTCATGGTCTGAATGATTTGTTTAACAGGAAAGCTATATTTCAAAAGAAAAGTATTGCATGTTATTGCAATGAACTATTTGCTCACTGCTATAGGCTGTTTAAAAAATACATATTTTGTTTTGGATAAAACATGCAGTTTAGGAAATATTTAAAAATACAGGTGTTATCTGTTTCCAAGTTGCAAATGTAGTATGTTTTATATTTACAGCCCTCATTTCTGTTTAAGGTAACTAGCTTTCTTTGTTCTTATTTTTGGTCAGCTTTTTCTTGTGAAACAAATGAAATGCACAGTATAACTACACAACATGCATTAGACACTTGACTACAAAAATACAAGCACTAAACAGTGAAATCTATCCCAAAATGGCATAATAACAAAGTATGAATATAGCATCTTATGGGGTAGAAGGCATGTATGAAATACAAAGCAAAATGTCTAATTCGTGCCTTTTTCCTTCAAAGGTGTACTCAAAGTTCCCTTCCAATTTCATTTTATAATTTCTACAGAAATTGCATGCTGAGGTCCAAACTTGATTAAGGAGGGAGGAGGGACATTTCTCAGCTGTTGTGTCGAGATGAAGACAGTTTAATAAGAAAGAAAAGGGAGGGAAAAACACAGTTCTGTCTCATTTTTAAAGCTGTTCAGCACGAAGCTGTTCATCCCTGGGGAGATGAAAAACACAAAAACGCTCCCATCAGAACAAGATGCTTGTTGGAATTCTGATAAACTGTAGTCAAAATAACACCTGCAATGACAACAGCCAGGCCTGTCATCACAGATCAACGTTCTCCCTGTGAAAAGTCCTTACAAAAACAGGGCCTTGGGAACAGGAGATGAGGTACCAGACATAAGCCCAAATACACAATACACAAATACAGAAATGCACAAATCTAAACCTGGAAAACAACAGGTGGAGCACTTCTAGAAGCAGAATATCAGTGTATTAGAGCTTTGACTTTCCCAGAGCACTCAATGTCCGAAACTGGAAAGCTAAAACCCTCCAAGAAATAACATTCAGAAAATGTACGTACTTATCCAGAGATGGGTTTTGAAAGAATGGGTAGCATGGAGTAAAGTATGTAGGAGACACGCATGCTACTGAGGATTCTGTCCATGCCATGGTTACTGCCGCATGTTTTGGGATAAACGGCTTGACCTCTGCTGATAACTGGACGCCCTAAGAAACAAAACATTTTTAGGCTACATGCGTTTTGAGATTAACATTATAAGCGAAAAACATTCACTCCTGTGAGCATAACTATCACAGAAGAGCGTTAGTTTGCTCTCTGTGCTCTTGACAAAGCATGCAAAACAACAAAGTGCACCAAAAAGAAACAGAGGAAGACGGAGAGAAAAAATCAAGGAGCCCTAGGAGAAACGCGACTGCTCTGGAAAGTTATTTCCTTTAATCCCAAGGTTATCGTTAAATATCACACGGGCCCGCTTCAGAAAGCACAAGGGGTAGCTCAGCAGACGAAGAGCGTAAGCTGCAGCTCCCGACTGGCACTGCTGCGCGGTCCGAGGCTGCACGCGTGTCACAATAAGGGCTTCCTCTGCTCGCACCCGTATTTTAAGGCAGTCTGTGTGAGACGAACGCTTAATGACGCAGCCGTCCCGCTCCTGGCCCGACACCCATCGGAATTCGGGTGCATTCCCCTCTCGCCCTGACCCACCCCCGAGCCGCAATCCCCCGGCCCGGCCCCGCCGCCCCCCCCCGGCCCCCGGCGCGCCCTGGGGCTGTGCCCGGCCTCACCTCGGCGCCCCGCAGCGGCGCCGTCCACCTGTCGGCACACATGGCAACGGCAGCGCCGGGCCGGGCCGGGACGGGCCGGGCCGGGCCCCGCAGCTTCGCCTCAGCCTCGCGCCGCTCCCCCTCCGCCGCCTGCAAAGCGCGCGGCGGCGCGGGGCGATGACGTGCGGGACCGCCCGGCGGGGCGGGGCGGGGCGGGGCGGGGCAGGGCGGGCGCACGGAGGCCGCGGCCGGGGCCGGGCTGCGGCGGGGGGCTGGGGCTGCTGCCCCCGGCAGGGCGCTCACCTGGACCGCCGGGCATCGTCACCGAGGGTACTACAGAAGTTATCAGTGTGTAAGAAGTTTTATGGAATGTTTTAACTGTTGTTTGACACCCTAGGACGAGTTTATACCACGTCATCTTGGCCTCTAGCATAAGATAATTCTTGCCGAGAAACAATATAGCCTCATCACGTTAGTTGCCTGGTGAGTTAGAACCCCAGACATCTAGGTTTCATAGATCATGTAAGAATAGTTTTATTTTTTTGTCTGAAACTGAACAGTTGCACCACTGGATTTGAGCATGCAATGCAGCAGCAAAGTAGAGTGCAAAAGTTACAGAACACAGGTGACAAGTGATCATCTAGTCAGAACATGAGGTTTTTAAAGTAGGTGAACTTTAATAAGAAATTCAGTGCAAAGTTAGACAGACACAGTAACAGTAAAGAAGACAGATAGTTTCATTATTCTTTGAACAGATAGCAGCCTACTTGGAATTGCATTTGACTGAGCTTTGTTGCTGTGAATAATACAGCTCATGCACAGGTACGGATATATGTTTGTACATCTTAAAGTATTCACTGAATACTACCAGCATGTATACACTCATATACATAAACTTCCAGAAGATTTAGGAGACAAGTTGTAGACAGTGGTTCACTTCTGCTCATCCTTTGAAAGAGGTCTTCTAAAGAGAAGAATGTGCGGCTCTGCAGAAATAAAATTGAACAAAGTGTCAGTCTGACCCCTATGTCTTGGTTACAGATACTTAATTAGTAAGGCCTAAATATTGTCCAAATGTTGTTAAATGTATGAAATAAGAAACATAAATCAGGTCCACAAAGGTGTCCACATGTAGCATCTACAATTTTGCAGTAATGTTTTCTGAATCAAGCAGCTGATCTAAAAAAATTTATAGCAAAGGTTGTCAGTATCATGAATGTGTACAGGAAGGAAGTACTGAAGATACAGGGTTGGTACCAGACTTGTTGCTCTACATTAGGTACTTTTCGAGCTCTGCTAATGTAACAGTATAAAAAAACTGCTGGTACTGTCCTTGTTAGGTACACACTGCCAAGCATCAAGTCCCTTAAGCTGATACAGCCTGCAGATTTTTTTCCAAGAAATTAGCCTTCTCATGTCTTTAGAATCTGCATTTTTGGAAACCTGGAAGTTTATAGGACTAGCTGCAATTTATCTATCACCATTTGCAAGCTTGATTACCATGCATCAGGAATGGCCATGTTCAGTAGACTCTTGTTGGAGAGGTGTTAGGGCTTTGTGCCCTTTAAATGGAAAGACTGGCTTTAGTTTTTCATTTTGTAGATAGCATAACTAGAGCTCAAACTGTAAATTTTCAAAGCATTTATGCAGGAGTTTGTATACATGAGCATCTGCTAGGTTTTTGTAGTAAGAAGGTGTGCCAGCTTCATAATATAAAAATATCCTGATATACTAACATCATTGAAGAGCTCACAAAAAATAATTCTGTAGAAACTGTTTCAAATTTAGCATGCTTTATCTACCAGTAGACTGATCTACTTGGAAGAAAGATAGCATTTTCTATGACTAGTTCTGAGAATAAGAGGTGAAGTTCAAAAAAAAAACCAAGCTGCTGTGTTATGTTGCTACCATACTGAAATAGCAAGAAACTGACTAACCATTGAGTAGTGAATTCCACTTAGGTTCAACTGCAGAATCAACTATGCACTTCATAGTTCAGTTGAAGAACCAGGCAGTTGATATTTTTGACTTTTGTTCATCTAATCCTATTCAGCTGTACTTACCAGGCTCGTGGATCATATAATGAACCCATCCGAGACTCTGCTGAACACCAAGACTTCTCCACTCCTCTTCAGACATTAGATGAGTTTTTGGCACTTGTTTTAAGAGTTCTCTTGGCAGCGTCACATGCCTGTAGACGTTTAGCAATTAACATGTTACACATGCTAATCCCTACAAACCTTGCACATCTCTGTTGAAAGGTGGCTTGCGGGCTCACTTACAAATACCAGCCCTTCCCGAAGGAGAATCCTAGCATACCAATTGTAAAGCATCAATTCTAATATCCACTTTTATATTTACTTTGTTTAGTGTGTAAAGTTACATCTTTAATGCAACTGTACTCTAAGACAGTCAGTCTAGAAAATATTAATTCCCCTGCATGTTCTAATCATGTTACTTGTACAGAAGTACACATTGCTATCAATTGGCTGACATATCAGGGATTTGAAAAATATGACTCTGCACTTTTACAACAATCAAGTCACTCTTCTTTGCATTTTGTAGACATGACACTTTCTACAGCAGTTATAGCGCTGGTTTGTGGGGCCAGAACACTAGCACAAGTGTTTCTGTCAGACGAGAAACACAAGACCTGTTTTTCACATTTGCAGGTTCCTTTAGTGTACAAGCAAAGTATTGAAGTCTTGCTTTTGAGGTCGAGTAACTTTCAGAGTCAGCTGCTAGCAGGTCCTCGACCTCTCCATGGAGAAAAAAACAGTCCCTACTAGTGCTTTCAGCTAAGCTTGGGAGACCGGACTTTGTAACCGTATCAATTTCAAGCTGCGACTGACGAGCGCAGTGACACACGGCTGAAAGCCTGGAGGCAGAGTCGCGCCGGTCTCGTTTTAGTTTATCTGTACATTTGTTTTTTAGCGCTACGCTTCGACGCGGAGTTACGACTCGCTTCGCATACCGGCGATCTAACGGCAACGCGCTCGGAGCCACAACCGGCACCGCGCACAGCTCCCAGCTGCGCCGAGCCCCCCGACCGCTCGGCCCGCAGCGCCCAGCTCCACCCTCCGGGCACGCCGGCGAGCGAGGCACCGGCTGGCCCCCCCCCCACCCCGCTGCTACCCCCGGCTTGGAGCCGAGGCGCTGCCCCCCCGACCCCATGGAGCCGCAGGCTCCCCCCCGGCTCTGCAGCCCCCCCCCCGCCTCGCGGTGCCGTACCGGTACTCGTACTGCTCGTCAAAGTACTTGTCGGAGTAGTAGATCTGCTTGTTGGCCGGGGTGACAGCGGTGGTGGTCGCAGGCCCGTCCGTCATTCCGTCCGTCACTCCGTCCGTCATTCTGTCGCTCGGTGCGGTGCGGCGCGGCCCGCTGGGTGCAGGCGGTGCGCGGCGGCCCCGTTCCGTGGGCGGAGCTCCCCAGCGACTGAGCGCCGCGGCCGCGCCCGCTCCGTTTGAATCCTACGCCGCGGCTGCCGATTGGCCCGCCGGCTCGGCCAATGGGACGACAGCCGCGCCGCCCCGCCAGCCAATCCTGGGGAGCTGCAGGTTGCGTAACGGGGAGGGGCGGGGCTGGAAGGGGCGTGGCAGGGAGGGGCGCGGGCTGACCGCGTGCGCCGGAGCGGCGCGGTGATTGGCCGGCGGCCGGCGGGCGGTTCCAATAGCTGCTGTAGCGTCCGGCACCCCTTAGCGCCCGTTAACGACGGTTGCTAACGACGGTTACTAACGCCCGTTGCTAACGCCCGTTGCTAACGGCCGTTAACGCCCGTGCCTTCCTTCTTTCTTCCTCCCCCATGTCCTGTCCCCTCACAGCGCGCTGGGTTCCGGCTACTCAGTGCCTTTGGTGCCGTGCCCTCTAGTGGCTGCGCGCTACCTGGAGAACAGGGGCTGCCCGCGGTGCCCTGAGGCAGGGACCTGCCCCCTCTGACCCCCTGGTTTGGCCTCAGCACCGTGCTCGGTTCTGGCTCGGTGCGCAGCCAAACGCGAGGCACGGGTGTGCTCACAGGTGCCAGCTTGCAAGCCTCCCCGCCTAGGAGAGCGGCAGCACCGTAAATGTTCTGGTAGTGGCCGCCTGCGGCAAGTTCCCAGAAATGGACGAGAGGCGGTGCAGTCCCTCAGGCACAAGTTGTTTTTGGCACCAAACGTTTTCAGTATGTAAGCACCCAACGCTGCGCCTTCCTGAACTCCAGCAGTAGTTCCCAGGTGCAGTCACCCTCAGATTAGCTCAATGTTTGTTGCCTCAAAGGCAACTCCTCTCTTCCCCACATGCTGCTTTCAGTGCCTACACCGTGCTCCTGCCCGCTCTCCTTAATGTTTCTAAAGAGAAAACCAGCTTAATTTTCTGCTTTCACGGTGCTACCAGAAGCGTACATGTTATCTCTAATCCTGCAATGCATCTGTTTGAGAACTGCTCTGATGGGAAACGAATGTGAAACTGCGCAAGGCACTAATGCTGACACCTATGCTTGTATAGGGATCACTGCTTTTAGCAGTAGGCCACAAATGAAGTGGCTTTTTTGGTGGCAGTGCAGTCTGAAGTCTTAAATGATGAGATTTACACCAATCTCAACCCTTACAACTATTAAAAGGAGTTTGCTTATCTAACAGGTAACATTATCCCAATGCAATCATAGTACAAACCAGCCATCAGCTTCCTAAGATGTCAGCTGGATTAAACAAAGCTTTTTTTTTCTTTCTTTTTTTTTTCTTTTTTCTTTTTTTCTTTATATTATTTATTTATTTATTTATTTATTCATAGCAGAACAACAGTTACTTTTTAATAGATAGGACAGGGGGTACACTAAATAATTGATATTAGGAATGGCATTATATAATAATGGAAAAAAGAGAGAAAACCACCGCAGCAAAGCAGTTCTGCTGGACCAAAGATGCTTTATCTATGTGCCTTATTTATAACCTTTCAGCTTATCTCATGCATATTAAACAGCACAGAAAATTGACCTTAACGTCACACTATGTATAAGCATCCTTTGAGTACACTCAGAATTGAAAGCCTGGAGTTCCTTTAAAGCAATTTTTCTTCAATTGAAAATACAATTATACCGAATCATAATTTTAAAGAGGATTAAGAGGATTCTCAGGTAGATGGGCATTCAATTTTAATTTAGATCCCTCATTATTTTCAAAGTCCTTGTTCATCAGGACTGGAGTACTGTATTTGTTAATTAAGTGGCAGAGCTAACAAGACTAACACACTGTTTTTAGCAACACAGGGTTAGGACATACTCTAATGCCATTTCAGCTTCTTCCTTCATCTTTTTTTCTTTTTTTCTTTTTTTTTTTTTTTTTTTTTCTCTTTTCTTTTTTCTTTTTTCTCTTTTCTTTTTTTATTTTTTCTTTTTCTCTTTTTTCTTTTTTTTTTTTTTTTTCTTTTTTTTTCCCTCCATTTTGGAAAAGGCTTTCAACACTGTACTAGATGGGATCCTGACAGAGAAGCTGCTGAAATATGGGCTGGATGAAGAGACAGTGAGGTGGACTGAAAACTGTCTGAGCAGCCAGGCCCAGAGACTGGAGAGCAGCATCACAAAGTCTGTTGGGAAGCCAATAACTAGTGTTGTACCCCAGAGGTCAATACTGGGTCCAGTCTGATTAACATCTCCTGTTGATCTGGATGGTGGCATGGAGTGTGTACCCTCAGCAAGTTTGCAGATGACAAAAATCTGGGAGGAAAGACTGATACACCAGAGGATTTTGCTGCCATTCACAGGGATTTGGCCAGGCTGGAGGAATGCTCTGACGGGAAGCTCATGCATTTCATCAAGTGCAGAGTCCTGTAACTGGGAAGGAACACCCCAGGCACTGCAACATGCCAGAGGCCACCCATCTGGAAAGCTGCTCTGCAGAAGAGAACTGGTGGACACCAAGCTGAACATGAGCCCTTGACACAAAGAAAGTTGACAGTATCCTGGGCTCCAGTGGGCAAACCATTGCCAGCAGGTGGATGCTGGCAATGCTTTCTCTTCCCCTCAGCACCAGTGAGGCTGCACGTTGAGTACTGTGTCCAGTTTTGGGCAGTGGTGCCCAGACAAGAGGCAGTTGGCAGAAAATGAAGCACAGGAACTTATTCCTGAACATTGGGGAAGATTTTATATTTATTTATTTGACTGTGGGGGTGACCAAGCACTGAAATATGTTGCCTAGAGAAGTGGTGGAATCTCGGTCCTTGGAGGTATTCAAAAGCTGCCCAGACACAGTCCTGGGCAACTGGCTTTTGGTGACCCTACTTGAGCAGGGGTGTTTGACCAGATAAAATTCGGACATCACTTCCAACCTTATCAATTCTTTGTGATTTTGTGTGAAATAAGGCTCTCTGGCACTTTCTTTAGAATAATTGTTATACACAAAGGATACGACAACCATCATTGCAAAGAAGGAAGTAAGCTGTTCCAACTCCTCTGTGGAAAAAAAAAAAAAAAAAAAAAAAAAAAAAAAAGAAGCTTGGTCTTTGTTAAGGCAGGTTTGGAGTAGATCTTAGGAAACATTTCATAACAGTACTTAATTTAACTATCTTAGCACTAGAATAAGAAAATTTTAAAGAACAGTTCAGAAAAAAAAAAAACACATAAAAAACACATCCTGCAGGAATGTCCTAGATCCAGCAAATCCTGTCTCTGCCCAGTGGTTTCTTTTGGGGATACTTGCTGTGGCAGCGTCAGTTATGCCTTCCCATTTCAACTTTTGCCTTTTCTAGACAGTTGTATGTTTACAGCAAGTAAGTTTTTTTGTTTGTTTGTTTTGTTTTGTTTTCTCTAATGCTCTAGAATGATCTTTTTATTTGAATTATTATAATTTCATTACAAAAAATAATAGCTATTGTTAATTTCAGGAATTAGTGTTATTAGGTGGTGGGTCCAGATCCTGACTTCGAAGCTTCTGAACTAGATCAGAAATAAATGAATGACAAACATCTAAATTATTTATAGAGGAAAGCTGCTGATTGTCTCTTACTATTTACTCATGCCTCAGCAGCTTGAAGGCATATAATGAAGCATATCTTGAAGTTTAAGTTGTAATTTGAGATTTTACTGCTGAATATTGTGCATGCATGCAAGTTGTTGGCTGACAGCATGCCTTACAACAAACTGAAAATGCCTATAGTGCACCTGTTAGGAGAAACACATGAGTTACTCTGAAGGAAAGCATGCATCTGCTTGAAGCCCTGTCCAATAAAATCTGAAAATGACAAAAACATGTAGAGAATATTCTTGAGCTCCTCTCTCTCTTCTGTAGCTGTTATGTAGGCACATATAATTTTGAGATGCAGGAATCTGTATGAAAATAGTATGACTGTAGTTAGCACAAAATGTTTTCAGGACTGCAGATGGACTATGAACATTGGCTTTTTTAGATGATTTTGTTTATCCAGACAGGAGCAGATTGCAACCCTTTGTGTAACCTGTTGGTTGTGACCAAGGCCATCTACAGAGTTGTGTCGGGTATGGTAAATCAAAACTGTCATACTGAAGGACCAATGTGCCACTTACTATTGCATATACAGAGTTCAGGATCTAAGTTACGGTGGATAAAAACATTTTCAGTGATTTTTGACAGAAGGGGAAGAAGAAAAGTTTCCCATTTTCCCATTTGTGGTCTGCAAAACAATTTCTCTGCTTTTTTTTTTTTTTGCTTTTTTTTTTTTTTTTCTGTTCTATGGGATATTTGAAAAAAAGATAATGGTCAAGGAATCTTTTGCAACTTCTTCATGAGTCATGATCGCATATACAGTTAACAATTTGTGAATAATTTGCATGTGAATCACATTCATATATCCATGAACTGGTATCAGAGCATTTATACTTTCAATCTGTTTCATGTGGAAACAAGGCGTAAGCAATTGTACTCTCTGTTGGCTTTGACTCAGTTGAACCTATTGACGGATTTCAGTTAACAGAAATGTTCGTAAATAAATTATTGAAGTTTTTGTGATAGCTGGTGGACGGACAGAGCAGAAACATTCTGATGGGACAAGGCAATACAGTCAAATTCACACCTTACTAGACACCAAAGAACCTGAACAAAAAACATACCAATGCCTCCACAGTAAATATCCTCCAGCCTTTGGTGCACAGGCCTTCCAAGACATAAAAGCCTATCATTCAAAAAAACAAGAATCTGTAAAAAAACAGTCTCACTTAGTTCTGATACTCAGTAAGCAAATGTTTTATTTGACCAAGATTTTGTTTTCTAGCTTGATACGGTATTTGCCTCATAGTTCACATCCCAGAAATCTTCAAAGCACTGGTCCTACAAACTTAAATCAGACTTCTTGTCTGTGTGAAATTAACAATATTTGTCTTTGCAGGCTTGATCTTCAAAATTACTTTGTCTTATTTTAGATACTTAAGTTTGGATTTATTGTCTAACTCAGTCTGAAAAATCTTTTCATTAAGCATGGAATTATTTGTGTGCTAATTAACCTCCCCACAGTTAATTAAAGAAAATGGATTATTTATCTTTTGGTTTTCATTTCACAGAAAGATGTGATCTAGGTCTTTGAGAAGAGACTAGAGAATGATGCGATATTTTGATGGTTTATCTCTCTCTAAGTAAGCTAGTGTATGTGTTGAAAATAGTCTAGCTGAATTCCTGAGGATTTCCATCAGAGAGAGGATAAATTGAATTGAGAAACAGATAAAATTATGTGTACTCCTTCCAGTACCTGCACTGATTCAAGAACTGCATTTTGAAGGCTTTCATGAATAAATTACTCCCAAGTGATAAAGGAGCCCAGCCTGCAGGGTGGGGATAGAAATACAGAATGCCTGAGATCCCAAGATCCATGGAGATCCTAGTAGTCTGGGGTCTTGTGTTGACGTGTCATCTCATGGAGATTTAATTCTCTTCAGCTCTCTTTCTATGGACTTTCTTGTAAAAGGAGTGATCAGAACCTTATCTAAAGAGTACAGCTCAGATCTGAAGAGGAGCCACAGTGAAGTGTTCCTGTGCTAAACAAAATCAATAATACTGAATTTAGGAGATGATGATTTCCATAGCAACCAAGGCTCATATAGCAAATTCAGGATGATACTGTATAATGACTGTAGAGTCAAGCATAAGAAGATGTTGTCAGAGGAGGCACAGTCCCACACAGATTTGTCTTGTAGATTGTGCAAAATGACAGTATCTCAAAGTGGACCAACAGAAGAAAATCTGCAATGAAACCTCTCAGATTTTTTTCATTGGCCTGATATTTTTAGGACAGTGCTTAAATGGTTAGAGTAAGGGCTTTATTTAATCTTAAAAACGTCAGTGCTAGATCTGAGAAAAGGTCGTTTTAGCCAAACATGTCTCTGCAGCTTTCTATAGGGTATGCCTCGGGAAGAGTGTAAGAGTTGGAGAAGTATGCAGTGATACCTTCCCACATTCTCTAGACTTACAGATTACTGATCAGGGATTTGTTTGCATGTGACAGTCCCAGATGGATTGTTGTTTCATGAATTTCACAGTCTGTATAGTCCATATTTCACAGGCCTATATAAACGTTCTGTTTCCAAAGTATCTTGTTGCAAGGAGTTCCATGGCTGAACAAGTTTGTTTGTGAGAGCATGCATCCTCTTTTTTTCATATTAAATCAGCTACATAATTGTTTTTATATTGGAGGAGCCTGTAAATGATTTATTCATTATTTTCTTTTCCTGTAGTCTGTAGTTTCCAGGGATAGGATTGAAATACTAGAGAATTAGAGGCTAGGATTTTGAATTTGAACCCAATGCAGACTTTCTTTCCTTTTTTTCCTTCCTCTTAAGTAAATATTCCTCAAATATTTAAAACTAATAACATGTACAATTTGCACATACAGAGGAGAGGAAGCAAGTGTATCTAAGTTGAAAATGTATGAGGTTTGCAAGTATTGTAAAGCCTTTTAATAGGTTGCCACAATATGATGTTTAATTAGAATACTTGCTGATGACTGAATTCAATTAAAATCTAACAGAGTCTGAATAAAACATATATATGTGTGTACACATGTTTTGTCTTGTGTTTACTGTAACAGTATAAGATTTAACATAGCCACTGGAGGGCTCACGGATTTCATGTTAAATCACAAAGTGGCCTTTGAAAACTGGGAGTTATAGTTATTGGCTCTGATGATTTTAATTGGTTCATTAAACATTTGAAGACAATTTCATGACAGATTTTTTACAGATTATGGACAGAGAGCACATATTTTTTCATCTCAAAGACTAACACTTGTGTGATTAATACCTTTGTCACGGTGAGGGAACATTTACAAAGATTGGAAGGTAGGAGAATCTAAATGTCATACAGTACATGTTAAAGGATAAGATTTCCCACACCTCTCCCATAAAAATCCAAAAAGTCACCCTGTCAGGCATCAGGGTCTCCCCATTTTGAGGAGTCACACACACACACACATCTGACTTCCCCTCCCTCTTTCTCCTAAGCCTGGCACCAAAGGCTCAGTGATGAGTCAGGCTGAGGGCTGTGGTCTGTCTGGACTACTTAATAGAGATGGGAGAAAATGCAATATGTTTAATTGGTATCAGTTTCTCCTGGCATTCCAAATCCTGTTTTTCACTGCAGTTATATAGAACTTAGTTTTCAGAAATTTCAGGAACAATCAATTCTGTTTACAGAACCTAATCTCATGTTTTATTTTCCTTATATATCAGCCTCGATTTTTCTATCCCTACTATTATGAAGCTAAACTTATATTCAGTATCACCATCCTGCTTCAGTTCACAACATTATTTACCACTCTTCCATGGGACAAGCATGTGAAGAACAAAATGTATTGTTCCTGGGGTGATTTCAACAGTATGTAGGGTTTCAACAGTATGTAGGGATTTTAATTATATGTAGGGCTATATAATTTTTTCTGCTCCTGTGAATATGTATTAACCCCCAGTTTCACTCAGTCTTGTTGCCTTATTTCATGGAAACTCATCTGGTTTATTATTTAGCGCAGGAGCTGGCAGGGGTCTTTGAGAGGGCTTTAAACTAGGTAAGAAGGGGGATGGGGCTGAAACAAGGCTTGTTGGAGCTGTGCCAGGGGAATAACGGCTAGGCCAGAGGAGAAGGCAATGGCCCAGCTGAAGTGCATCTACACCAATGCACGCAGCATGGGTAACAAACAGGAGGAGCTGGAAGCTGTCGTGCAGCAGGCAGGCTACACCTTGGTTGCCGTCACGGAGACGTGGTGGGGCCACTCTCATGACTGGAGTGCTGCAATGCCTGGCTATAAGCTCTTCAGAAGGGACAGGCAGCACAGAAGGGGTGGTGGTGTGGCTCTCTATTATCAGAGAGTGTTTTGATGTCATGGAACTTGAGGCTGGGAATGATAAGGTTGAGTCCATATGGGTTAGGATCAGCAGTAAGGCCAACAAGGCAAGCATCCTGGTGGGGTTCTGTTATAGACTGCCGAACCAGGACAAGGAGACGGACGAGGAATTCTACAGGCGGCTGGCAGAAGCTGCAAAATAGTCAGCACTTGTTCTCATGGGGGACTTCAACTTCCCAGACGTATCCTGGAAGCACAACACAGCCCAGAGAAAACAGTCTAGGAGGTTTCTGGAGAGCATGGAAGATAACTTCCCGATGCAGCTGGTTAGTGAGCCTACCAGGGGTGGTGCCCCGCTAGACCTTCTGTTCACAAACAGAGGAGGACTGGTGGGAAATGTGGTGGTTGGGAGCTGTCTTGGGCAGAGTGACCATGAAATGTTAGAGTTCTCCATTCTTGGCGAAGTCAGGAGCGGGATCAGTAAAACCGCAGTCTTGGATTTCCATAGGGTTGACTTTGAGCTGTTCAGGACAGTGGTTGGTAGAGTCCCTTCAGAGGTGGTTCTGAAGGGCAGAGGAGTCCAGGAAAGCTGGGCATTCCTCAAGAAGGAAATCTTAATGGCTGAGAAGCAGTCTGTACCCACATGCCCAAAGACGAGCTGGTGTGGAAGAAGGCCAGCCTGGCTAAACAGAGTTGTGGCTTGAGCTTAGGAGAAAAAAAAAGGGTTTATAATCTTTGGAAAAGAGGGTGGGCCACTCAGGACTATAAAGATGTTGTGAGGCAGTGCAGGTACAAAATTAGAAAGGCCAAAGCTCACCTGGAGCTCAATCTGGCTACTGCTGTTAAAGATAACAAAAAATGTTTTTATAAACATATCAACACAAAAAGGAGGACCAAGGAGAATCTCCATCTGTTACTGGATGCGGGGTGAAACTTAGTTACAAGGGGTGAAGAAAAGGCTGAGGTGCTTAATGCCTTCTTTGCCTCAGTCTTTAGCAGCAAAACCAGTTGTTCTCTGGATACCCAGTACCCTGAGCTGGTGGAAGGGGATGGGGAGCAGAATGTGGCCCTCACTATCCACGAGGAAATGGTTGGCGACCTGCTACGGCACTTGGATGTATGCAAGTCGATGGGGCCAGATGGGAGCCACCCGAGGATACTGAGAGAACTGGTGGAGGAGATGGCCAAGCCGCTTACCATCATTTATCAACAGTCCTGGCTATCAGGGGAGGTCCCAGTTGACGGGCAGCTAGCAAACATGATGCCCATCTACAAGAAGGGCCAAAGGGTAGGCCTGGGGAACTATAGGCCTGTTAGTTTGACCTCAGTGTCAGGGAAGCTCATGGAGCAGATTATCTTGAGAGTCATCACACGGCACTTGCAGGGCAACCAGGTGATCAGGCCCAGTCAGCATGGGTTTATGAAAGGCAGGTCCTGCTTGATGAACCTGATCTCCTTCACAAAGTGACGCGCTGGGTGGATGAGGGAAAGGCTGTGGATGTGGTCTACCTTGACTGCAGGTACCTTAAAGGAGGCTGTAGCGAGGTGGGGGTTGGTCTATTCTCCCACATGCCTGGTGACAGGACGAGGGGGAATGGGTTAAAGTTGCGCCACGGGAGGTTTAGGTTGGATATGAAGAAAAACTTATTTACTGAAAGGGTTGTTACACATTGGAATGGGCTGCCCAGGGAAGTGGTTGAGTCACCATCCCTGGAGGTCTTTAAAAGATGTTTAGATGTAGAGCTTGGTGATATGGTTTAGTGGAGGACTGTTTAGTGTTATGTCAGAGGTTGGACTCGGTGATCTTGAGGTCTCTTCCAACCTAGATGATTCTGTGATTCTCTTGTGGTCATTTTTGGTTCTGCTTATATCAAAGTATTTCCCTTGCACTGAATAGTTGTTTGATTTCTTTCCCACAATTTTGAATCCTCCAGTTTGCAAGCTAAATCTATCTATCTATCTATCTATCTATCTATCTATCTATCTATCTATCTATCTATCTATTTTATCCATGCTTATACATCTCAACTTTCATTGTTCCTGGTGAATTCCTTCCTTGCTTCTTTAGTTTTGGTACTAGAACGGTCATTTATTACAGTTCTGTTACACAGAACTTTGAATTTGTCTTGGTAAGTAAAACTTGTTGCTGTTGTTCATAATTAAGTACAGATATTTTTAGTTCCTCATTGTTTCACCCATATCTTTCTAACAATCAGCTTTTTAGTCTTTCATCTAAAGAAAAATATCCACTGTTTAAATTTTCCTATTACACATTACCGTGTCCTATCTATACAGAAAATAATGTAATAGTTATAACATAGATAGGCAGATGATTCTGCCTTGAAAAAAAAAAATTGCAAGGGTCATTCTTTCCTACCTGTCAGACTACAAGCATTCACCAAACTCAACTCTGCATAGCGTTTTTGCTCCACTCTTGCTGTTTTGGAGACCTGTTGCGAACCTGACTGAAACAAACAAACAAAAAACTACTTTAGATGACTTCATTTCTAAAACTGATATATATTGGTGACGTGCTCAGTTTGAAACCTTGTCCATTTTTTTTTCTCGTTGTATCATTTAATCTAAGAAAAGGAATTACCTGCCTCCACAGACCTTGCCTTAAACTGTTCCTGTTGTAAGAACTTAAGAGAACATGCCTTTTTTTCTGCTATACTAAGAATATCCTTGAGTGAAGTTCTCACCATAGCTGAGAATATTATATCATTGCTAATATGTACATACAAACCTATATTAAAAAAAAAAAAAAGTGCTGCAAAGTCATAGAATAGAAACAGTCAAACTGATTCCTGCATAGGTATTAAAACTTAATGCCTTTGTCTTGTTTATGCACATCTTGTTTGTGCACATCATCAGGGTTGTCATGGATACTGGGTCAGGTCCCATTTTGCCAGCTTGCAGATGTGCTAAAAATGGGGTTTTCCCTTCCCACCCATTAGAGTTAACCATCCTCACAAACTTGATTGGACTTGAAATAAGTGAAGTCTTTGGTCATCTTAATAGATCTTGGACTAAGATGTAGGTGAGAAGTACAATACCAGTAAACAGTATATTTCATAATAGTCATCAGGTATTTTTACATCTGATTCCACTGTTGAAAAATAGATATATGTCATGAGCTTTTTCTTGTGCCAGAGGACACCAGACTTTAAGCTGCTACCAGCTTTGTCTTGCCATGCAGTTCTTGTTTTTTGTTTTCCCCATCCTCAGACTCAGGACAGAGGCCATATGATGCGCTGTATCTCAAAAAGCATCAACCACTAACTCAGACTTCATGAATTGCCTCTTTTTTTTTTTTTTTTCTTCCTGTGAAATTCCATAAAATTATTGCTAGCCATGCTGATTTTAATCTTAAATGAAATGGCAGAGGCTATGGAAATCACTGTCTTGATGCCTTAGGAAGACAGAACAATGTTGTTAGTTGGTCTGTTTACTGCATTCTGGGACAGGCTGTTTGGCAACATAACTGCTGCAGTTGCAACATTCGTTTGTGAGAGTGGGAGCTTGTAAGCTTCGATCAGGTTTTTGACTGGCTCTGAACTGTAGATGTACATATATCTGTGCCTGTGGAGCGTGCCTGCCAGAGTGCATCCTGGCCTCTCTGTCTCTGTATTGCACAGAGCAGGGGACTAGCTAAAATGTCACACAACTTACTGCCTCTGGAAGCGACTGTGAGTGGTGGAGACGGCTTATAGGCATGTCGTTACTGAACTTTAACCCAGGGGGTAGGCACAGTTGCCATGCTCATCTAAACCTGATCCCCAAAGAGACACCTCCATCAGCCTCTCAGCTTAGATAAATTGTTT
The DNA here is from genome assembly GCF_965140915.1 of Aythya marila. NCBI lineage: Eukaryota > Metazoa > Chordata > Aves > Anseriformes > Anatidae > Aythya > Aythya marila. The sequence continues at coordinate 48,185,134 of NC_139080.1, read as the reverse complement.
TACAAATTGGTGTGTTAAGACTCTCACTAGATTTCTGGTGTACGTAGGTTTCCAGTAGAGTGTAAATTTAAAACCAAGTTCTACAGCTGTCTTTAGAAAGAATTGGGATCAATATTGTCACTGCTATTGGTTTGCAGCTGCAATATGACAAGGATATAAATCTGGAACTGCAGTATTTAAAAAGCCCGGAAGTGTGCAAAACTTTGTGATTGTACTATTGTTTTTAGACTTAAAAATCTGTTTTGGGACATACCAGAAGAAATACTGGCAGTGAGAAGGGTGTTTTTCAGGATACCACATAAACTAATCGTTACCTCAGATTGAGTCACAGTTGTTTTGGTTTAGCCTTACAAAAACTGCTGAGAAATGATTATGCTTTGTATAGATGATGTTATAAATGGAGGTTGGGTCTTGACAGATAGAAAGCATTTAATTTCACATGGGAAGGCATGGATTTCAAAGACCTTTGTGGTCAGGTCTACCATTTCATTAAAGGCAAAACACACCTGAAACAAGCCCCCAGCCTTTGGGAAAATTCAGACAACACTGGTCTGTTATCACAATGGTATTATTATATTATTGTATTGTTATTGTTAAAATATTTGATGGAGGGAAGCTTGCAAGCAAAAGAAGATTAAATAGAAAAGGGTAAATTCAGGCTCTTTTTCCAGCCTGAAAGCAGGAGATGGAACTGATCCTCCATGAGCTGCACTTGGCAGGAATAAATGAGCACAGTGTAGATGATGTAGATGTGGGTTTTTATTTATTTATTTATTTATTTTTTCTTCTGAGATAGAAGACTGCATAAAAGATGAATGCTGTGGTTTGATCATGCTCTGTTTCCTGCTGCTTGATATTGGTTACTAACGTGTGCTGCTACAAGTGAGCCCTCAATGAAGATCAGGGCTGGTTTGATTTTTGATGGCAAAAGGGCAACCTAATCATAGCATAGCTGGTCACCTAGGTCTCTTTTGTGACAAAGATACACCTTTACAAAGGGAAAATTGGTCTGTTCTCTGAATTTTCCTGTAAGAGTCTCTTTTTCTTTTTTTCTTTTTTCCTGACTGAAGAGGAAGTGTAGTGAGATTAACCCTGTGTGCCTGATAGCTTGTCCTTATGAGTATCACTTGTCTCTTTGTGACATTGATCATCAACACTGGTATCTGGATGCCGAGCAGTGAAGTTTAGATATCAAAATTGCCAGGTCACACTTCGAGAGTGCCTGAGCTTTGCTTCAAACAACAAAATGTGTTGAAACAATGAAATACCAAATTACCTTTTATTAGGGCAAGATAATTTTTCCAGTCTGTGCATTATATATATATTTTTAAGATAAAAATATATAATATTTATGAATTACATGAAATAATATATTTGGAGTGTTTCTCTGACATTGCTGTTCATTTTTTGTATATCTGAGTTCTGCCTGAGGAGTCTGAAAACTTTCTTCAGTTTGTCTTATAGCATAGCAAGTGTTGCCATGGTGCCTTGTAACATTTTTCTAATCAACAGATGGAGCCACAAGGGGAAAAAGAAAAAAAAAAAAAAAAAAAAAAAAAAAAAAAGGTTTGAGCAAAGAATTTTGGAATGGAATAATGTTAAAATAAACTTGTTATAAAAATGCTCCATATGATTGATGATAAATTAAAGCAAACAGTCCTGTACTGTATCATCTGTTAGTTAAACATGTGCTCTCATTTATCTGATCTGTATATAGCCAAAGCCGATTACTGTAAATTAGTAACAACTAATGACAGTCTTTACTTAACTCAAAGCTGTATCCCCTTATTTAAGCCATCAACCTAATATCTGAAGGAGTGGAAAAAAAAAATAACCTTTGGGAAGTTTAATATTTTAATTTCTCAAAAGTTAGAATTAGAATAGTTACATCAAATTGAATGTGGAAAGTGTGTGTGTTTGGGGGGGGAAAGACTTGAGACTTGAAGAGTCGGTTTGTCACTGCGATCATCTGGAGATGGGAGTGGGGTCTGAAATGGCAAAGACCTTCCTGAAAGATGAGATAAAGATGTGATTTACTAAAAGATGAAGACACAGGTGAAGAATCTGAAGCTTGGTCCAAGGGCAGAAGTTCTTCAACATATATTTGGGCTCTATCAGAATCCTTGCTGCGGTGTAAAACCAAGGAGCCAGGTGCTTTGCAGCACTACAAATGTAGCTGCATAAATAACTCAGATTTTAAGTTGAAAACAGTTACTTGAATCTTACTTTCCTTGGTGATTTTTCTTAGCAGACATTAAGGTGCTGTCGCAATGGCAGTTAATATTGTATTTCTTCTGTGAATGAACAGAGAATTTCAGTATTCAGGGTGACACCTTCAGAAACATTAAATGCATATACAATCACTTTAAAATGGCAGAATGTAATTAGAGCTGTGATTTTGACAGTAATTCCTACAAAATTACAATATTTTTCACTGCATGGAAGGCAAAACTAAATGAAATGGATGTTGTTAGCATCTGGTAAACATGATCACAGTTTTTTTGAGATGGTTTGATGCCATATTTATGGCACTCTGAGTAAGATCTGTAGCTGTGACTGATGCTGCCTTACCATTCCATGGTAGCATTTCAGCTGCACTTTTATGAGGCATTACTGAGGATGCCTCTTTCTGCAGCATCAGATATGTGGGTGAGGGGGCCAGGTTCCCTTATTAACCATTCAACCAGAAGTGCTCCCATGCAGTCATACATGCAGCCACAAGCTAAAGACCTATTATTTGGAAAAGAACTGTGTAATAGTTTTCCCAATGCATATAATTGCCAGTAACAAAGTAGGTTCCTTGAATTCAATTCTCCAGTTAGGGATGAGCTAAAACAACACTGAAGATCCCATGGTCACCTACCTGAACCTTCATGTTACACCATTTATTGAGATTTAACTGATGTTTTTGCCACATGCATGTCATTTTAGCACCCATGTTCCTTATCATTGAAAAAACAAACAAACAAAAAAACAGAAAAAATAAACAAACAAAAAAAAAGTTTGGTTTTCTAGAAGAGGCCTTTTTCTTCCTTTGGTCACAATATTTTAGTAAACATCAGTGGTTCGAGTCCAGAAGGACGTCAGGATGAGGTTATAGAGCAAACAGCTACACCACTGCTCCTGGGCAGAGAGGGAGGCGAGTGGTAGCTGCTCTAAGGAGGTAAAAGGGAAAAAAAGTGAACTTTGTTCAAGTAAACAGAAAGGATAAGAACACAGAGATTCTGATTTGCTGAGTTTAAAGCAAATGAGAGATTCCTGTAATCTTGCACTGTTTGTGTGCCATTCTTAATTAAAGGACTTCACTGGCCTTAACTGGCTCACCAAAAGTATTTTATTGAGAGAAGCATGTGGTAGCTTCTGATCTTTCTTTGTCTCTAGACATTACATAAAGAAAATTCTGTCTTACTGAATACTGACTAGGAAAATACTTAATGACACAACTGAAATACTGTTCCATTTTACACTTGAATGAAATGTATTTTTGTTCATTAATCTATTCATTCATGTATTTCTTCATCCCCAAATCTTCTTGCAATGCAAATAAGGAAATATAGTACCTTTTCTGAAATGTTTATAATGTAGTATCTGTATATATCTGCAATAAATCCCAATAAATACAGTGAGGTCCTGTGTAAGTAGAAAAGTTTCCTGTAAGATTTACTGTGAAAGTGCCTCTCAGATTCTTAGAGAAGAATAATAAAAAAGAAGCAGTGTGTTGTTGTTGTTTTTTGTTTGTTTTTGTTTTTTGTTTGGTTTGACTTTTTTTTTTTTTCAAACAAAAGCTAGTACTTAGCTTTTGTTTTTTGACAACCTCTTAAAGCTAGTACTTAGTTTTTGTTTTTTTTTTGACAAGCTCATTAATATAAAAAAAATAAAAATATTGGTATCTCTGTATGATGTTCCTAGAATGCAGAAACTGATAATGAGTGAAGAAGTATAGGTAAATTTTCTGAGCAGCTATGATAGCACATAGAACTGACGATGTTACAAATATGCTTCTTTTTTTTTTTTTTCCAAGAGAAGCTTTTTTCTAAAACATTTTTAATAAGTATTTATTATAAATTAGCAGTCAGAAGATAATTACATCTAAAGATGTTTAAAATTCAACTAGTATTTTGATTGTTTGGTTTTTGTTTTTCATATTTGTTTCTACTTTCAAATTGCACTCCATGTTTTGTCTTTATTTAGCAAACTATATTTGCCTTAGAAATTGTATCATTATGTTATACACTTACTAAATATCTTCCAGTATTCATATTGTTAATCTGCAGATGGTTGAAATAGAAGAGGCGATAAGGCCTATTTTTCCTTATTATCAGTTTCTAAGACTTGACATATTATCCTGTATTTTGGGAAAATTATTTAACTATGACTACCAACAAGTTATTTGTCAGACATTTTGCTTTTTCACACCTTCTGTGTTTTTTGTTTTGTTTTGTTTTGTTTTGTTTTGTTTTGTTTTAAGTATAAAATTATTAAATGAAGTTATTTTCCCTGGCATCATCTTACTAAATAACGTGTAGGAAAGAGCAGATGTTTGGGTTATGGGAATAGAAGATCCTTGAACATCAGCCAAAATATTTGGGAATTTTGGATATTTTTAAAGTATGCTAAGTGATTAGGTGGTCCAGCTGCTCACCCACCTGTAGTTATCTAAAAAGGCTATTGTGCTAGTCTCCTGAAAACCTGATTGTTACTCATTTTACACCTAAGCAAACAGCATGATAAAGGAGGAAGAATGGTCCCTTTTTGAAGATACTAAATACAGAAGCAATGATGATTAAAAGGCCACCAAGTTGCTTTTCACAAAAACAGCTCATGAGAAGATTAAATTAGGAGAGAGAAGTATACAACTCATTTAATGATTAGATGGGATTTATTTGTTCCAAATGCTATTCAAACATTTGAACTGCTAATGTAGATAGCTTCGGTCTGAATTATTGAGTAGGGTATTCAGTAAATGTAATTCCACTGCAGTAAAATCTGATCTGTCCTCTACAGGTGACTATCTCTTTCTGTAGACTGCTGAGGGCGTTTAGGATGACTAAACTACTAACTTAAGACCCTCTGATAAGTGACTAAAATTAGGTGTGTTGAAAACGGTCTTAGGGGACAAGTCACCTAATTACAAAACTAGAATTGAACCTGGAAACTCCCACCTCCAATGTGCATATTATTGTCAGAAGCATGTGTGACATAGGGTAGGATACAAATCTGACTGCTATTACCGTCAGGTTGCATTTCTGCTGAAATGCAACAATTACACTTGAGACAGCTTTCTGTGGCTATTTTAAACACACTGAGATCTCATTAACATATTTGAGCTTTACAAGCAAACATTGATAGGTGTCATCAATCACTCTTATTTGTATCTCTGTAAGGACTCATTTGTTCTGGTCAACCTCTTATTATCTAGGAATTATTTTTCCACGAATATGATAAATGGCAATCATGAATTGTAAAAGCTGTGTGATATTAGCAATCTTTTTTTAAAATTGAAAACCTTTGTCTTTTATCTGGCTATGCCACTAACATTGGCAGAATCTCCTCTTTTCCATAAAACAATCAGTCAAAGATTTGGCTTCCAGCGGTGCTCTTTTCCCCAGTCAGTAACCTCTTTTGGGATGACCCCTGAAATGAACCTATCATGAATTTGACTAGCAGTTTATGTCTTGGCCATGATAAATGGAGTTAGTCTTTTGTTACCTTTCTGTTGCAGTTAATCATCTTGTAATTTTGAAACAGTAGAGGAAGGTTAATGTTATTTTCTTTATCAATGTTTAGGAAAACTATTTTCTCTTCAATAATGTCACACAGTTGTTAATATCACACAAACTTGAGCTTACCTAAGAGTTGGGTAATCTTAGATTTCAACATTAACAATGCTTAATTATATAATATCATTTATCACTATGTTGATTAATTTCCTTCAAATGTAGGGCAAGTGTTTTACAACACTGATAGCCATTAGTACTACATCACTGGGACACAGGATAGTTTTATGTTCTTTTGATTAACTATATCTCAAGCTGTCATATTATAGTAATATAATTTTGTACTAGGGACTCAGTGAATAAAGTGACCAATGAAGAACATAGAGGACAAACCTCACCATTTTCAATTTGTTATTTCAAATTCTGTGCAGCACTGTCCTTATCTTCAGTACAGGTGAAGGAAAAATGACCTGTTATTCAAACTTTCATGCTGGTTCCTCACTCTGTATCTGGCAGCAGTGCTTTTGAAAGGACCATTCTGTTCTTTGAAAGTTTTTTTACACTCCAAGTATAATAACAATATTTATTTTATTTGTGTGTTTTATGAATTTCTCCAATAAATTGTTTTATGCATTGCTGCAGTTTGTAAACCCAGAACAATTCCTTTGTAAACAAAAAGTGTTAACTAGAAGTATATTACTTTTTTTTTTTTTTTTTTTTTTTTGTAATATCTGTTAATATTTTCAGTTCTGGGTTAAGAAACCTAGTTGCTCTGTCCAAGACAAAAAGCTTTTTGTTTTTGAGGACTTTGATATTTCTAACTTTACCAGTTGTTTCTAAATTAAACTTGTCCCATTACAGTCACAAGTATACTTCCAAATTTCATAGAATCGTTAAGGTTGGAAAAGATCTTCAAGATCATCTGGTCTAACCATCCCCCTAATACCAATATCATCCACTCAGTCATGTCCCTAAGTACCATGTCCAACCTTTCCTTGAACATCCCCAGGGACAGTGACTCCACCACTTCCCTGGGCAACCCGTTCCAATGCCTGACTGCTCTTTCTGAGAAGAAATCTCACCTAATGTCCAACCTAAACCTCCCCTGGTGCAACTTGAGGCCATTCCCTCTAGTCCTATCTCACCTGTGAGAAGAGGCTGACCCCAGCTCCCCACCTTCCTTTCAGGCAGTTGCAGAGAGCAATAAGGTCTCCCTTGAGCCTACTCTTCTCCAGCCTAAACAACCCCAGTTCCTTCAGCTGCTCCTCACAAGGCCCTGTTCCAGGCCCTTCACCAGCTTCATAGCCCTTCTCTGGACACTTTCCAGGGCCTCGAGGTCCTTCTTGTAGTGAGGGGCCCAAAGCTGAACGCAGTACTCGAGGTGCGGCCTCACCAGAGCTGAGTACAAGGGGACAATCACCTTCCTGCTCCTGCTGGCTGCACTATTCCTGACACAAGCCAGAAGGCTGTTGGCCTTCTTGGCCACCTGGGCACACTGCCGGCTCATGTTCAGGTGAGCATCAACCAACATCCCCAAATCTTTTTCCTCTGCACAGCTTTCCAGCCACTCTGCCCCACGCCTGTAACATTGCATGGGGTTGTTGTGGCCAAAGTGAAGGACCTGGCACTTAGCGATGTTGAACCTCATCCCATTGGCCTCTGTCCATTGACCCATCCTGTCTAGGTTCCTATACACGGCCTTCCTACCCTCTGGCAGATCGATGCTTCTCTCCAATTTGGTGTCACCTACAAACTTACTGAGGGTACACTCAATTCCCTCACCCAAATCATCAATAAAGACATCAAGGGATGAGCCCCAGCACTGACCCAAATTTCTGCTGGGTCTCTTCCTGAATTAGTCTTCAGAGATATTTCTGGTCTATTTTTTGTTCCTTCTTTTATCTTCTTTTTCTTGACCACCTATATAGGATTTTTCTTTTTTCCTACTCCTAATACGTAAGTCAAGACCTTCATTCTTTTACTCATCAGCATCCATTTTCTCTGCAGATACAGCATTTCATTACCCTTTTGAGGGTAATGAATATGTTTAAATAACAGGATTGGTAGTTTTCAAATCTCCTAATCTCCTTCAGTTCTTTTTTTATTTTTTTTTTTCCTTGTTTTGGCTTGTGATTAGAAACTAATTGCTTTCCCACATTCCTGTATTCTTTAAATATGTGCTGGACAGTGTTTTCATGTCTTTCAGTCTTTTACGTCAAAATAAAAATAGTTTTTTTTTTTTTTTTTTTTTTCCCTCTGGTAACATTTCCCCCCCCCATATGCCATCATGAAATTCTTCAGCATTCAAGCCTTTCTGTAGGATGACTATTTTTCACGACAAATGAGAATTAAAATCTTCATTGGTTCTGTCTATGCTTGGATATAAGATAAGAAGCTGCAACATCTGCTACTAAGAATGATGTAATAGATCTGGTATTTAAAACTGCCAGAGTGGGTAGGTAGTGGGGGGAGATTATAGGAACACTTTTAGCTGGGACTTTGCTTTCCAATAACCATGGACTTTAGTTAGGGATTATAGATACATGATTTTTTAATGTTTATTGATAGGTTTTTTTTTGGTTTGTTTGTTTGTTTTTGTTTGTTTGTTTGTTTGTTTTTCCACTAGAGTATTATTTGGGTTTCACTTTATATATAGAAGGTACAAATATTCAAGCAAGTAAATAACTACATTTAAAGGAGTAGTTAATAGTCATATGATAAATCAAGCCAAAGATAGAATTCACAGTGAGTAAACACGGGACATAAATAGGAATGTGAAGGCGAAGGAATCTATTTTGGTGCAGGGTGTTGTTCTTGTGCTTTAAAAAAAAAAACCTTCAGGAACACACAGCAGTTTACTTATTTATTTTTTTTTTGTTATTTTATATTTTGCTTCACTGCTAAGATTGCTTTGCTGTAGATTGTACACCTTAAAGTGTTCACTTTATTGATTATTATTTTTTTAAATTTCTGAATTTCTGTACCACAAATGGTGCAATGCATTACGTTTCATTTTCTTTGCTAATTAAAGGACACTTTTTTTTTTTTTTTTTTTTTTTTAAGTGAACATTAGCAATGCATTTGGGAGATCTAAGCTGAAGAGAACGTGAAAGAACCATTTTACTTTAAGGTTAATATTAGCTATTTTTATTGTCCCCAAAGAAAAAAAATATACAAGAAACAATATTTTTTGTGTTGTTTCAGTGTTAGTCATAAGAGCTGTAACTCATCTCATTATAACATTAACCAAAGGCTATGTATACACCTACACCATGGCATTTTGTTCCTGTGTGCTGATACAGTTGGAGCTCTCTCATCTTTGCCTCTAATGCAGTTCAATTCAGCACTGGATGCTGCAGTCTTCTATTGTGGTGCAGGTCACGTAGCAGTGAATGAACAAGATTGCATGAATAATGTGCTTTTTATTCAGTGATTGGATAAAAATGAATGCCCTCAACACCTACGTACATCCAATCTCCACCACTTCCTGTGTGCTTATTCTTCCTGAAGCTTTAATTATTTATCCTTGGAGAGAATTTGACAGTTACAAGTAGTCACGACTCAGGAGATTAACCCTACAAGCACCAGAACCCATTTCTATATCAAGTATTCTCAAATGTCCATGGAATCCAACCTTAATTTTGAAGTGATATTACTCCCAATTAGCAGAAAAACATATATATATACATATATACATATGTTTATATATATTTATAAAAGCATGAATAAATACTACATATTTTTAAATCTAACAGTTTTTGGTGAAATTAAAATTGATCCAACATGCTGACTAGTTTTAGCAGGTATTCATTGAAGACTGAAGATTGTCATATACTCTAAATAATGAGAATTTCATTCTGTGATTGAAATACATTTTAGGTAATAACGCTCAAGAAATAAGGAAAGCAACTTGAGTTACAAGGCAAAATATGTGTATGGTAGCCCATGGTACATTATTGCATACTGATGAGAATATAATTGAATTACAGAATTAAAGGTGGCTGCTAGTTCCGCTACTTGGCCTTTAGAAAATGTTTTCAAGTTATACCAAAGCTGTGCAAGTAATAGGGTGAAGATTATGAAATTAAAATATATATATCTATAAATTAAAAAAAAAAAAAAGAGATCTTTAGAGATAAATTGGTTCTCTATGTCGTTTATACACAGAGCATGAGAGAAACAATATGTGTGCATGTTTATATATACATATGTATGTTTGTTTACTTGATCTGGGTGTGAGAAGATCAACAAAGCAAAAGTAAAAAATATTTTTCATATGAACATTTGCATATTACATTGCTGCATTTTAGAAACCAGTGCTAGGAAGGCCAGTATTAGGATACATCACTGCAGTTCATTCTTTGCTAAGTATGTTGTCTTCTCTGCCCTGTGCTCTCCCAGGTAAAAATACGCTGCACAGATTCAGAATTCCTTTCATTCTTCCTTTAGGGAGGGCTTCCATGGCCCTATATCAAAATCAGTAGAAACAATGGAATATTGTAATCCCTGGGGTCCATAATCAAGATCCAGAATAGCACAGAGAAATTTGTGTTTCACTGTAGACTCTGACCTTGTTCTGTTGAATAATATTACTGTATTATCTGACTGGACTGCATGGATCACTGCAGGCAGGGGCAAATCTACGTCTGTCATTAGTTTGCATAATGTAGGAGTGTGCCCAGCACTGGTAGCTACTAACGGGTTGATTTAAGCCTCAAGAGTTACCCAGAAAATCTACACTTGGTACAGACCTCATTTAGCTCCTTGTGTTAAGAACAGACTCCTAAGTATAAATATGACATGTTTTTATTTTGTGCTTCTGCTTACAAACAGTAAACAATTGGGTAATTGATTATGGTAGCAATTTAGCCAGAGTTGTGACAGCTCCTCTGAATCTCTAATAAAAAACAGGTATTTTCTTTGAAAGTGCAAAGTGGCCCAGTGAAGAATTAATTCACAGAAGATGTATTATGCAAAAGATCAGAGTAAATATTAACAGCAACTCCTTTTTGCCTTTTGCTCTAGGAATCAGTGACTGTAAATATTAGGGTTAAGCTTATTCAAGGCTGTTGGTAAACTGCTAATTATATACTGTCATATTTAGTGCTATTGAAATTAATGTGCATATGAACAGCTGGATTAGTGGTTAGGATTTGCCAAAATACTGAGGAATCGTGAGTTTTGTATTCTAATTAGTGATAGTAATCATAATCATGGTGGGATGGATATTTGACAGATGAACTGGGCTGGTTCTAATTGCTTTAGTATATGGAATTTGGCAAAGAGATTTTAAATATTTGAGTGTTAGCATGAGAGATATTAACTGAAATACCCATAATAAAAACAAGTGTACAGAAGTACAATGATACGTCAAGGTACTGTCAAGTGATTCTTGTAAACATTTATTACATTTATTCCAATCTCCACAAAAAGAAGGTTAAAAAGTAGGTTAGTGTATTTCGTGAGACAGATTTAGGGCATATGAACAATTTCAGGATTGCAGAGAAAAGAAAATGTTGTCTGAAGCTCCAAATGTACATTATAAAAGCAATTTTACTCCTAAATGTAAATGTGACCTTATGGCATAATACAACATATTTTCACTCCAATACAATGACAACAAAACAACTCTTGTTAAGCAGGTTGATTATGTTGCAGATGCTTTGGACACAGTCTGTGAGGTCTCACAATAATGATAATATTTCCCATAGCAATACATGAAATTTATTCATGAAAAGCATTAACTGCAAAAGAAATATATTTTACTTATGTTAGAGGATATTATTCAAAATACTAGTGGAAGAATAGGTCTTGGAAAAATATTCTACTTTGGATAAGTATCTGTTTTTAGGATAAAACTGTGATTGGCTTTGCTGGTGGCTAAATACACTCCTCTGTTACGGCTGGTTCTATGAATGGAGGTATTTACAGAGTCTCTTGTGTAGCTTGTCTTAAAAGACTGTTACCCTGCTAGATTTAATTTAGATTACATATATGTAATCTAAATTTATTCAGTTGATTGTTTATTTATATTTTATATCAAATTTACTTTTTATTTAGATTCTAAGAAGGATGGGCTAGCAGCACAGTATCGTCCTCTCTGTAGACATGGGCAGAATTTCACTGTTTTTCCTGCTTGCCCATTCCATGAATGTGTCATTACTTGACATCTTCGAAATATCCACTTCTCTGTAATATTTCACTGAAGCTGGCTGTGGTTTGTTTCAGTACCTGTTGATTGACCAATAATTCACAGGGTGAGTTATGGAGTTACTGAACTGCTACAGGGGAAACCAGGGAGGGAAAAGCATGCAGAAGGGTGCTGGTGTTTAATTTGATAGTCATTGTTCATAAGTAACACTTTAATGCTAGTTTCCTAGCAACTAATTTTAATTTACCTTGGCCAAAGCTCTATTCAAAACAAACAAACTAATGATGATTTAGAAAATGAATATCTTTCTCAGGAAGACACTTAACAGTCCTTAAATAATAATTTTGTATTATTGAAGTTCAGCAAAATCTCTGATGCTGCCAAAAGAATGTTCTGCTGGTTCAATGTATTGTTTGTTTATGAATCAGATTCTGGACACCTGCTATGCTGAGAAGTTTAATTTTTTTTATTATTTTGCAGTAAAAAATATTTGATTGAAAAAAGGGAAAATTAGTTGGGAATAAACAGCTACCTCTTTTGCCTCCATATTTTGACATTTACTACCTATGTTACGCAGAATGTACCTCTTTTTTACTCTTCATTTTCTTTTGTTCTTTATACTGATTGATAACTACAAGATACTTTGGGGGACTTAATTAAAAGTCGTAGAAAGGTGAGCCATATTGTCCTCTCTATACTGCTCATGCTTCATGCTTCTGTTTACTGTGTATCACCTCTCCTGGCACTACATATCCATACTTTTCCTTGAATGATGGAAACACTATTTATTCTGCAAAGGACCCTGTCAAAGCTGAGGAAGGTGTTTTATCTGCTGGTGATATTTTATAGGCTGTCTTTTATCAAAGGCATGAAAAACAGAATCAGCGACTGATTCTGCTTTGTGTATTTGTTACAGAAATATGTTTGCTGGTCAGTGCAATATGCCACTGAACAGATGCGAAAGGCAGGACATTGCTGCCCTCTCAAAGAAGATTACTTTCTGATGGCCCACACTCACTTCCTTCTGCCATAATGTGACCTTGCCGTGTCTTAAATGCAAGGTTTTCATTCTCCTTATTCCCTCTTTTAGCTGTGCTTTTCAGGCTGATGAGTTAGCTGCCCTTACATGCTAATGCTCTAAAGAGAGTTAATGCACTCTAGAAAGTTAAGGCTCCTTCCAGCTTCTTTTGCATCTTGGACATCAGAGGGCAGGTGTTAGTTTCATGTGACTTAAAGTTTATCCGGTGGAATGGTGAAATAGCGAGGTGGGGGTTGGTCTGTTCTCCCGTGTGCCTGGTGACAGGATGAGGGGGAATGGGTTAAAGTTGTGCCAGGGGAGGTTTAGGTTGGATATGAAGAAAAACTCATTTACTGAAAGGGTTGTTACACATTGGAATGGGCTGCCCAGGGAAGTGGTTGAGTCACCATCCCTGAAGGTCTTTAAAAGATGTTTAGATGTAGAGCTTGGTGATATGGTTTAGTGGAGGACTGTTTAGTGTTATGTCAGAGGTTGGACTCGGTGATCTTGAGGTCTCTTCCAACCTAGATGATTCTGTGATTCTGTGATATGGCTGTGTGAGTATACATGATGAAAGTGACTGTGTGCATGAAAGAGTTACAAAGAGTACAAAGCAGTCAAAAACTTTTTTTTCTTTTGGTGTATATAAAGTTTTTCTCTAACATATATATATATGTTAGAGAAATTATATACATATAATTTTATTTATTGTTGGAAGCTTTCATTTTAGCCAAAATTTTAAAAACAAAATTAACATGCTACTGGAAAGATAAAAGAGAGCATCAGGCCACAAACATTACCATCTATCCATGCATCACTGTACTAAAACCTCCTAACACATTTCATTTGACTGTCATTGTGGTGGTTCGATCATTGATATTTGAGTCACTGCACTGGAAGCAGACGTATGTATTTATTCTGATGCATAATTTTGTGCAGTAGTCTTATTTTGGCATTAGCGGTTGAGTTTTTAGTAAAATTGTACTTAAGGATTTTGTAGCCACATGGCAATCCTAATGCTTATATCTAAACAACAGATTTCTTCCAGTTTAGATATGCTGGTCAGGCATATGTTGGTCAGGTGCTGTGCAAAAGCAGGCTTCTAGTATTTACATGATGTTATGTACAAAATCATGTTTTTATCAGTATAATTTCTTGCACTTAGACTACCGGCATTATTAGGACAAAGCACAGCTATAAAATTGTTTTAGTAATGCTAGAGAGACAAGGTGCTGCTTGTAAGATTACAATAAAATACTAGTTTAAGGCTAATCACCATTCATCGTGGACAGTAATAACTGTTGGAGAGCAGAGGCTTAACGGGTTGCTGCAGTGGCATGTAGTAATTTCATAGCAGTACACAGCCTTATTCCTTCCTATTTCTGTCAAATTGAATAATACCAGCAGACAATCAACCTTTATGCAATGCTAACGTTGACTATAATAGTAGTGTCCAGGTAGTCTCAGATGTGCTGCTGCTGAAACACTTTAACTACTTGGGGATAACAGCCCTACTGCTGCTGGGAGGTGTTGGGAATTGGCACAAAGGGTGTGGACATGAGTCCGTGGAACAGTTGTTTGATCTGAGCTTGTTTTAAGCAACCAGGAGTAGGCCTTAGCAAATCCCATGGCCTGCTGTAGCTGAGCAAACCAAGCTACCAGGGCAACTATGAGAAGTTCCCACATCAGTGTTCCCACGTCGCCCAACTGAGGAATTCAGAAAAATATTGTTACCAGCAGCTGGCTTCAAGGACAAGGTCTATGTGACTGCTAATCACAAGGGGGTTGTTTTCTTGCAGGTGGGGTTGTTTTCTTGTAGTTGTTTGTCTGAGTGCTTTTGACCAATAATCTTGTGTGAAACACTGTCCACCCCTGTTAAGTTCACTATAAAAGTTAGGCTATTTGGGCAATAAAATGGAGCATGATCTGACTCTGCTGGTGTCTGTCATGCTTTCGGCTGTGCTTCCTCTAACAGGGAGGCAGTGAGTCTGTTGTTTTCCATGCCTCTTACTAGGATTTTTCCTTCTGCTATACTTACTGCCCTAACAAGACTTCTCAGGCTATGTGATGGCTTCAGTGTCCATTTGTCCTGGATCTGAAAGCTGTGGTCTGTGTCTCTGCTGGTGACACTCCTCCTCCACGTTCATCGTGACACCAGTGCTTTCCCTAAGCCCAGATCTCACTTCCACATGGTAACTTGAGACTCAGGCTACTGATTTTGAATTTCTGAATGTGCTTTCATATTCAATCATTTTATCCCTTTCACATGTGCCTGGGATAGCTCCTCTGACCTCGATATCCACCAAAGACCTGTGTTTGGCCAGTGGGCTTCAACTTCTGCTAGACTACTCAAGCTCTGGCAAAGTTTTTGGCTTCAACCTCTCCAGCATACAACCTTGCTACATATTTTTGTTGATAATGAAAGTTGTCCTAGCCCCTAGCCTGAGGAATGCCATCCAGAGAGACCTTGGCATGATTGAGAGGTGGGCCCAGGCAAACTTAATGAAGTTCAGTAAGTCCAAGTGCAAAGTGCTGCACTTGGGCTGGGACAATCCCAGCAAAATACAGACTGGGTGAAGAATAGATTGAGAACAGCCCTGAGGGGTACTGGTTGATGAGAAGCTCAACGTGATCTAAATGTATGTGCTGGTAATCCAGAAAGCCAACCGTACCCTGGGCTGCATTGAAAGCACTGTGTCCAGCAGGGCAAGGAAGGTTATTCTCCCCCCTTCCTACCCCCCGCCCTCCCTCCAGCTCACCCCACCTGGAGTGCTGTGTTCAGCTGGGGCCACCAGCACAAGGAAGACACAAAGCTGTTGGAGTGAGACCAGAGAAGGGCCACAAAGTTGATCAGAGGTATGGAGCACCTCTATTATGAAGAGAGGCTGAGGGAGCTGGGGTTGTTCAGCCTGGAGAAGAGAAGGCTCTGCAGAGACTTTATAGCGGCCTTCCAGTACCCAGTGGAGGCCTGCAAGAAATCTGGAGAGGGCCTTTTTACAAGGGAGTGTAAAGCTAGGACAATGGCTTTAAACTAGAAGAGAACACATTTAGATTATACATTAAGAATACATTCTTTACTAAGGGGGTGGTGAGGCACTGGCACAGGCTGCCCAGAGAAGCTGTGGATGCCCCAACCCTGGAGGTGTTGAAGGCCA